>NC_090707.1:39257267-39619767 GCF_040954835.1 Lepisosteus oculatus
CACCAAGTGTACAGGTGTGTACTGTCTGTTCACACCTGGTGTGCAGTGTGTGATGTCTGTTCACACCAGGTATGCAGTGTGCGCACAGTGTTGTTCACACCTGGTGTGCAGTGTGTACTGTCTGTTCACACCTGGTGTGCAGTGTGTACTGTCTGTTCACACCTGGTGTGCAGTGTGTGATGTCTGTTCACACCTGGTGTGCAGTGTGTGCACAGGGTTGTTCACACCTGGTGTACAGACAGTACTGTTCACAAAATGTGTGCAGTGTGTATTTTCTGTTCACACCTGGTATACAGTGTGTGCTGTTTACAGTTTACACAGTACTGTTTACAGCAGGTGTGCTGTTTACAGAGTATGTTCACACCTGGTGTACAGTGTGTACTGTCTGTTTACAGCAGGTGTGCAGTGTGCGCTTTTTACAGGTACAGAGTACTGTTTAAACCAGGTGTCCAGTGTGTACTGTCTGTTCACACCAAGAGTGCAGTATTGTCCTAAAGTGCGTTGCACGTGGTCGCAAGCAAAAAAAGTCTGTTATATATATAGAGTATGCACCACCTTGCTCATTGTTGGTAAAAGAAGAGAGTCTGTCACCAGACCGAGCAGTTAGAGCACATACAGGAGGTGGCACCTCCTCTCTGCACACTGCTGTGCAAGGAGATGGAGAAACATCTTTTCAGGAGCCCGAATTTAGAAGAAATACTTATACTGATTCACAGCACTAAAACCCGGAGCGGATCAGACTGCTGCGCACTGGGAGTCTGACTGACAGCACTGTAAACCCTGGAGTGGATCAGACTGCTGCACACTGGGAGTCTGACAGCACTGTAAACCCTGGAGTGGATCAGACTGCTGCACACTGGGAGTGTGACTGACAGCACTGTAAACCCTGGAGTGGATCAGACTGCTGCACACTGGGAGTCTGACTGACAGCACTGTCACACCTGGAGTGGATCAGACTGCTGCACACTGGGGGTCTGACAGCACTGTAAACCCTGGAGTGGATCAGACTGCTGCACACTGGGGGTCTGACAGCACTGTAAACCCTGGAGTGGATCAGACTGCTGTGCACTAGGAGTCTGATTCACAGCTCTAAAACCCGGAGTGGATCAGGCTGCTGTGCACTGGGAGTGTGATTCTGCTCTCATTATGGTTCATGTGTGTCAAACTCTGCGATCTGGCCAGGAGCCCCCTCCACCCCCACACGCAGTATACATATATATAGTTCTTCTTTGATTCTGCCTATACTTCTTTACTATTGTTTGGTGTTTTCTAGACGATGTCTGTTTTTGGGCTTGATTACGATCTGCGTCTGTGTTGAGGTGTGCTTGTAGTTAAACAGGGGAGAGGAAATGACATTGTGGTGCTGAAAGTTGACTAAATCCTCATGCGATTTCATGCACATTCGTTCATCATTCTGCTCAAAATCTCCTCTGGTGTCAGTGCTCATGAGTTACTAATCCCAGGAAGTCTGTTCTGGGAATGTATCGTGACTTTCTAAGGGCTGTGTCCGCTCAGGAATAAAGCTCTTGCAGTTTTTCCAGGGAGCCGTTGGTGGATGAGCAGTCACTCTTGCTCGGTTTGCGGTTTGCAGCTGTAGCTTGTTGCTGTGTCCGTGCTCTTGAGCCGGGAGCAGGGGCGCGGGGCAGGGCTGGGGGCACCGGTGGAGGGGGGGTGGGGGTGCTATGTGGCCTGCTGTGAAGCAGCGCCCCCTGGAGGCCGGCCTGGCGCTGGGGCTCTGAGGCTGGTGGTGGGAGAGAGGCACCACCCAGGGGCAGAGCGTGTTGCTGAAGGTGCCAGCAGGGTCCGTCACTAACTGGGCAAGGAAAACACGCGAACAGGACACTGGGGGCCCACACCAGGGATAGACTGGTCAACTGTGGTCCAGCGCCATCTGTCCTCATTCTGTGCTGCAG
This sequence comes from Lepisosteus oculatus, assembly GCF_040954835.1. NCBI lineage: Eukaryota > Metazoa > Chordata > Actinopteri > Semionotiformes > Lepisosteidae > Lepisosteus > Lepisosteus oculatus. Next base: position 39,259,181 of record NC_090707.1, read on the forward strand.
GGGTTTGTACAGGCGCTTGGCTCTGCTGGGTGTCTGCACAGAGTCCAGTACAAGACTGGCCCTGCTCTGGGGAGGGTCACGCCAGGGCTGTGTCCCTGCCTTGCACTATATATAGACACCGCGGAGCAACTCATTATAATCCAGGACGCGCAGAGGACTGGCACAAATCGATTGCTAATGCGAGACACTGTGATATTGAGCCAGCACAGTGAGTTCTCATGGGTGATACTGTGCTGTAAGACTGTACTACAGCACTGATACTGAGACAGTGATGAGTGATACTGTGCTGTAAGACTGTACTACAGCACTGTGATACTGAGACAGTGATGGGTGATACTGTGCTGTAAGACTGTACTACAGCACAATGATACTGAGACAGTGATGAGTGATACTGTGCTGTGTGTGTACTGTGCTGTAAGACTGTACTACAGCACTGTGAGACTGAGACAGTGATGAGTGATACTGTGCTGTGTGTGTACTGTGCTGTAATACTGTACTATAGCACAATGATACTGAGACAGTGATGAGTGATACTGTGCTGTGTGTGTACTGTGCTGTAATACTGTACTACAGCACGATACTGAGACAGTGATGAGTGATACTGTGCTGTAAGACTGTACTACAGCACTGTGATACTGAGACAGCGATGGGTGATACTGTGCTGTGTGTGTACTGTGCTGTAATACTGTACTACAGCACTGTGATACTGAGACAGTGATGGGTGATACTGTGCTGTAAGACTGTACTACAGCACTGTGATACTGAGACAGCGATGGGTGATACTGTGCTGTGTGTGTACTGTGCTGTAAGACTGTACTACAGCACTGATACTGAGACAGTGATGAGTGATACTGTGCTGTGTGTGTACTGTGCTGTAATACTGTACTACAGCACTGTGATACTGAGACAGTGATGAGTGATACTGTGCTGTAAGACTGTACTACAGCACTGTGATAGTGATCCAGCGATGGGTGATACTGTGCTGTAATACTGTACTACAGCACTGTGATACTGAGACAGTGATGAGTGATACTGTGCTGTGTGTGTACTGTGCTGTAATACTGTACTACAGCACTGTGATACTGGGACAGTGATGAGTGATACTGTGCTGTGTGTGTACTGTGCTGTAAGACTGTACTACAGCACTGTGATACTGAGACAGTGATGGGTGATACTGTGCTGTAAGACTGTACTACAGCACTGTGATACTGAGACAGCGATGGGTGATACTGTGCTGTGTGTGTACTGTGCTGTAAGACTGTACTACAGCACTGATACTGAGACAGTGATGAGTGATACTGTGCTGTGTGTGTACTGTGCTGTAATACTGTACTGCAGCACTGTGATACTGAGACAGTGATGAGTGATACTGTGCTGTAATACTGTACTACAGCACTGTGATACTGAGACAGTGATGAGTGATACTGTGCTGTGTGTGTACTGTGCTGTAAGACTGTACTACAGCACTGTGATACTGAGACAGTGATGGGTGATACTGTGCTGTAAGACTGTACTACAGCACTGTGATACTGAGACAGCGATGGGTGATACTGTGCTGTGTGTGTACTGTGCTGTAAGACTGTACTACAGCACTGATACTGAGACAGTGATGAGTGATACTGTGCTGTGTGTGTACTGTGCTGTAATACTGTACTACAGCACTGTGATACTGAGACAGTGATGAGTGATACTGTGCTGTAAGACTGTACTACAGCACTGTGATACTGAGACAGTGATGGGTGATACTGTGCTGTAATACTGTACTGCAGCACTGTGATACTGAGACAGTGATGAGTGATACTGTGCTGTAAGACTGTACTACAGCACTGTGATAGTGATCCAGCGATGGGTGATACTGTGCTGTAATACTGTACTACAGCACTGTGATACTGAGACAGCGATGGGTGATACTGTGCTGTGTGTGTACTGTGCTGTAATACTGTACTACAGCACTGTGATAGTGAGCCAGCGATGGGTGATACTGTGCTGTAATACTGTACTACAGCACTGTGATACTGGGACAGTGATGAGTGATACTGTGCTGTAAGACTGTACTACAGCACTGTGATAGTGAGCCAGCGATGGGTGATACTGTGCTGTGTGTGTACTGTGCTGAAATACTGTACTACAGCACAATGATACTGAGACAGTGATGAGTGATACTGTGCTGTGTGTGTACTGTGCTGAAATACTGTACTACAGCACTGTGATAGTGAGACAGTGATGGGTGATACTGTGCTGTGTGTGTACTGTGCTGTAATACTGTACTACAGCACAATGATACTGAGACAGTGATGAGTGATACTGTGCTGTGTGTGTACTGTGCTGTAAGACTGTACTACAGCACTGTGATACTGAGACAGCGATGGGTGATACTGTGCTGTAAGACTGTACTACAATACTGATACTGAGACAGTGATGGGTGATACTGTGCTGTAAGACTGTACTACAGCACTGTGATACTGAGACAGCGATGGGTGATACTGTGCTGTGTGTGTACTGTGCTGTAAGACTGTACTACAGCACTGTGATAGTGAGCCAGCGATGGGTGATACTGTGCTGTGTGTGTACTGTGCTGTAATACTGTACTACAGCACTGTGATAGTGAGCCAGCGCAGTGAGTTCTCATGGGTGGTACTGTGCACCACACTGTATTGTGTATAATGTACTGTAGTACTGTGAGACAGCACAGTGATTTCTTATACAGTACCCTACATCATACTCTGCTATAATAGGTAATACTGTTCTATAGTGCTATAATGCTGAGGCAGCACAGTGCTTTCTGCTGAGTGACCGGTACCAACTGTCTGGGAGTGACCAGTGGAGTCCAGAGAGCTAGCTCTCGCTTGACCAGTCCCATTGCTTGTGTCTGCTCCTTCTCCTGCGATGCCATGTCCAGGCCCACACAGTGCGGCGAGCACTGCTGAAGTCTCCAGTGTTCTCTGGGGCACCATGTCCAGAGCACAACACACAACAGTAGTGACCAAGAGGATGATTTCACTTCAGAAATACAGCTGGAATTTCACAGCTAACGTCAGTCAGCTTCTAATGTGATCCTCACTCACTTGTAAATAACCGTAGGTAAGATTTCTTTTTTAATTTTATTAATTTTTAAAGGAAAAATATATAATCTTATATATACATAATTCCAAACCAGGTAATATTAATTTTGTGCTGTGTTGAGTTTTAAAGAGACATAAACCTGAATAATTAAAATAATTAATATGATAAAACTAATGATAATGTTTTTTTGAAAATACAAGCTGTAACTGAATGGAAGTTTTAAGTGACAATAATCTTAAGAACAATAATAATGATTGAGTTTTGTTTGGGTTTTTTGTATTTCCAGTTTGGTTCCTTTGCCCACTCTTTCTAGGTTTCTGTTGAGATCTTTCAGTGGTGTGCTGTTACGCTGTAAATATTTGAAGTTCGGGTCTGTTTCCCATCGAGTCAGACAAGCTGTACAGATTCTGTATATATATTGAAAATTCTCTTTTCTATTGAACAACAAAAAATAATTCCTGTCACTTTCTACGAAAAAGAAAATGGAAAAAAAAATAAAGAAACTCAAACACTGAAAATAAAACTGTCGACAGTGTCACTTCAATAGCCTGTCTCTTCCTGCTTCTCTCTGTCTGTGTCTGCCTCTGTCTGTCTGCTTCTCTCTGTCTCTGTCTCTGTCTGCCTGTCTGTCTCTGTCTGCCTGTCTGTCTCAGTCTGTCTCGGACTGTCTTTGTCTCTGCCTGTCTCTGAATGTGTTTGTCAGCTTGCCTCTGCCTGTCTCTGTGTGCTTGTCTCTTACCCTCCCTGACTGTCTGCCTCTGTCTGTCTTGGTCTCGGACTGTCTCAATCTGTCTGTCTCAGTCTCTCTTGTACTGTCTGTCCCTGTCTCTGAATATGTCTGTCTGCTTGCTTCTGCCTGTCTCTGTTTTTTTTGTGCGTTTGTCTCACTTTGTTTCTCTGGTTCAGTAACAGAATGGACAAGGGTGAATGGAATGGCAGCTCATTGGAAGCTGGAGCTCTTTAGACCCAAAGAAATTACCCTTCCTAGTGACTGGTTTACCTAAAATCTCCACCTGTCCAAAAACTGAGCCCTGATTTCTGAGACCATCAAGTTTTCTCAAGCACGCACAAAGACAGACAGCAGCTCTCCTGCACTGTCCAGAGTCTTCACACAGACAGCAGCTCACCTGCACTGTCCAGAGTCCTCACACACACAGACAGCAGCTCACCTGCACTGTCCAGAGTCTTCACACACACACAGACAGCAGCTCACCTGCACTGTCCAGAGTCTTCACACACACAGACAGCAGCTCACCTGCACTGTCCAGAGTCCTCACACACACACAGACAGCAGCTCACCTGCACTGTCCAGAGTCTTCACACACACACAGACAGCAGCTCACCTGCACTGTCCAGAGTCTTCACACACACACAGACAGCAGCTCACCTGCACTGTCCAGAGTCTTCACACACACACAGACAGCAGCTCACCTGCACTGTCCAGAGTCCTCACACACACACAGACAGCAGCTCACCTGCACTGTCCAGAGTCTTCACACAGACAGCAGCTCACCTGCACTGTCCAGAGTCCTCACACACACAGACAGCAGCTCACCTGCACTGTCCAGAGTCCTCACACACACAGACAGCAGCTCACCTGCACTGTCCAGAGTCTTCACACACACAGACAGCAGCTCACCTGCACTGTCCAGAGTCTTCACACACACAGACAGCAGCTCACCTGCACTGTCCAGAGTCCTCACACACACACAGACAGCAGCTCACCTGCACTGTCCAGAGTCTTCACACAGACAGCAGCTCACCTGCACTGTCCAGAGTCCTCACACACACAGACAGCAGCTCACCTGCACTGTCCAGAGTCCTCACACACACAGACAGCAGCTCACCTGCACTGTCCAGAGTCTTCACACACACAGACAGCAGCTCACCTGCACTGTCCAGAGTCCTCACACACACACAGACAGCAGCTCACCTGCACTGTCCAGTCTTCACACACACACAGACAGCAGCTCACCTGCACTGTCCAGAGTCTTCACACAGACAGCAGCTCACCTGCACTGTCCAGAGTCTTCACACACACACAGACAGCAGCTCACCTGCACTGTCCAGAGTCTTCACACACACACAGACAGCAGCTCACCTGCACTGTCCAGAGTCTTCACACACACACAGACAGCAGCTCACCTGCACTGTCCAGAGTCCTCACACACACACAGACAGCAGCTCACCTGCACTGTCCAGAGTCTTCACACAGACAGCAGCTCACCTGCACTGTCCAGAGTCCTCACACACACAGACAGCAGCTCACCTGCACTGTCCAGAGTCCTCACACACACAGACAGCAGCTCACCTGCACTGTCCAGAGTCTTCACACACACAGACAGCAGCTCACCTGCACTGTCCAGAGTCTTCACACACACAGACAGCAGCTCACCTGCACTGTCCAGAGTCCTCACACACACACAGACAGCAGCTCACCTGCACTGTCCAGAGTCTTCACACAGACAGCAGCTCACCTGCACTGTCCAGAGTCCTCACACACACAGACAGCAGCTCACCTGCACTGTCCAGAGTCCTCACACACACAGACAGCAGCTCACCTGCACTGTCCAGAGTCTTCACACACACAGACAGCAGCTCACCTGCACTGTCCAGAGTCTTCACACACACACAGACAGCAGCTCACCTGCACTGTCCAGAGTCCTCACACACACAGACAGCAGCTCACCTGCACTGTCCAGAGTCTTCACACAGACAGCAGCTCACCTGCACTGTCCAGAGTCTTCACACACACACAGACAGCAGCTCACCTGCGCTGTCCAGAGTCTTCACACACACAGACAGCAGCTCACCTGCACTGTCCAGAGTCTTCACACACACAGACAGCAGCTCACCTGCACTGTCCAGAGTCCTCACACAAACAGACAGCAGCTCACCTGCACTGTCCAGAGTCCTCACACACACACAGACAGCAGCTCACCTGCACTGTCCAGAGTCCTCACACAGACAGCAGCTCACCTGCACTGTCCAGAGTCCTCACACACACACAGACAGCAGCTCACCTGCACTGTCCAGTCTTCACACACACACAGACAGCAGCTCACCTGCACTGTCCAGAGTCCTCACACACACACACAGACAGCAGCTCACCTGCACTGTCCAGAGTCTTCACACACACAGACAGCAGCTCACCTGCACTGTCCAGCGTCCTCACACACACCAAACCAGCAGAGACAGTAACAGTCACTTCCTATGTGTTCAGTGTGCTGAACTCCACAGGAAACCAAGTGTCACATTATGTGGAGTTATGACTCCGGAATGACTGTCATCAGGATACTGGCAGTCCGACTCCTCTTGGCCTGTCTCACTGTGTAGCTCTCTCCCTGTCTTATTCTCATGAATTTTTTAGATGCGATTTTAGAAAGCAAGGCCTAGTGAAATATTGATAGTGATGAGGTTAATTTTTCTGCTCTCATTAAAGGCTTTGCAACATGAATCATTGCGGAGAGATGGCGGGGGATTATGAGCTAGAGAGATTATATCAGCGTGACCATAAGAATTCTGAGCCTTTATATAGTGCCTTTCATCCCAAAGGTCCACACATACACAAGAGAAGACCCACTTCACCCCTCACTGGACACGGATCGGCGAGGAGACAGTTCTGATCAGAGCAGAGTTCAGTCCGGCTGCCAGAATTAAAAACGTGACTTTTACCACCACCCAGACACTGACTAACACTCCTGGGACTGTTCACAACCAAGTGACAGCACCTCAGCTTCATCAAGCAACACAGGCCTTAGAAATGCATGACCTGAGTGAGGAGCAGAACCTACAGATTACCACCTGGAGTATATAAGCTACACTCTACATCTCGAGTGTGTATATATATATATACTGTGTGTGTGATCTCTGGGTGACTCTATCCTCTCTCCAGCTCCAGTGTCTGTTCAGCTGCTCTACAGGAGTGGTGATGATGATGAGTAACTCTGCTCACAGCAGAGCTCTGATCCTCCTCCTGTCACTGGTTTCAGGTAAATTGGCAATTAAAGATTCCAGGTTAATCTGTAATTAAAGATTCCAGGCTATTCACCGATTAAACATTCTAATCAGAAACTTTAGATTCCAATTTGATTAGCACTTAAACATAACATGGTAATTAAAGATTACCAGAGGGGCGAAGAAAACCAAAGAACTGACAACTCCACATCTGCAGTTTCCCTAGTGACCCGGCGGCTCTGTGGTGACAGAGCGACGCTCACAGCAAGCCTGCACACCGGAAACTCTCTCGCTCACACCCCCACAGTCCCTGCATGCACTGCAGCCCCGAGACCTGCTACTCAACAACTAGCTGTTTCCTAGCAACAAGACCTCCAAGTCTCACACTCTCGATTGGCACAGAGAAGCAGAGAGAGAGAGAGAAAAGGAGGGGGAGGACAGGGAGACCAAGGGTTAATTCAGATCCTTCACACAAACCTGGAACTGTACTGAGCATGAGAGAGAGAGAGGGGTTAATACACACACTGACTGGACACTCCAGTACATTAACACTGCACTGAGAGAGGGGTTAATACACACACTGACTGGACACTCCAGTACATTAACACTGCACTGAGAGAGAGAGAGGGGTTAATACACACACTGACTGGACACTCCAGTACATCAACACTGCACTGAGAGAGAGAGGGGTTAATACAGACACACTGACTGGACACTCCAGTACATGAACACTGCACTGAGGTTGATGATGATGAAGGGTGTCAGTGTGGGGCTCTGGGTGACTCTATCCTCTCTCCAGCTCCAGTGTCCAGTCTCTGTCTGTAACCCCACTGTCCCCCTGACACAGGACACAGAGGTGCAGACGTGTTGTTACAGACTGAGTGTCTGTTCAGGAGTGATGATGATGATGAAGGGTGTCAGTGTGGGGCTCTAGGTGACTCTATCCTCTCTCCAGCTCCAGTGTCCAGTCTCTGTCTGTAACCCCACTGTCCCCCTGACACAGGACACAGAGGTGCAGACGTGTTGTTACAGACTGAGTGTCTGTTCAGGAGTGATGATGATGATGAAGATGAAGATGTTTTCTCCTGTATGAAGGGTTAATGGTCTGTTTTGTTCACTCCTCTCCTCCCCTCCTCTGTTTCTCTCGCTCTGTCCATCTGTGGGCCCCCACCTCCGCCTGCTTCCCCAGACTCACTCGCCCTCACACCCCGTCGCCATGGCGATGCGGCCCGGCCTGTTATTGTCTCCACTCTCCCAGCCGGGGAGAAGCACACCCACACTCTCTGCAAGAGCGAGGAAGAGGAGCGAGGAGGGGAGATCGCAGCTACAGGACGGCGAGAGACAGTGGCAGAGTGGAGGAGTGGGGGGGCGAGACCGCGGTTGCTGTAGCAACAGTGCCAGGCTTCGTCAGTGCGTTAGAAAGGAGAAGAGAGATGGAGAGAGAGAGAGGGGAGAGAGAGAGAGGAGAGAGGAAGAGGGGAGAGGAGAGGGAGGGGGGAGGAGAGAGAGAGGAGAGAGGGAGAGGAGTGAGGAAGAGGGGAGAGGAGAGGGAGGGGAGAGAGAGAAGAGAGAGGAAGAGGGGAGAGGAGAGGGAGGAGAGAAGAGAGGAGCGATGGAGAGAGAGAGAGGAAGAGGGGAGAGGAGAGGGAGGGGAGAGGAGAGAGAGAGGGAGGGGAGAGGAGAGGAAGGGGAGAGAGAAAGAGGGAAGAGGAGAGGAAGGGGAGAGGAGAGAGAGAAGAGAGGAGCGATGGAGAGAGAGTGGAGAGGGAGAGGGGAGAGATGGAGAGCGAGAGGAGAGAGGAAGAGGGGAGGGGAGAGAGAGAGGGGAGAGATGGAGAGAGCGAGGGAAGAGAGAAGAGAGCGAGGGGAGAGAGGAGAGAGGGAGGGATACAGAAAGTGAGAGGAATGGAGAGAGAGGGAGGGATGGAGAGCGAGAGGAGGGAGGGAGGGAGAGCAGGGTAAATGATACACTCTCCACACCACCAGCGGCCTCATGTCCGCACTCACTCCTGATCGTGCTCTTCCTGTGGCTCAGGGCACTGAGGTGAAATCACGTCAAAGGGAGGCAAATAAGAAATCCACACTTCTTATTTTAAGTGCAGGACTAAGTTCTGCAGGAATGCAGCAGGTGTGACAATTTGGAGACAATCCCTTTATCCCTCCCGCTGCAAAACCCACTACGTTTTTGGCAGGTGTATGAATTTTTGAGACGGTCCCCAGCGGCGGCCCGCGGCGCCTCGTTAGCGCCCCCTCCTGCTCGATAATTCATGAGCGCTAATTACTGAATCAAGCGGCTCGGCGGGGGACAGGCGCTGCACTGTGGGGAAACACTGACATCTGGCGGCGGCCTTGTGCTACTGCACACAGCTGTTCTCCGCGCTGGCCGGTCATTTTTTATGACTTTTTCCATTGACAAAATCCGCACAGCTCCATCCAGCAGTCCCTGCTCGGTGTGCAGCGGGAGGATGAAGGGCGCTTCACAGTGAGGCGTGTCAGAGTTACGGAGCAGTTTTAGGAGGTTTAATATGTTACCAGGGCAGGAGAGGAGGGGGTTTGTGAGATCTCTGGACTGCAGCTGAGCCAGTCACTCCAAATGGAAGCTTATTCACAGCCAGACCCCTCTCTGTAACACAATCGCCCCATGGGGGCGCCACACAACCCGCCAGCCAGTCCCCGATACGAACTTACACTGTGTGCCACTAAACCCCACTATTACATCACTGTGGCCCTGTTCTGACATCACACACTCCAGACAAAGCAACCTTCCCAGCCAGAAACACGCACTGCGCTGCATCAGGACAGACGCTTTGCATCAGTTTAATATGTTAGAACAGATTAATGGCAAAACAGTGAATATAACATTCTATCACAGGATAATGACCTGGTGTAATACCTACAAGCATATATGTATTAGAGAGTTACTGGACAGAGAATTCTGCAAGAACAACACAGCTGTCTATGGAAGACAGAGAGACTGTAGATCTAGTGCTGTCAGTGGAATAACCCTACAGTGTGAGAGAGAGACTGTAGATCTAGTGCTGTCAGTGGAATAACCCTACAGTGTGAGAGAGACTGTAGATCTAGTGCTGTCAGTGGAATAACCCTACAATGTGAGAGAGAGACTGTAGATCTAGTGCTGTCAGTGGAATAACCCTACAGTGTGAGAGAGAGACTGTAGATCTAGTGCTGTCAGTGGAATAACCCTACAGTGTGAGAGAGCCTGTAGATCTAGTGCTGTCAGTGGAATAACCCTACAGTGTGAGAGAGAGCCTGTAGATCTAGTGCTGTCAGTGGAATAACCCTACAGTGTGAGAGAGAGACTGTAGATCTAGTGCTGTCAGTGGAATAACCCTACAGTGTGAGAGAGCCTGTAGATCTAGTGCTGTCAGTGGAATAACCCTACAGTGTGAGAGAGAGACTGTAGATCTAGTGCTGTCAGTGGAATAACCCCACAGTGTGAGAGAGCCTGTAGATCTAGTGCTGTCAGTGGAATAACCCTACAGTGTGAGAGAGACTGTAGATCTAGTGCTGTCAGTGGAATAACCCTACAGTGTGAGAGAGACTGTTGATCTAGTGCTGTCAGTGGAATAACCCTACAGTGTGAGAGAGCCTGTAGATCTAGTGCTGTAAGTGGACACCAGGGTCAAGCGCTTGAGGGACAGTTGGGCTGCTGACCAGGCAGAGGTGGACAGTGGGTCAGTGATGAGGATGAAGCGGCTCTCTGAAACGCTGTGATGAAGCTCTCCACGGCAGTCGCTGGGGTCTGGCCCTTGTGTGGTGAGTCACCTGTTTCCGATTCAGGCGGGCTGGTACTCTGCGGGGGATCGAGGCGAAGGCGCCCCCTCTGCGGGCCGACTGGGGGCGCGGACGTCGGGGGACGGGGGCCGGGGGGCCCGCCCTGACCCCGGTTCGCCTCCCGCGGTACCCGTGGCGCCGAGCGATGGCCTCCATCTTGGCCAGGCGGTCCGTGAGCTCCACCACGCGGCGCTGCAGCAGCGTGACCTCTCTGAACAGGTCGCTCAGACTCTCGGAGAGAGGGCGCACCCTGCAGGACACACGGGGAACTGCGCTCACTCCTGCTGCACCGGCCTGTCCAGCCTGAGTGACTCCTCACTGCTCTCATCTCCCTGGGCTACAGTGTCACACGGCTGTATTACCTGGAGTAGTCGGGCAGCACTGAATTGGGCTGTACTGGGCTACAGTGTCACAAGGCTGTATTACCTGGAGTAGTCGGGCAGCACTGAATTGGGCTGTACTGGGCTACAGTGTCACAAGGCTGTATTACCTGGAGTAGTCGGGCAGCTCTGAATTGGGCTGTACTGGGCTACAGTGTCACAAGGCTGTATTACCTGGAGTAGTCGGGCAGCACTGAATTGGGCTGTACTGGGCTACAGTGTCACACGGCTGTATTACCTGGAGTAGTCGGGCAGCACTGAATTGGGCTGTCCTGGGCTACAGTGTCACACGGCTGTATTACCTGGAGTAGTCGGGCAGCACTGAATTGGGCTGTCCTGGGCTACAGTGTCACACGGCTGTATTACCTGGAGTAGTCGGGCAGCACTGAATTGGGCTGTACTGGGCTACAGTGTCACAAGGCTGTATTACCTGGAGTAGTCGGGCAGCACTGAATTGGGCTGTACTGGGCTACAGTGTCACAAGGCTGTATTACCTGGAGTAGTCGGGCAGCACTGAATTGGGCTGGCTGTGCAGGAGGTTCTTGACTTCAGTGAAGATCCGGTTCCCCCAGTGATCCAGAAGCCGGGTTACACTGCGGACCGTGTTCACATTCACTCTGTCCGCTGACAGGGAGAGAGGGGGGTCACAACACTACAGTGATTAGCAGTAACAAAACAGAGGTAGAGTGGTAGTATAAGTATGACTAAGACACTCACCTCCTTCTCTGTAGTTCCAATACCCATAATCCAGCTCATTATCCTCTCCAGCCAATGGGGTCATGAGTGTCACGGCAACAGCTAACAGCATCACTAGAGGTGGAGACATGTTCTTGAAGCCACACCCACCAACTGTATATGAAAGAAACAGGAAAATAATGAGTGAATGACTGGACACTCCACACTCCAGTACATTAACACTGCACTGAGAGAGAGAGGGGTTCATACAGACACACTGACTGGACACTCCAGTACATGAACACTGCACTGAGAGAGAGGGGTTAATACAGACACACTGACTGGACACTCCAGTACATGAACACTGCACTGAGAGAGAGAGGGGTTAATACAGACACACTGACTGGACACTCCAGTACATGAACACTGCACTGAGAGAGAGAGGGGTTAATACAGACACACTGACTGGACACTCCAGTACATGAACACTGCACTGAGAGAGAGAGGGGTTCATACACACACACTGACTGGACACTCCAGTACATGAACACTGCACTGAGAGAGAGGGGGGTTAATACAGACACACTGACTGGACACTCCAGTACATGAACACTGCACTGAGAGAGAGAGGGGTTCATACACACACACTGACTGGACACTCCAGTACATGAACACTGCACTGAGAGAGAGGGGGGTTCATACAGACACACTGACTGGACACTCCAGTACATGAACACTGCACTGAGAGAGAGAGGGGTTCATACAGACACACTGACTGGACACTCCAGTACATGAACACTGCACTGAGAGAGAGAGGGGTTCATACAGACACACTGACTGGACACTCCAGTACATGAACACTGCACTGAGAGAGAGGGGTTAATACAGACACACTGACTGGACACTCCAGTACATTAACACTGCACTGAGAGAGAGGGGTTAATACAGACACACTGACTGGACACTCCAGTACATGAACACTGCACTGAGAGAGAGAGGGGTTCATACAGACACAGTGACTGGACACTCCAGTACATGAACACTGCACTGAGAGAGAGAGAGGGGTTCATACAGACACAGTGACTGGACACTCCAGTACATGAACACTGCACTGAGAGAGAGAGGGGTTCATACACACACACTGACTGGACACTCCAGTACATTAACACTGCACTGAGAGAGAGAGGGGTTCATACAGACACACTGACTGGACACTCCAGTACATTAACACTGCACTGAGAGAGAGAGGGGTTCATACACACACACTGACTGGACACTCCAGTACATGAACACTGCACTGAGAGAGAGAGGGGTTCATACAGACACACTGACTGGACACTCCAGTACATTAACACTGCACTGAGAGAGAGGGGTTGAAGCTCAGCCTGTGCCAGTCATATTGCTGTGTGGGAGTCTGAGCTCTGAGTTTCCACTCTGTTTTTCCAGAGTCCGGGGCCAAGAGCAGCCCAGCCAGAGGCAGACACTCACATGACACTCCCTCCGCGCCCAGGAGAGCAGCAGCCTGAACGCTCTGCTTCACAGAAATGACTGCCTCCCTGATCACCACAGTATCTGACCCCTTAACTCCCTGCTACACCGTCTCAACCAGTAGCAGCAGAGATATCAGCTGTGGAGTTCAGGAGAGACAGCAGTACTGTCCAGCACTGGTCAGTGTCTCAGTGTCCGGTGCTGGTCAGTGTTTCAGTGTCCAGCTCACAGTCTCACACAGCCAACAGCAGTAACACTGGTGCTCCTTCCCATCTCTACTAGCGCTGTGACCTCCTGCAGCTGGTATTAGTGTTACTAGTAGTACAGTTAGCATTATTAGTATTGGCGTTACTATTAGTAGTAGTTTTAGTATGATTAGAAGTAGAGTTAGTATTAGTAGTATTAGTGTTGGTAGTAGTGTTAGTGTCAGTAGGAGTAGTGCTGGTGTTAGTAGTAGTGTTAGTGTAAGTAGGAGTAGTGCTGGTGTTAGTGTCAGTAGTATTATTACGATCCAGTGCACCCTGGGGTGCAGCAGTCCAGCGCTCTGATCCCCGGACAGTAACTCAGGCCACCTGCTGCGCCTGGTTGTAAAAACACACGAGCAAACCGCCCCCCCCGGCCCGAGCTGGAACCGGACCGGACCGGACCCTCTCGGCCTCTCCCTGCTCAGGTGCGCGCGTGCCGGTCCGCTTACCTCGTGCCCCTGCGGTGTTCTGGGAGCTCGGGCTGCGTGTGGGTCAGCGCTCGAGCCGCTGGGAAGTCTCGGTCGGTCGGTCGCGCGCCCCCCCTCCCCCCTCTGCGTGCCGGAGTGTCTGCTCCGCGCGCGCTCTCTCTCCCCGGCTCCGGCTCCAGCTGCGCCAGATGTGCTCTGAGCCTCCGCCTGTTAACCCAGTCTGCACCGGGACACCCCCTCGCCCACCTGGGGGCTGCCCACGCGTGGCGAGGGGCGCGGGGCGCAGGGCGGAAACACGTGCGCACGCTGGGCTCTCGGCAGGAGGCGAGTCTGTGTCCGGTCTCTCCCACTCCGCGCTCTGTGGGAGTGTGGAGGGTGCGGCCGGAGGGTTTTTTTCCACGGATGGACGCGGTCACGCGAACGCCATGACCCGCCAGCTTCCCAGTCTGCGCTGCCTGGCCGCGGTCACCCCGCCCGGCCCCCACAGGCACGCAGGACACGGTCCACACCTGGTTCCCATCTCCCCGCAGGCCAGCGCTCTTTCCTTCCAGCTCTGCTGCAGCTGCCCTCGGCGTGACCGATACACTGACACGCACACACGCCGCGCCGCACCTGGCCCTCAGACGGCGGGACCACAGTGACACCTGGCGGCCAGAGCGCGTATCGCACAGGTGAGACGCGGGTTCTCCCGCGCTGCCGTCACGCCCTGTCTCGGGGCTGCACCGGATGAGTTGCACAGGATCGGTTCCGATCTGTTACGATTATTTCCAACTTTACGTAAAGTACGGTTATTTGGAAAATTCTTAAGACAACTTAGACAAAATCATGAGATCATAAACTACAGTGTACAGTAAGTATACTCCCGGTGTAGTCTGCCGTACAGACAGTGCCTTCAGACAGTATTCGGACCCCTACACTTTTTCCACACTTTGTTGTGTTGTAGACTTATTTCAAAATGGATCAAACTGATTCTTTTTTGCCATCAACTGCCACACAATACCCCTTAATGACAAAGGGAAAACGGGTTTTCAGGAAGGTTTTTTGCAAATGTGTTAAAATAAATAACTGAGATGTCTCATTTACATAAGTATTCAGACCCTTTACTCTGACACTCCACATTGAGCTCGGATGCATCCCGTTTCTCTCGATCATCTTTGAGATGTCTCTACAACACGACTGGCAGATTCACCTGCTCGGACAGCATTTCGAGTCGCACACCTGTCTTCATAAGGCCCCGCCGCTCAGAGTACAAGCCAGGCCGTGAAGTCCAGGAACCAGGACTGTGTCAACGCCTAGATCCGGGAGAGGGTGTCGAGAATCGGCAACGCCCTGAAAGTCCCCAGGAGCACAGTGGCCTCCATCACGGTCAGATGGAAGAAGTCCGGGACCACCAAGACTCTTCCTGGAGCTGGGGGTATCCAGGCAAGGGGGGCCTGGGTCAGGGAGGTGACCGAGACCCCAGTGGCCACACTAACAGGGCGGAGGTCCAGTGTAAAGGTGGGAGAACCTGCTGGAAGGACACCCATCCCGCAGCGCTCTGTGGGGGACTGGCTGGTCAGGAGCCGCTCCTGAGTGGAAGGGATCCGACAGCCCACCTGGAGCTGGCCGGACGGCACTTCAAGGACTCCGAGAGCAGCAGGAGCAAGATTCCCTAGTCTGACGAGACACATTGAACTCTTCGGCCCGACTGAGGGGGAGGCTGAACGGAGCCGAACACGGGAGGTCCCGGGCGGCACCTGGTCCGGAGCGCACAGCCCTGGGCCGGGGCGACGACTCACCTGGCCGGGAGACGAGGCTGGAGTGGCTTCGGAACAAGTCCCGGAACGTCCTCGAGGGGCCGGCGGCTCCCGACAGCGCTGGAGTGGATCTGCAGGGACGAGTGGGAGAAACTGGCCACATCCCAGAGTGCACAGCAAACCCGAGCACCTGATACGCAGCCCTGAGCGCTGCCAAGGGTGGTCCTACAGCGCACTGGATAAAGGGTCTGAGCACTTCTGTAAACGGGAGATTTCACTTTTTTACGTGTGATAATTAGCAGAAATTCCTGAAAACATGTGTTCTTTGTCATTAGGGGGTATTGTGTGGCGATTGACGTAAAAAAAGAATCAATTCGATCCATTTTGAAACAAGTCTACAACACAACAGAGTGTGGAAAAAGTGGAGGGGTCTGAATACTGTCTGAAGGCATTGTATGTTCCAGGTGTGCAGTGTGTACAGTATATATATAGTGTAGTTTATATACTCGAGGTGTGCAGTGTGTATACATACATACACACCAACTACAAGACCAGTTAAGTCTTGTGTCCAGTCCAGAGTCCTGAGTGCTGCTACTGAACAGGCTTCAGTCGGGATCCCAGAAACGAGCCCTGCATTCATCCGGCATTCCTGACTCTAGGAGTGGGCCTGGTGCCATCTGGTGGCTGTGCTGGGGACTGCGGCCCTACACCAGGGGAGTGTTGGGGCCTCATGACTCGCCAGAACGGAGCGACCCGCTGTAACCGAACCGGAGGCGCTGGCAATCTGTGCACAGTGAGCCACAGCAGAACTACAGGGACCACAAGGGCTCTGTCCTTCTGGACCTGCTCTCATGCAGAGTGTTCCCCATTCCTACACGTTCTTACAGCAAGCGACACAGCACATCTCGGGGAACAGCAGACCAGCGGTCAGGCACCAGGGTCAGCACCCCGGGATCGTTAGTGACCAGGTGACCATTATAACACCAGTTACACAGTGTAGCCCAATACCCACACAGTCACTCCATAAGTGACATAATTAAGGACCCTTTTCTCACAGCTTCAGGACGGACACCACACTCCTGGTCAGGGCTTTATTAAAACAGGAAGAAAAATGAACAATAAAAAAAAATATAGAAATATTGAACTCGGAAAGTACACAGCATTTCATCTCGTGGGGGGCGTTGTGACTCCCATCACGCCCCTCTCCAGCTCTCAGCACGCAGTGCAGTCTGGTTACCAGACAGCGAAGAAGTTCAGCATCCCTGATCGTGTTCAAGATGAGAACTTTTGTCCAATTAAGAAAAAAAACTTTCCATGAAACAGTAACGCTTTACAGTAAGTGACTGTTCTTGCCCGGCTCGTGGGGAGCAGCTCGTGAACGACAGCCGCACCAGTGAAGCAGGAGTGTGCGCAGTACTGCTGCAGGCCTGCAGGAGGCAGTATGGTCAGCCTCAAGCCTGCGCCTCTCCAGGAACCTCCTGGACAGGGCCTGGGCTTCTCTCCTGCAGCAGAGTCCGAGATCCCACTGCAGAGACACTGACCTCCTGGAGTGTCCACACGCACGCACACACGCACAGGCCTCAGGAGTGTCCACAGACACGCGAGCACGCACGCACACACAGGCCTCAGGAGTGTCCACAGACACGCGAGAACGCACGCACGCACCCACAGGCCTCAGGAGTGTCCACAGACACACCAGCACGCACGCACGCACGGGCCTGAGGTCAGGCTGTTTGCACGAGCACACTCCTGCACAGCGTGGAGCCGCACAAGTTTGCAGAGTGGAGCCGAGCTGTCACCAGAATGCAAACTCCTCATCACAACGGACAGAGGGGGGGGCCGAACGCCCCTCGTCGAACCCTGAACACTCACTACCGCCTCAGGGAGCGCCGGACCGCAGCGCGGCGCCGCTCCCGACACGAGCAGGGGCTGCTGGTCCAAGGCGCCCCGGCCCGGCCCGGCCCGGCCCTAGCTGCTGCTGGCGGCGGCGATGACGTCGGTGGACTGCGGGTCGCAGAAGGGCCCGAAGCGGCCGTACACGTCCCGCGCGCGCACGGCGAAGTAGTACTTGGAGCCGGACACGAACTGCGTGAGCGTGCAGGCCATGGGCAGAGGCAGCGCCTTGACCTCGCCGATCTTCTTCCACTGCGAGGGCGGCGCGGCGGGCGCGGGCTCCTCGTGGTACGCGTACAGGTGGTAGCTGTCCACCGCGGCGCAGCTGCGGTCCACCTCCGTCACCGACCAGGACAGCACGATGCCGTTCTGGCTCTGCACTCGCGCCAGCTTCAGCTGCGGCTTCTGGGGGGGCGAGGTGCTGGCCGCCTCGGGGGGCAGGCGGCCGGGGGGCGGCGGCGGCGAGGGCAGGGGCGCGGGGTGCACGGGGAGCGGAGGGGGCGGGCAGGAGGAGGGGGGGGCTGCGGCCGGGCGGGTGGACGAGGGGTCCTGTGGGAAGAAGAGCAGAAAACGGGGTCACACAGCCAGATCTAGTCAGCATGTTCACAGTAGACAACTGCTGCTCGTACGCAGGGGAGCGAAAATCAGACTCCCAGTGCACAGCAGTCTGATCCACTCCAGGGTTTACAGTGCTGTCAGTCAGACTCCCAGTGTGCAGCAGTCTGATCCACTCCAGGGTTTACAGTGCTGTCAGTCAGACTCCCAGTGCGCAGCAGTCTGATCCACTCCAGGTGTGACAGTGCTGTCAGTCAGACTCCCAGTGCGCAGCAGTCTGATCCACTCCAGGTGTGACAGTGCTGTCAGTCAGACTCCCAGTGCGCAGCAGTCTGATCCACTCCAGGGTTTACAGTGCTGTCAGTCAGACTCCCAGTGCGCAGCAGTCTGATCCACTCCAGGGTTTACAGTGCTGTCAGTCAGACTCCCAGTGCGCAGCAGTCTGATCCACTCCAGGGTTTACAGTGCTGTCAGTCAGACTCCCAGTGGGCAGCAGTCTGATCCACTCCAGGTGTGACAGTGTTGTCAGTCAGACTCCCAGTGCGCAGCAGTCTGATCCACTCCAGGGTTTACAGTGCTGTCAGTCAGACTCCCAGTGGGCAGCAGTCTGATCCACTCCAGGTGTGACAGTGCTGTCAGTCAGACTCCCAGTGCGCAGCAGCCTGATCCACTCCAGGGTTTACAGTGCTGTCAGTCAGACTCCCAGTGTGCAGCAGTCTGATCCACTCCAGGGTTTACAGTGCTGTCAGTCAGACTCCCAGTGTGCAGCAGTCTGATCCACTCCAGGTGTGACAGTGCTGTCAGTCAGACTCCCAGTGTGCAGCAGTCTGATCCACTCCAGGGTTTACAGTGCTGTCAGTCAGACTCCCAGTGTGCAGCAGTCTGATCCACTCCAGGGTTTACAGTGCTGTCAGTCAGACTCCCAGTGCGCAGCAGTCTGATCCACTCCAGGTGTGACAGTGCTGTCAGTCAGACTCCCAGTGCGCAGCAGTCTGATCCACTCCAGGTGTGACAGTGCTGTCAGTCAGACTCCCAGTGCACAGCAGTCTGATCCACTCCAGGGTTTACAGTGCTGTCAGTCAGACTCCCAGTGCGCAGCAGTCTGATCCACTCCAGGTGTGACAGTACTGTCAGTCAGACTCCCAGTTTGCAGCAGTCTGATCCACTCCAGGGTTTACACCAACTGGAGGTTCTTGTACAGAAGAGTCCGATTTCAAGTCAACTAAGTGAAGGGCGATTCCATGTAAAACCACACACCATGTCTCCACCACCTCAGACTGCTCTGATAGTTTGCATCGTTAGAAATAAGATACACATCCCTGTACTGTTACGTAGGTTGCTGTAAATGTCTGAAAGCTTGACCATTGATTTGGATTCCTCGTGTCCTAATCTTTTTCAGAGAGTAGTTCAACAAAATGTGGATATTGGAAACTATTTTGATGCATATTTTGCAAACCCAAACTGACCAAAGTGTCCATTCTGGGTGCTGTCAATGTCAGCTTCATGTCTCACAGACCAAACTATATTGTAACAAAAGAACGTTACAGGGATGGTTACCTTAACTCGAGACAATCATTTCAGAGCAATCTGAGACGGTGGGCCCGTCTAAATCCTAGCTTTGGGCATGATGGCAGGAAGACGCAGCATCAGGATTAAACACCACTGCTCGAGGTCACGGTGGCGGCGAGGTTACTGGAAACAGCCAGAGCTCTGCTGTTCAATCAAAGCGATCAGTCATACAGGACCCCTTGGAGGAGGTGCTCTCCCCCTGACCTGTTCACACCTCCAGACACAGAGCACTGCTGGTCTCCAGACCCCTGGTGAGAGTCAGGGTTAGGACTGGTGTGCTGCTCCTTACCTGCGAGGGCCGATGGTGGACAGTCAGCTGAGGTCCACTGACGGCGTACTGCGTCCCAGACCTGACAGGCATACCTGGGGACACACACAGACCTTAGACACAGCTCAGCAGGAATAACGAACTCAACAGCTCAAAACGGACAACAGACGCTGAAATTCAATGCAGTGTTAACATACTGTAGTGTGCAGTCAGTGTCTATTTTAACCCCCTTCTCTCTCAGTGCAGTGTCAGAGTACAGGAGGAGTGTGTGTATTAACCCCTCTCTCTCTCAGTGCAGTGTCAGTGTACAGTAGTGTACAGGATGAGTGTGTGTATTAACCCCTCTCTCTCAGTGCAGTGTCAGTGTACAGTAGTGCGCAGTGTGTATTAACCCCTCGCTCTCTGCAGGAGGAGTGTGTGTATTAACCCCTCGCTCTCTGCAGGAGGAGAGTGTGTATTAACCCCTCTCTCTCTCTCAGTGCAGTGTCAGTGTACAGTAGTGTGCAGGAGGGGTGTGTGTATTAACCCCTCTCTCTCTCAGTGCAGTGTCAGTGTACAGTAGTGTGCAGGAGGAGTGTGTGTATTAACCCCTCTCTCTCTCAGTGCAGTGTCAGTGTACAGTAGTGTGCAGGAGGAGTGTGTGTATTAACCCCTCTCTCTCAGTGTCAGTGTACAGTCTATGTAGTCACTACCCCAGTACCTGTGGTCTGGGGGCTGGCCTGCCTGTTGCTGCCTGTGATGCCCTGGCTCTGTGTGGACCCTGCTAGGCTGCGGGGGGCCCCTGTGTTCATGGGGACAGAGGTGTAGACAATCTGGGAGGGGAAGGATGTTGCGCGGGGGGCCAGCGGGCGGCAGGAGATGGGGTTCTGAGGCCGCTGGAGGACATTGACTGTGGTTTGAGCTGGAAAGAGAGAGAGGGGTTAATAATAGAGAAACTGTTTACACTAAACACACTGACTGGACACTCCAGTACATTAACACTGCACTGAGAGAGAGAGGGGTTCATACAGACACACTGACTGGACACTCCAGTACATGAACACTGCACTGAGAGAGAGAGGGGTTCATACAGACACACTGACTGGACACTCCAGTACATGAACCTGCACTGAGAGAGAGAGGGGTTCATACAGACACACTGACTGGACACTCCAGTACATGAACACTGCACTGAGAGAGAGAGGGGTTCATACAGACACAGTGACTGGACACTCCAGTACATTAACACTGCACTGAGAGAGAGAGGGGTTCATACAGACACACTGACTGGACACTCCAGTACATGAACACTGCACTGAGAGAGAGAGGGGTTCATACAGACACACTGACTGGACACTCCAGTACATGAACACTGCACTGAGAGAGAGAGGGGTTCATACACACACACTGACTGGACACTCCAGTACATGAACACTGCACTGAGAGAGAGAGGGGTTCATACAGACACAGTGACTGGACACTCCAGTACATTAACACTGCACTGAGAGAGAGAGGGGTTCATACAGACACACTGACTGGACACTCCAGTACATTAACACTGCACTGAGAGAGAGGGGTTCATACAGACACACTGACTGGACACTCCAGCACATGAACGGGCCCCTCAGACAGCCCCCTGTCCTCACTCACTCGTTGGCAGGACGTGCATGGTCGTGGTGCCCGCCTGTGTCTGGGGGGTGGCGGTGGGTGCAGGTGCCACAGGAGCTGGCGGGGGGGGTGCTCGCTGCCCCAGGGGCTGCTGCGAGGAGGAGGAGGAGGTGGAAGTGGAAGATGGGGACTGCGCTTGCACAGGTGCCTTCTTCACTCCTGTCACTGGAGACAGACACACCTGTCAGTAGCTGACCGAGGCTCCCGTTGCTGTTCAACGGCGGAGCACAGCCCTGCCCACAGTGCCCACTCAGACTCGGGGCGACCCGGGGCGCCCACACCCACTGCAGAGGAGCCCCTCGCAGCAGCACCCCAGCGCCTCAGCCCTGCACCAGCCGTCCTCCTCCTCCTGCTCCCCAGGGGTGCCCCGAGCCGGAGGGAACCGCGTGTGGGCGCACTCACCCTGAACGTCGTCGTCGTCCTCGGTCAGGTCAATGACTGCTCCCGAGCTGGAGGGCCGGCCCGCCTGCAACACAGCGGGACACCGTCACAGCGGGGCGCGACGAGCACCCCACTTCTGCAACAGCACGCTGACTAACAGCCTTGTCCCATACAGCGCCTTTCCCAGGGGCTTGCCGAGCGCGAGAGAGCAGTCCGAGGCCCACACGTACGAAGGGCAGAGCACCCCAGTGAAAGCCCGGCGAAGCACTCAGGCGCTCGGGGAAGGTGACTTGAGGTCACCCTGAGGACAGACCCCCGAGAATCTGCAGGACACTGAACTCAACCCCGGACAGACCCTCTTACCTGAGGCAGGGCCCTGGTGGTGGAGTCAGGCGCGCGGTTCGTGGCCTGGGTGTCTGGGAGGGGAGAGGAGAGAGAGAGGGGTGAGCCGAGAGCAGAGAGGGGCCCTGCCTGGTGCAGCTGGCTGAACCCATCTCGGATCGCGCCTCTACAGCGCCAGCTAACGAGCGGCCCAGTACGAGCCCGTCTGAAGGAGAAGGCTGTCACGATGGGCAGCGGCCCAGGGGAGGCGACTCCCCGATATTCCCAGTCTGGGGCGCAGAAGGAGGAGCCCCGTCGCTCCGGGGCGCAGCTGGGTTCGGGGCACAGGCAGACGAGCGAAGGCTGTGGGGGGGAGAGGGCCGGGTTAGGAGGGTTCTCACCTGGTCTGGCCGTGGCCCCGGGCCCGCCCCCTGGCGCCCGGGCGGAAGGCGTCGACGAGGTCACCCCGACGACGGTCACCGTGCCGCCGCCGTCCGGCCCCGGGGCCAGCGAGGGCAGGGCGGCGCGCGAGGCGGGGGCCGACGACGCCCCCACCACGCCGGCGCTCCCGTACAGCGCGGCCCGGGCTATCGCCATCTGGGGGGCCAGGGGGGACCCCGACTTCTGCAGGCCGGAGGCGGCGGCGGCGGCGGCGACAGGGGCCGCGGCCGACTTGGCGGGGGTGGTCTTGGCGTGGGGGGCGCCGCCTGCCAGCGCGACCGGGGCGGCCGACACGGGGATCAGCTCGATGCCCGGGGCGGGGCTGCTCACCAGCGCCCCCTGCGGGGCGGCGGCGACACTCAGTGGGAGCTGGATGAGAAGCGGCTGGATCGAGATGGGCTGGGGAGCAGCGCCGGGGGTCGAGCTGGACGCCACCGAGGTCGTGACCCCGGCCGTCAGGGGCGCGGCCTTCAGGGTGAGGCCCCCCGGCTGGCCGAGCGGCGCGGGGGCGGAGACCGAGGTGGAGGTGGGCCCCGTGCTCGCTGCGGTGCTGATGATGGACAGCACGGGGGTCACCACGGTGTTGACCACAGAGGCGGCGGCGGGCTGGGCGACGGCTTTGATCTGCACTGGCTGAGGAGCGCCGCCTGCTGGGGGGAGAGGGAGCGGAGTCAGGGGGGCAGAGGGGAGACAGCTGGGAGCCTGGGGTGCAGAGAAGGGGGGCGACGGGACCGACCTGCTGGCGGGACTGGCGTCTGGCCGGGCGGCTCGGCCCGGCGGGAGTCCAGCATCGTCCTCACTGTGGTGCTGCTCCTGCTGGCCGAGAGGAGGACAGCGATGAGACGGAGGCACGCAGGGCAGCCACAGCTGAAGGCTGACTGTGTGCTCTGGCCACTAACGGCTCAGGGCGCGCCGGCGGGGATGTGCTTACCGGTACGCAGCTGACGGGGCAGCAGATGGAGTGCCTGCGCTGGCCGCCTGAGAGAGCCGAGAGAGAGAAACACGTCAGATCGCTCCGCTGGGACAGCAGTCAGAAGCTCTGGGCTCCCCGGGACAAACTGGACGTTTCAGAAGGTGCCAACCTCCACACGGCACAGAGTGAAGCCCAGCACCTTTCTGCAACTGACGACGCACAGCTGGTATTCGCTTTGTCAGACGGCGTGACCCCCCTGACCCCTCCCCTGTCCCCCCTCACCTCCTGAGTCTTCCTGGCGTCCTCGCGGGCCTGGTTGGCAGCGCCCCACTTCTTGGCCAGCCGCGCGTACTTGGCCTGGCGAGAGACAGCGGGAGAGACGGCTCAGGGCTCTCTTACTGAGCCGCTCCCTCAGCCTGCTGCACAGGCCCGACTGCAGTGTGTGTGCAGTGTGCTCAGGGGCAGTACCTGCAGTGTGTGTTCAGTGTGCTCAGGCTCGGTGCCAGCAGTGTGCTCAGGGGCAGTACCTGCAGTGTGTGTGCGCAGTGTGCTCAGGTGCAGTACCTGCAGTGTGTGTTCAGTGTGCTCAGGCTCGGTGCCTGCAGTGTGTGTGCAGTGTGCTCAGCCCCACTGACTGAGTGTGTGTGTGCAGTGTGCTCAGGTACAGTACCTGCAGTGTGTGTACAGTGTGCTCAGGCCCGGTGCCCGCAGTGTGTGTGCAGTGTGCTCAGGTGCAGTACCTGCAGTGTGTGTGCAGTGTGCTCAGTACCTGCAGTGTGTTCAGGGACTGTTCGTGTCTCTTGCTGCAGTCCATCTTCTCCACTCGGTCCCTCAGCTGCTCCAGGCTCTGCTCAAACATGCTCCACTGCACCAGCTTCAGCTGCTCCGCGATGATGCGCTGAACCGCCTGGACACATAGACGGACACTTCAGAGCACTGACCTCGGCCTCACGCCCCCTGACCCCTGACCCCAGTCTCCCTCGCTCCCCTGCTGACCTGCACGCTGCTCTCACCCTGACCCCTGACCCCAGTCTCCCTCGCTCCCCTGCTCGCTGCTCTCACCCTGACCCCTGACCCCTGACCGCTGTCGTTCCCCCGAGCTGCACTGACCTTCTCCAGCTTGGCGGACAGCGCGTCCCTGGCGCTGATCTTCACCTCCAGCTGGGCCTCGTACTCCTCCTCCTGCAGCAGGCGCGGCCTCTTGGGGGGCTCCTTCCCCCGGCCGGCCGGCGCCCCGCCCTCGGCGCCCCCGTCGCCGGACAGCTGCCGTTTCCGCTGGGAGGCCGGCTCTGTGGGGCACACGAGGGAGCCGTCACCCCAGAGCGGCCGGGGGCCGGGGGCCGGGGGCCGGGGGCCGGGGGCCGCGCGCACGCTCGCCGCTTACCTGCGTCCTCGGGGGGCGAGGGGCGGGGCGCGGGGCTGCCGGCGGGGTCCGGCTCCGTGTCCATGGGCTGCTCGCCCGGCTCGGCCCGCCCGCCCTCCTCCTCCTCTCCGGCCTGCTTTCCCGGCGCCGCCGCCTCCCTGTCCGCCGGGCCCTCCTCCTCCTCGCTGAGCACGAGGAAGCCCTCGCTGGGCTCGGGGTCGGACACGGGCAGGGGCGAGGGCGCGCCGTCGCTGGGGGGCGGCGAGGAGGAGGAGGAGGAGGGCAGGAGAGGGGGGGTGGGGCTGGACAGGTGGGCGGGCGCCAGCTTCTCCAGGATGGGCACGATGCCGCTGCTGTCCGGCTGCGCCGCGCCCGGCTCGGGGGACCGCGGCTCCTTCGCCTTGCTGCCAGCGGCCGGCGGCGACGGCCGATCGCCGGAGCCCGCGGGCTCAGTGTCCATGGCGACGGGCCCCTCGGCCCCCACTCCGTCCTCGCCCGGCGCCGCTGCACCAGGGGAGGTGCTCCCAGGGGAATTCTGGGATCGCCGCGAGGGCAAGGACACGGAGCCTTCCGAGTCCGGCTTCAAAGAGCCCACCTGGAGACGACACAGGAGGGAACAGCTCAACTCTCTCTCTGAGCCTCACCTGTGCAGGGCTCTCTCTCTGAGCCTCACCTGTGCAGGGCTCTCTCTCTCTCTCTGAGCCTCACCTGTGCAGGGCTCTCTCTCTCTCTCTGAGCCTCACCTGTGCAGGGCTCTCTCTCTCTCTCTGAGCCTCACCTGTGCAGGGCTCTCTCTCTCTGAGCCTCACCTGTGCAGGGCTCTCTCTCTCTCTGAGCCTCACCTGTGCAGGGCTCTCTCTCTCTCTGAGCCTCACCTGTGCAGGGCTCTCTCTCTCTCTCTGAGCCTCACCTGTGCAGGGCTCTCTCTCTCTGAGCCTCACCTGTGCAGGGCTCTCTCTCTCTCTCTGAGCCTCACCTGTGCAGGACTCTCTCTCTCTGAGCCTCACCTGTGCAGGGCTCTCTCTCTCTCTCTGAGCCTCACCTGTGCAGGACTCTCTCTCTCTCTCTGAGCCTCACCTGTGCAGGACTCTCTCTCTCTCTCTGAGCCTCACCTGTGCAGGACTCTCTCTCTCTCTCTGAGCCTCACCTGTGCAGGACTCTCTCTCTCTCTCTGAGCCTCACCTGTGCAGGGCTCTCTCTCTCTCTCTGAGCCTCACCTGTGCAGGGCTCTCTCTCTCTCTCTGAGCCTCACCTGTGCAGGGCTCTCTCTCTCTCTCTGAGCCTCACCTGTGCAGGGCTCTCTCTCTCTCTCTGAGCCTCACCTGTGCAGGGCTCTCTCTCTCTCTCTGAGCCTCACCTGTGCAGGGCTCTCTCTCTCTCTCTGAGCCTCACCTGTGCAGGGCTCTCTCTCTCTCTGAGCCTCACCTGTGCAGGACTCTCTCTCTGAGCCTCACCTGTGCAGGACTCTCTCTCTGAGCCTCACCTGTGCAGGACTCTCTCTCTGAGCCTCACCTGTGCAGGACTCTCTCTCTGAGCCTCACCTGTGCAGGGCTCTCTCTCTCTGAGCCTCACCTGTGCAGGGCTCTCTCTCTCTGAGCCTCACCTGTGCAGGGCTCTCTCTCTCTCTCTGAGCCTCACCTGTGCAGGACTCTCTCTCTCTCTGAGCCTCACCTGTGCAGGGCTCTCTCTCTCTCTCTGAGCCTCACCTGTGCAGGACTCTCTCTCTCTCTGAGCCTCACCTGTGCAGGACTCTCTCTCTCTCTCTGAGCCTCACCTGTGCAGGACTCTCTCTCTCTCTCTGAGCCTCACCTGTGCAGGACTCAATTCAATTCAATTCAATTCAAGGTGCTTTATTAGCATGACCGATAGGTACAATCAGTGTTGCCAAAGCAAATAAAAATAATAAAATTAACATAGAACAAAACAAAAAATAGAAGTAAAATAAAATCTACAGACATGTTACAGACATTTACAACAAAGACATATTATATAATATCGACATATACTGTATTCGGCTGGAGCATTATTGGGAGACAGACTCACTGTTCCTCAGGCTGTGACAGGAGATCACATACTGGGCTGCCAGATCAACTGAGTTCCCTCCTCCCTCTCCCAGTAGGATTGGGACCTGTTGTGGTTTTGGCAGGTGTGGGAACTCTGGGATTAGATCTCTGAATTTCGGGAAGAATGTTTCTCTAATCCCAGAGTATCTGTCACAGTGCAGTAGGAAGTGCACCTCTGTCTCTATTTCTCCCTGCTGGCAGTGGGAGCACAGCCTGTCCTCTCTGGGCAGCCAGGTCTGCCTGTGTCGCCCAGTTTCTATGGCCAGGTTGTGGTCACTGAGCCTGTACTTCGTCAGGGTCTGTTTCTGTTTGTTATTTTTTATTTTGGTCAAATATTCAGCTAGTGTGTATTGTCTGTTTAAGGTTCTGTAGCATTCTAGTTTATGTTGTGTTTGTGTGTGTGTGTCCCAGTGTGTGAGATATTGCTGTTTGATCTGTGCTGTGATGTGGTTGAGTCTGGGTTGTGGTGCTCTAGCAGTGCTGTCCTGAGGCTGGTTAGTGTTGGTGTGGCTCAGGTCGGTGAGCCTCAGGACCAGCTGGCTCAGGGGGCTCTGTTTTGGGCTCAGCTCTTGGCTCAGCAGGGCTTTGTGGTGGTAGGAATTTTGGTCACTGTTTTTTAGGTGTAGCCAATACTTTAATATTCTTTTCTGTATGTTTATCAATAGTGGGTACTGGCCTAATTCGGCCCTGCACCCGTTGTTAGGAGTTTTTCTCTGCACACGGAGGATGATTCTACAGATCTCCATGTGCAGAGTTTCTGTGGGGTGTTTGTCCCATTGGGTGTAATCCTGGTCTGTGAGGGGACCCCAAACTTCACTGCCGTATAGGGCAATGGGTTGGATTACACTTTCAAATATTTGGAGCCAGATTCTTGTTGGTGGGTTGATGTTGAAGAGCCTCCTTCTTATTGCGTAGAAAGCCCTGAGTGCCTTCTCCCTCAGTGCCTTCACTGCCAGGTCAAAACTCCCGGAAGAGCTGATGGTGAGACCGAGATATGTGTAGCTGGATGTGTGCTCCAATGTGTTGTTGTTCAGTGTGAATTTGTACCTGTTTCCCTGAGGTCTGGCTTTCTTCTGGAAAACCATAACTCTGGTCTTGTCCATATTGACTGTCAGTGCCCAGGTCTGACAGTACTGCTCCAGCAGTGCCAGGTTCTGCTGCAGCCCCTGTTCTGTGGGCGACAGCAGGACCAGGTCATCTGCGTAGAGCAGGAACTTGATTTCTGTGTCGTGTAGTGTAAGACCAGGAGCTGCAGACTGCTCCAACATTCCTGCTAATTCATTGATATAGATATTGAACAGTGTTGGGCTCAGGCTGCAGCCCTGTCTCACCCCGCGGCCTTGGGTGAAGAATTTAGTCCTTTTGTTTCCAATTTTCACTGCACATTTGCTCTCTGAATACATTGATTTAATTATGTTGTACACTTTGCCCCCTATGCCACTTTGGAGTAGTTTATAAAACAATCTCTCATGCCAAATCGAGTCAAATGCTTTTTTGAAATCGACAAAGCAGGCAAAAATGTTTCCTTTGTGTTTTTGGTGGACGTGTTTGTCTATCAGTGTGTGTAGGGTGTAAATGTGATCAGATGTGCGGTGATCTGGCAAGAAGCCAATCTGACTTTTACTCAGGACATTGTGTTCGGTAAGGAAGGCCAGTATTCGTGTATTTAGGATACTGCAGAATACCTTCCCCAGGTTACTGGGACTCTCTCTCTCTCTCTGAGCCTCACCTGTGCAGGGCTCTCTCTCTCTCTCTGAGCCTCACCTGTGCAGGGCTCTCTCTCTCTCTCTGAGCCTCACCTGTGCAGGGCTCTCTCTCTCTCTCTGAGCCTCACCTGTGCAGGGCTCTCTCTCTCTCTCTGAGCCTCACCTGTGCAGGGCTCTCTCTCTCTCTCTGAGCCTCACCTGTGCAGGGCTCTCTCTCTCTCTCTCTGAGCCTCACCTGTGCAGGACTCTCTCTCTCTCTCTGAGCCTCACCTGTGCAGGGCTCTCTCTCTCTCTCTGAGCCTCACCTGTGCAGGGCTCTCTCTCTCCCGCTGTATCTGCTCCTTCTCCAGGGGGGTCAGCAGGATGATGGGGGAGGGTGCCTTGCCCCCCACGCTCTCTGCCTCTCTCCTCGTGTCGCCCCTCTCCTCTCCGGCTGGCGGGGAGGGGGTTCTCACCACCTCCCCCTGCCCCTGCCCCTCCTCCTCCTCGCTGGTGCCGTTGCTGAGCCCCGGGGCTGTGCAGGGGGGGCCCCGTGAGGCCTCCGCCTTCTTCAGAGCCGCGGCGGGGTCCCCCGGCCCCGGGGAGAGGCTGGGGCTGCTGGGGTTCAGGGGCTCGGGGCCCTCGTCCGCTTCCGCCTGGGAGGGGGAGAAAGAGAGGGAGAGGACGAGCGAAGGGGACCCCGCCGCCCCCAGAGGGCGGGGAGAGGGGCTGCTGCTCGCCTCTCGGCCCTGGCGCTGGGGTGACCCCTGGGGCGCGGCCTCATTGTCAGGGTGCTTTCCGTTGACGAGCGGCGTGGCGGCGTCGGGGGCCGGCGCGGAGGAAGGGGAGGAGGTGAGGGTGGGGAAGTTCGGGGGGTCTCCGGTTTTGGGGCTGCTCTCTCGCGTGCGGTGTATGGACTCCAGCTGCTGCCTGTCACTCGCTCTCATGGTCTTCCTCGCCCGGAAAACCTTCTTCTGGGGCTCCTCTGCTACGGCCACATCCATCTTTCACCTGAGAGAGAGAGAGAGAGGGGTTAATGCAGACGCCCGACTGCACACTTAACGCCGCAGTCCACTGCAGCAGCACTGAACATCTGCACATGCCCAGCGATCATGTGACCGCCCTGAGCGTCATGGAGGCTGCAGTACGCAGCTCAGCCACCAGATGGCACACTAACACCATCCTGCTGGAAACAGCACCTACACGACGATCGAGCGCAGGGACAGGTGCTCCGGTGGTGCCTCGAGAGGGAGAACTGTCGGTGTTTGGTCAGACTGGGTGATGAACGCAGGGCTCGGCGCCGAGATCCTGCCTCAAGCCCGTCCAGTAGCAGCAGTCAGGACTCTGGACCGGACGCTAGACTTGACTCCTGCTTCCAGACACAGACCAGCCCCGCGCACACAGCAGCACTGGCAGGCAGAGCCGTCCTGCGGGGCCTGACGCAGACGCTCGTGCGGAGAAGCGGGACTCTCCCTGTATCCCCGGGGGCGGGACGCTCCCTGCCCGCACGAGGTGCTGTTTGTGCAGCCACCCCACCGTGACATCACACGGGCCCGCCCCCTGCATCTTCCCCCGCTCTCATTGGTCCACGGGCCCCAGCCAATCGGCAGGGCTGCTCCCCAAGTCTGCTCGGCAACAAGGATGATGTCACCGGCTACACGTCCCTGCCGGCTACAGTGAAACCAGTTCTGCC
Organism: Lepisosteus oculatus; assembly: GCF_040954835.1. Lineage (NCBI taxonomy): Eukaryota > Metazoa > Chordata > Actinopteri > Semionotiformes > Lepisosteidae > Lepisosteus > Lepisosteus oculatus. Next base: position 39,289,740 of record NC_090707.1, read on the forward strand.
CGAGTCTCGGCTCGCCGGGAGCCAGGCAGTTCTGGGCCGCTGGGCTGGGCTTACTGCAGCAGAAAGCAGCCGTGCAGCTCATCGGCTTGGAAGAGCACCGTCCCGGCCCGCGAGTGAACCCCAGAGACCCGGGGTACTGCACCCCAGACCTCAGAACCGCCTCCAGGTGCTCCTGGACCTCACGAGTGCCACACACACACCCCCACAAACCCGACCCGCTCCGTCACGGAGGTCACACAGAACCTGGGCCGGGCCGGCGGGGCAGGATTCGAGCTCCAGCGACAGGAGCTTTGAAAGCGGATACTGGGATCGGCCCAGGCCTGCGAGGGATCTGACCGCCGGACCCGCGGACGACGAGCCACGGGTTTGCGCGGCCCGCTGTCGGACCGGTCCCGGGACGAGGCCGAGCTGGGACCCACACAGCTGCTCGGGAAGCGGGCCGGACAGGACGGGCTCGTCCCAGTCCCCAGCCCTGCGCTGACCGAACAGACCCCCTCCCACCCCTCAGCCTTCAGCACCAGCAGGGAAACTCGAGCAGGAGCCACAGGGAACAGGAGTCGGGGGTCAGTAAACCGGAGAGCGGCAGGCCCTTCTGTACACAGAGGGTGGCGGGGGTGGGGAACACGCCACGGAAGCCGCGGCTCGCTCTTGCCAGAAGACGGCGGAAAGCGAGCCAGCCGCCGGGCTGTCGCGCGGTGCGGCCGGGGATCTTCCAGGGGACCGGAACTGGGGGCCCCACTCCAGCACCTCCTCTTTGCGAGGAGTGGTCTTACGGCGGCGGCTCCCGCAGGCGGTCAGAGACCGGGAAGCCCAGACTGGGGTACCGCAGGGATGGGTACCGGGACCACAGCGCAGCTCCCAGACCACTCCAGTCCAGCCGGACTCGGCTCCACACGGGGCTTGAGCTGAGCTCATCACCTACAGCCGCCAGGCCGCGGGGGGGCAGCAGGAGTGGACGCAGGACGCGCTGTACAGCTCCGGTCATCAGGTCAGAGACGAGCCCACACAGACCTGAGCCGAGAGACTGACGAGGAGCCCCGGTTCGCGTTCGCCACCCTCAAACCCCCCGACGGGCTCGGCCCAGGGAGCTCCAGCTGCACCAGACAGGCAGGACCGGGGGGCACCAGGAACAGCCGCAGGGAAGAGCAGGAGGCACTTCTCTACACCAAGGGTGGTGGGAGGGTGGAACAAGCTGCCCAGTCATGGTGCAGTTGAAGCCGACACCCTGGACTCTTTCCGGAAGCAGTGGGACGAGAACCTGGGATCAGTTAATATGAGCTCTCACACGCACCGGGACGAACTGCTGCCCTCGTTTAACCTCCACTCTGTTCTAATGTCTCACAACCTGCGCGCATCTGATACAGTTCCGTTATTCTCCCAGGCCTGAAAAAAATTTTTACAAATGAGGACAATGTAAAACTGTGCAGGAGATTCATCACATTCTCATAGAAATAAAAAAATCAAAAGCTGCACCCAGTGGCCAGCGCTCACTGATTCAAGCAGCTCTAGAGTAGATGCCTGAAGCAAAGGCCTTTGGGAAACGCAGTTTATAAAACGGTCAAACACCTTCCAGTAATTAGAGCTTTAGCTGAATGCAGCTCCACACTGTCAACTCAATCTACAGATATCACAACAGCTCAATAAACTACATCTCCCAGAAGTCAACACTCCTGTTTTCTCCAAGGTAAAAGCCTGTATAATTCTGCATCTATGTCACACAGTTCAACACGACCTGCAGCTCGGGGCAGTGGTGCTTCAGGCAGCGGGACAGCGTGTCCTCGAGCTCTGCCTGGTGAAATGACTGGGCGCAGGACAGCAGCCCACAGCCCTGAGCCTGACCGCGCGCCGCTGCGCAGTGTGGACTAACCCAGCAAGCACAACCCACACGCCTCCCTTCCTCTGCCAGCAAGAGACTGGTAATCCGCCCCGCTCTCCAGCACAGTCCAGTCTGGGTCACGCTGTACCCCTACAGTCCAGAGATCACTGGTCCAGTCTGGGTCACGCTGTACCCCTACAGTCCAGAGATCACTGGTCCAGTCTGGGTCACGCTGTACCCCTACAGTCCAGAGATCACTGGTCCAGTCTGGGTCACGCCGTACCCCTACAGTCCAGAGCCCGCCGGTCCAGTCTGGGTCACACTGTGCCCCTACAGTCCAGAGCCCGCCGTTCCAGTCTGGGTCACACTGTGCCCCTACAGTCCAGAGCCCGCCGGTCCAGTCTGGGTCACGCCGTACCCCTACAGTCCAGAGCCCGCCGGTCCAGTCTGGGTCACGCCGTACCCCTACAGTCCAGAGCCCGCCGGTCCAGTCTGGGTCAGGCCGTACCCCTACAGTCCAGAGCCCGCCGGTCCAGTCTGGGTCACGCTGTACCCCTACAGTCCAGAGATCACTGGTCCAGTCTGGGTCACGCTGTAACCCTACAGTCCAGAGCCCGCCGGTCCAGTCTGGGTCACGCTGTACCCCTACAGTCCAGAGATCACTGGTCCAGTCTGGGTCCCGCCGTACCCCTACAGTCCAGAGATCGCCGGTCCAGTCTGGGTCACACTGTACCCCTACAGTCCAGAGATCGCCGGTCCAGTCTGGGTCACACTGTAACCCCTACAGTCCAGAGCCCGCCAGTCCAGTCTGGGTCACACTGTACCCCTACAGTCCAGAGATCACCGGTCCAGTCTGGGTCACGCCGTACCCCTACAGTCCAGAGATCGCCGGTCCAGTCTGGGTCACGCCGTACCCCTACAGTCCAGAGATCGCCGGTCCAGTCTGGGTCACGCCGTACCCCTACAGTCCAGAGCCCGCCGGTCCAGTCTGGGTCCCGCCGTACCCCTACAGTCCAGAGCCCACCGGTCCAGTCTGGGTCACGCCGTACCCCTACAGTCCAGAGATCACCGGTCCAGTCTGGGTCACGCCGTACCCCTACAGTCCAGAGCCCACCGGTCCAGTCTGGGTCACGCCGTACCCCTACAGTCCAGAGATCACCGGTCCAGTCTGGGTCACGCCGTACCCCTACAGTCCAGAGCCCACCGGTCCAGTCTGGGTCACGCCGTACCCCTACAGTCCAGAGATCACCGGTCCAGTCTGGGTCACGCCGTACCCCTACAGTCCAGAGATCGCCGGTCCAGTCTGGGTCACGCCGTACCCCTACAGTCCAGAGATCGCCGGTCCAGTCTGGGTCACGCCGTACCCCTACAGTCCAGAGCCCGCCGGTCCAGTCTGGGTCACACTGTACCCCTACAGTCCAGAGCCCACCGGTCCAGTCTGGGTCACGCCGTACCCCTACAGTCCAGAGATCACCGGTCCAGTCTGGGTCACGCCGTACCCCTACAGTCCAGAGCCCGCCGGTCCAGTCTGGGTCACGCTGTACCCCTACAGTCCAGAGATCACTGGTCCAGTCTGGGTCACGCTGTACCCCTACAGTCCAGAGCCCACCGGTCCAGTCTAGAGCCCGCCGGTCCAGTCTGGGTCCCACCGTACCCCTACAGTCCAGAGCCCACCGGTCCAGTCTGGGTCACGCTGTACCCCTACAGTCCAGAGATCACTGGTCCAGTCTGGGTCACGCCGTACCCCTCCAGTCACCACTGTAACCATACAGAGATCATTAGCCTTCAACACTAAATGGCGCAAATTTCACTGAAGCTCAACGGGCTGTGACTGGAACCTCACAACAGCGCCCCCTGTGGGTCAGTGGGGTAGTGCTGTCAGAGGAATTAAGGGTGGTCAGGCCACACAGCGGCGAGGGAACCCCTTGTGGAGACACGAGCAGCGGGGCGGGGGGCTCCGTCAGTGGCACGAGGACCCGGAGAGCTGGAACAGAACGCACAGGAGAACCGGGCTGCCCGAGTGAGAGGAGTGCCGGTGATGGGCCACCAGGTGGCTCCGTCGCTCTCTGGTGCTGAGCGGCGAGTCCCTGCTCTCTCCCCCCCACGCCAGCACGGAAGGCAGCATTCCAGCTTTTCACGACCCTGTCTGGACCAGAAATTCCAGAGCTGCGGCCCGGACCGCGCCGGTCCGCACAGCGGCTCCAGTCTGCGCCGCGCTGTGCCATGAAACCCAGCTCGGGAAAGCTCGGCTCTCGCGTCACTGGGTTTTGTAGCCACTTTCCCACCAGCCTTCCCGGCACAGAAACCTCCAGATATCCTTTCTCATCCGGCGAAAACACACCGCGGTCACAGCAAGCCCACGAGGCCAGTCCACTCGGTCCCGGCCCTGTGACCCGGGCATGCTCGGCTCCGCTCCAGAGGCTGACCCGGCGGGACAAACACCGCCTCCCCGGCGAGCGTCTGCATCAGGCCCTGCAGGACGAGCTCTTCCACCTGGGCCTCAGACTTAAACACAACAGCCCAAAATATCCATCAAGCACAAATCCAGCCTTCCATTCTCCTCCCACTGCCTGGCTCCACCCCTTCGCACGCCGACGCAGACGCAGCCCGACGCAGCCCGACGCAGCCCGACGCAGCCCGACGCAGCCCGACGCAGACGCAGGTGCAGGCGCAGGCCGGACGCGCAGCAGCGAACACGCAGCCGGCGAAGCAGGCACCTCGGCAGCCGGCGGTCCCCCTGCGTGGCGAGACGACTCCTGCAGCAGGCGTGGAGCAGGAGCAGGCCGGGAGACTGCGAGAGGGAGCGCCAGCCCCGGAGAGCAGGCTGGAGGAGGAGGAGCAGGGCCGGACCAAGCGCTGGGGCGCGGGGGTGAGGGGGTGGAGCCGGCCTGGCAGAGTGGCCGCAGGGAGACACACAGACACACACACAGGCAGAGCGAGTGGAAAATTACAGCAGCCTGGACTGTACCACTCAGCACCACGAGGAGGGGGGGAGGGGGGAGGGGAGTTCAGCTGAGCTGACTGATGACTTTTTAAACAACAAGATGGCAGCACCAATTGTGGTGCCCCAGCTAATGGCACTAATTGCCTGGGAAATGAAGAGTGCTCAAGAGCAGCACTGAAGGGTTACTCTGCAGCAGGAGCGTCGAGCGTGCTCCACATCTCCCCAGCTCTACGTGGTGTTCAGACCAGCGACAGAGTTATATTGAACCTCCTTAATTCCCAGTCCTTTCTCCCAGAGACTGGGAAAACTGGGGTGTCAGCATCCTGTTGAGAAACGCCTGTACTTACCACCAGCCTCCCTAAACATCCGCTTACCCCAGTCAGAACACCACTAACACCGCCGTGCAGCTAAAATAACTTCAATGGATGAGGCCTATAAATAATCACAGCACAATCTATACAACTTCCTGCAGTAAACCCTGGAGTGGATCAATCTAGTGAGCACTGGGAGTCTGACGGCACTGTCACACCTGGAGTGGATCAGACTGCTGCGCACTGGGAGTCTGACTGACAGCACTGTCACACCTGGAGTGGATCAGACTGCTGCACACTGGGAGTCTGATTGACAGCACTGTAAACCCTGGAGTGGATCAGACTGCTGCGCACTGGGAGTCTGACTGACAGCACTGTAAACCCTGGAGTGGATCAGACTGCTGCGCACTGGGAGTCTGACTGACAGCACTGTAAACCCTGGAGCGGATCAGACTGCTGCACACTGGGAGTCTGACTGACAGCACTGTCACACCTGGAGTGGATCAGACTGCTGCGCACTGGGAGTCTGACTGACAGCACTGTAAACCCTGGAGTGGATCAGACTGCTGTGCACTGGGAGTCTGACTGACAACACTGTCACACCTGGAGTGGATCAGACTGCTGTGCAGCGAGAGATTCACAGCCTCCCTCCCACGCTGGTAAACAGCAAACTGTCTCGATCGAGCCCTGCTCAGCACACCAGACAGCACAGGAAATAACTCAGCGTCCTTTTCGGCACGACACAGCCCTGTTCCTGACAGCCATGATGGGGGTAACTCTGAACTCTGCCAGCAGTCCCCTCCCCCCGCCCTCCCCTCCCCCGCTGCGCCGTGGTACAGCCCGCGCTCAGCCAATGGGTAGGCAGCTGGTGAACTGGTCTGAGCCGGTCTGCTGCAGGGGAGGGGCGAGTCACAGCTGCTCCCTCGCTCTAGAACCGCAGTGAGGTCACGTTCCAGAGCCAACGGACCCTGAGCTGCGGTTCCAGATCAGACAGCAGAGCAGAACCCTCACAGGGCACAGAGCACAGACAGCACAGGGCACATTCAGCACAGGGCACAGACAGCACAGGACATAGAGAGAACAGGGCACAGACAACACAGGACATAGAGAGAACATGGCACAAAGCACAGAGAGCACAGAGCACAGAGCGCATAGAGCAGAGAGAGCATAGAGAGCACAGAGCACAGAGCACAGAGAGCATAGAGAGCACAGAGCACAGAGCACAGAGCACAGAGAGCACAGAGCGCAGAGAGCACAGAGCGCAGAGAGCAGAGCGCACAGAGCACAGAGCATAGAGAGCACAGAGCATAGAGAGCACAGGGCACAGAGCACAGGGCACAGAGCACAGGGCACAGAGCACAGGGCACAGAGCACAGGGCACAGAGCACAGGGCACAGAGCACAGGGCACAGAGCACAGAGCACAGAGCACAGAAAGAATAGAGCATAGAGAGCACAGAGAGAACAGGGCACTGCGTACAGAATCCTGCAGGCACATCAGTCATCTAAAGGGCAAAGACTGCTTCCTCACTGTTTAAAATGTGAGCCTTCCATCAGATGGGAGAACCCAAAGACTAAGAGCCAGCAGCTGCAGTGCAGGAAGAGGGAGAGGGAGCATCCTGTCGGACCGCTGGCCCTGCGTCCCAGGAGGCTGCCGGTTCGAGCCTGCATGTCTGTGGAGGTCCCCTGCTCGGCGCTGCAGCGAGAGCATGCACTGCTGCCAGCTGCTTCGCTCTGTGGAGAGGACCGATTCGCTCGGCAGCACGGGGCCGGCCGAGCTGCTCCCCTCCCCCCCCGCTCCGCGGCGGTTGCCAGGCAACGGCGGAGCGGCGCGGGAGGAGCTGCAGTCCGAGAGGCAGACGGAGACGGAGCTCCTCCTGGAGACGCCAGCTGCTGGGGAAGCTGGCAGCACCACGAGGCGCCCACAGCCCCCCGCTCCCTGCATGCATCGCTGCCGGGGCGCGAGGGAGGCGCAGAGGGCGCGACAGCGGCGCAGTTCAGAGCCAAGGGGCAGCGCAGCTCGCTGGCCCACACCAGCCCAAACAGTCACCAGTGACTGCTGACCCCAGTCTTCCTCAGAGAGAGGAGGCTCTGTCACCCCACTGGTGACCCCAGTCTTCATCAGAGAGAGGAGGCTCTGTCACCCCACTGGTGACCCCAGTCTTCCTCAGAGAGAGGAGACTCCGATACCCCACTGTGTGACCCCAGTCTTCATCAGAGAGAGGAGGCTCCGATACCCCACTGTGTGACCCCAGTCTTCATCAGAGAGAGGAGGCTCCGATACCCCACTGGTGACCCCAGTCTTCATCAGAGAGAGGAGGCTCTGTCGTCCCACTGGTGACCCCAGTCTTCCTCAGAGAGAGGAGGCTACGATACCCCACTGTGTGACCCCAGTCTTCATCAGAGAGAGGAGGCTCTGTCGCCCCGCTGGTGACCCCAGTCTTCATCAGAGAGAGGAGGCTCTGTCGCCCCGCTGGTGACCCCAGTCTTCATCAGAGAGAGGAGGCTCTGTCACCCCACTGGTGACCCCAGTCTTCATCAGAGAGAGGAGGCTCCGATACCCCACTGGTGACCCCAGTCTTCATCAGAGAGAGGAGGCTCTGTCACCCCACTGGTGACCCCAGTCTTCATCAGAGAGAGGAGGCTCTGTCACCCCACTGGTGACCCCAGTCTTCATCAGAGAGAGGAGGCTCCGATACCCCACTGTGTGACCCCAGTCTTCATCAGAGAGAGGAGGCTCTGTCACCCCACTGGTGACCCCAGTCTTCATCAGAGAGAGGAGGCTCCGATACCCCACTGTGTGACCCCAGTCTTCATCAGAGAGAGGAGGCTCTGTCACCCCACTGGTGACCCCAGTCTTCATCAGAGAGAGGAGGCTCCGATACCCCACTGTGTGACCCCAGTCTTCATCAGAGAGAGGAGGCTCTGTCGCCCCGCTGGTGACCCCAGTCTTCATCAGAGAGAGGAGGCTCCGATACCCCACTGTGTGACCCCAGTCTTCATCAGAGAGAGGAGGCTCCGATACCCCACTGTGTGACCCTGAGTGAAGAGGCCTGGATCAGCTTGTCTCAGCTGAAGATTTGCTTTGTATCAATACTTCAGCACACTGGACAGGTCTGGGGTCTTCACTGAGCTCACAGGCTGAGTCAGGACTTCAGTCACACTGGACAGGTGTGGGGTCTTCACTGAGCTCACAGGCTGAGTCAGGACTTCAGCACACTGGACAGGTCTGGGGTCTTCACTGAGCTCACAGGCTGAGTCAGGACTTCAGCACACTGGACAGGTCTGGGGTCTTCACTGAGCTCACAGGCTGAGTCAGGACTTCAGCACACTGGACAGATCTGGGGTCTTCACTGAGCTCACAGGCTGAGTCAGGACTTCAGCACATTGGACAGGTCTGGGGTCTTCACTGAGCTCACAGGCTGAGGCTGAGAAAATGCAGGGTCCAGAGTAACCCCAGTTTCCAACTGCTACTACCCAGTCCCCAGCCTCTTGAGGCCTTGTCACCGCCTCACGTTCGAGCTCAAGAAACTCCTGCCGCTCCCCATCACACAAACACCCATGAAGCCCAGAAACCACAGAGCAGAGACTCCTAGAGCCATGGTGGCAAACTAACAAGTCAGGACCCAGCACAGAGCCCTGGGGAACGCCGGCAGCCCTGCGAACCGGCCTGGCGCAGGAGCGCAAAGAGAAGATCCCCGGCAGGACCACTGGGAACCACGCTCCCTGGCTCCGCTGGCTGCCTGAACACCCCATCCTCACAGCCAGTGGCACTGAACACAACTGGAAAGGAGAGAGCACTGAAATAACTCATCTCAGGCCCCTGCTCCCTCTAGGCTCACACTGTCCCACACTCAGGGGGCTGGGGGATCCCCGAATCGGCCGCAGACTGAGGAGGGTGTGAGCGAGGTATTCACTCCCAGTATCCCGCTGCTGAATGAATAACGTCTCTGCAAGCCCGAGTCATGCAGGGCTGTACCTGCACCTCAGAGACAACGCAGGGAGAGCAGACAGGCCTGATCGCCGCTGTGCTGAGGGTCCAGTGTGCCGATATCTCCGCGTTCTGCACTCCTGAAAGCCTGTGGACCGGGCCTGCGGCGCTCCGGGCCTCGCTCCGAGGGGCTCAGGGCTCACAGGCGGCTGAACTAGGCCTTCCTGCCTGTAACATCACAGCAACCCTGAGTCTTCCAGAGCGACGCTCAAACCAGACCTTCACCAACACCGGCCTCTGCCCGACCCAGTACAGAACGGCCCTCTCCCCGACCCAGTACAGAACGGCCCTCTCCCTGACCCAGTACAGAACCGGGCTCTGCCCGACCCAGTACAGAACCGGGCTCTGCCCGACCCAGTACAGAACCGGTTCAGAGAATCGCAGTCACGGCAGCAGGCCCTGCTCTTAGATCTCATCAGAAAGGTCACAGACAAGAGGAGTCTTGGTGAGCAGTCAGTAGCTCACTGGTCCCAGGACCTCACCCAGCTGCTTCCTGAAAGAGTCCAGCTGGGCAGCTTGTTCCACAGCCCCACCACCCTCTGTGTACAGCGCCGCTTGTTCTCGGTTAGGGCGGAGAGGTGTCTAGAGGCCCCGCCCCGCCCACACCCACTCAGGGAGAACACGAAAAAACTCACAACAAGTCGCAGAAAACCCAAGCGCGACCCGCCCACAGCGGGCGGCGGAACCACCAGTCCACAGCAGTCTGATCCACCCAGGCTGAACTACCAGCAGCGCTCTGACAGCACTGGGACCGGATGATGGACACTCTGAACAACCCCGCTCACAGGGGCGCGAGGCTGGAAGTCTCCGTCTGTGTGCTGCTCCAGGTCACCAGTACGGTTTGCAAAGGGCCACCCGCAGCCCGCGACTGGGAGAATGCACACGCAGCACAACACCATGCACGAAATGGAGCAGACACTAACACAGCAGCACTATATCTGGCAGGGCTGGGGCCTTTTGTGGACCCCGCAGGGCCTGATGCAGACACTCGTGCCAGAGGTGAAGGTGGGCCAGACCTGTGAATTTCTGGGGGCGGAGCCTGGCCCGGACTCTGTTATGAAACTATCAGACCCGAGCAGAGATCAGCAGCACACTGTCCCCGCTGACATCACAGTCCCGCCCCCCGCCCCTCCCCCTGCTCTCATTGGTCCACAGCCCCCAGCCAATCAGCGGGGCAGCTCCCCAAGTCTGCTCGGCAACAAGGATGATGCAACCAGCTACAATAACACATTTCCACAGGCCCTGCAGAGGCAGTAAACAAACACTCACAAAGGGGGGGCTGTGCAAATGACACCGCACGATTCCGCCAGCGTGCACACGGCCGGGCCGCCGCCAACACGCACAGCGTGCCAGGAGCAGCTACAGGGCCACACGCAGACGCTCAGCCGGCTGCAGGAAGTGGGAAGGCAGCGTCTCTCTTTAAACCCCGAGCCGGGCGAGGCGCAGGCGCTGGGCCCAGTGGTGTGACACAAACACAGCCAACAGCGCCCCCCGGAGGAGGAAGGTCAGCTGACCCCAGGCTTAGGCAACCCCCCCCCGCGCGCCCAGGCCGGGCCGAGGGGTGAGGAGAGAGAAACGGTCCCCTTTGTGGCGCCAGACTGCGCTCCTGGGTCGGCGCTGGGCGGCTGGGTGCGCCCTCAGGGGTACAGGGGTACACTCGGGCAGCGGAGAGCCCTCGCAGCCCTCGCAGGCTGGACTGGCAAGTTCGCTCCAAGCATAAAAGAGTGGCGTCTGACAGAGGTTTCACACTGTAAGCCTGGAAACAACAGCCAGTGTGAGAGGATCTCCAGCGCACTTCCACACACTTCCTGAAGGAAACATCACTGCTGAGACCCAACCCCCCCTCTGTCGGCCATTTTGTCTCGTCCCCGAGGCAGCCGGGCCCAGCCTGGCTCTCTCTGCTCAGAGCTAAGATGGCCGCCGCTGCTGTTCCCAGACTGCCCTGCAGAGGTCAGAGTGCCAGCCTGCCTGCCTCACAGACAGCAGCACAACCGCAGGGCTGCTCTTAAAGCGACAGCGCACCCTAACAACCACAACCGCAGCAAGGGACACGGAGCCAGTTATCATCATCATCATCATCATCACTCCTGTAGAGCAGCTGAACACTCAGTCTGTAACAACACGTCTGCACCTCTGTGTCCTGTGTCAGGGGGACAGTGGGGTTACAGACAGAGACTGGACACTGGAGCTGGAGAGAGGATAGAGTCACCCAGAGCCCCACACTGACACCCTTCATCATCATCATCACTCCTGAACAGACACTCAGTCTGTAACAACACGTCTGCACCTCTGTGTCCTGTGTCAGGGGGACAGTGGGGTTACAGACAGAGACTGGACACTGGAGCTGGAGAGAGGATAGAGTCACCCAGAGCCCCACACTGACACCCTTCATCATCATCATCACTCCTGAACAGACACTCAGTCTGTAACAACACGTCTGCACCTCTGTGTCCTGCAGTCAGGGTGACAGTGGGGTTACAGAGACCGGACACCCCATCATCACAGAAAGTTCAAGAGAGAACCTAAAACAGCCAGGCCCTGCTGTTGTTGTCATGGGTGGTGTGGCCTGCTGTGTCCGTGAGGGGAACTGCAGTCCTCACTCCAGTGGACAAACTACTGCGCAGTCATGCAGACCGACTGCCTGCTTGTTTATGAAGAGGCACAGTAACCTCCGCCCACAGCTCCGACACAGTCTAGTCTCACCGAGACAGAGAACCATGAAGACGATGGCTTCTTCTTCACCGGAATCAGACACTCACAAGAAAGAAGGTCTTCGGCCCACCAGCCCTGAGCCAAGTGATCATGAAGCCATTCCAGACAAGGAAACAACAGGGCTCATCGCTGCGACCCGCTGTCGCCTGGGAACAATCGCTACCTCCCAGAGGAGACTCCATAAGTGGCGTCACTGCAGTTCTTCAACACTTCTGGGGACACTACAATGCCCGAGCACTTCCACAGTTTTTACAGTAACTCAGCCCCTGAACTAATTCAAGCCTCTGAATGTCTATGATGTCACTTCAGAATGTCAGGGTACTATGATGTCACTTCAGTGAGCCAGCATTCATGATGTCACACCAGTGAGCCAGCATTCATGATGTCACACCAGTGAGCCAGCATTCATGATGTCACTCCAGTATGTCGGGTATTATGATGTCACTCCAGTGAGCTGGCATTCATGAGTCATGATCCAGTATGTCAGGGATACATGATGTCACTCCGATGAGCCAGCGCCCATGATGTCATTCCAGTACGTCGTGGGTACTATGTCACTCCAGTACGTCAGGATCTATGATGTCATTTCAGTCTTCCCCAACGCAGGATAGGACAAACTATTTGGGGAAGCAGCTGCCTATCGGAGAAGAGAGGCTGAACCCAGAGGATACTTCAGCAGTCCCTGCGGTTCAGGGTTAGCTCCCAGAGCAGCAGAGTGGTTCAGAGCACACCAGCAGGACGTAGCGCCAGCTGACCCGAGAGACTCCTGCAGGACACAGGGGTCGGAGTCTACAGTCCCCTGCAGACCCAGAGGGATCGCGGGACCTGTGCCCCAGTGTGTACAGAGCACAATCCTCTCACCAGGCACCAAGAGTGTCTTAGATGTAGTCATCTACAATCCTCTGTTATACAAAAGAGCTATAATGCCAGATAGCTACAAATGCTCACTAAGTACAGACACCTCTACAAGTTTACCAACACGAGGAGGCTGTTGGGCCCATCAGGTTAGTGCTGACAATCGCACCCGGGTGCTGGGCATGTCGCGGATACAATCCGGTCACACGCTGCGCAGAAATCGAACCCAAGTCCTCCTGGGCGGACGGTAGGCACACTGTATGACCGGACCTCCAACAGGTCTGAAGACAGGAATCTCACCCAGCTACCACAGACCAACACACGCTTTGTAAAGCCACGCAAGACCCTAGAACCAACGGCGCAAGCGTCTGCATCAGGCCCTGCAGGAAACAGCGCTGCCGGGTTTGTGCCTGCTCCATCCCGTGCTCGGTGCTATACCCCGGAGCCGTGGGACAGGGACGCTCTTCAGACCCCCCCCCAGGAATCGCTGTTGCCCCAGCTGCGCTCCGGCACCGGCTCGGATCTTCCAAGCCCGAGCTCGAAGGGCCAGCTCCGCGGAAAACACCCTGAAGGACACAACTCCGCCCCAAGGGGGCGACGGCACCGGCAGCCCTGGCCCGAACCCCAACACACTCGCACCCCAAAAACCCGGCAAGTCAGAAAGAGCTGAGCAACAGCAAGAAAGTCCCTTTACAAACACAAAGGCCTCCAGAGCAGACAGGGCGGACCGCGCAGACCCGATCGCCACCGCCCCATGCCCCGCCCCCCAGCCCGGGCCGGGAGAGCGCCCCCTCTGTCCTCACCGCCGCACGGCACGCGGCACGCCCGGCCCCCGCCGGCCCCCGCCGGCCCAGCCGCCCAGCCCGGAAACCCCCGAACCCGCCAACACTTACTGGTGCGCCGGAGAGCTGGCGGCGTGGCGCAGTCCTGGCGAGCGCGTCCGCAGCAGGCCCGGGGACAGAGACCGAGAGAGCACAGCGAGGCCCCTGGCGGAGCCGAGCGCTGCCTGTACTGAGAGCAGCTCCCTCCTCCCTCTCACACACAAAGAGCAGGGGGAGGGGGGGGGAGGGGGAGGGGGCAGGGCCGACACACACACTCGCGCGCACACACACACACGCACAAGCCCCTCCCCTTTTCACCAGTGCACACCCCTCCCCCCCGCTCGTGCCCGCCTCACGACTGCACATGCAGGAGGACCGCGTGCCTGCTGGGGGGAGAATCAAGTCAGTCATCTGTTCCCTTACTCGCTCAGCTCTCCGTTTCCTGCTTCTCTCCCTCTCTCCCTCTCTCCTCCCCCCAGCCACACTGCGTGTCCTCCCTCCTGCCCTCACTCTCCCCCTCCCCCTCCCCCCAGCCAGCTGGCTGGCTGTACAGACCAGAGGCACTTCCTCAATGCAGCAGCCATGCAGCCTGAGCCTCTGTGTGTGTGTGGTGTCAGCTGAGTCACCTCACCCCCGCTTCACGCTCATGAGCTGCTCATCAGCCCACAGAGGGCTAAGTCACCAGCACAGCTCAGCTCCGGCGGCTCTGGGCGGAGCCGGTGGGAAACCACCCTCGCCAGCCCTCTGCTCCGCGCCCGGGCCAGAGACGGAGCTGGGCGCTGGGCGCTGGGGGCAGGGGGAGGAGGCTCGCGCCGACTCCAGTCCGGGGTTTGGAGCGTGCTGTAGCTCCGTCGCCAGGGAGACAGAGCTCCGGGGGAGGGGAGGGTGTCAGGGAGGTGCGCACGGCTCTGCTGTTCCCCGTTACCAACCGGCCAGCGCAGGAGCACAGCAGAGCGGCCAGCTGTGGGCCGGGCCTGGCGCTCGGGTTCGGAGCGGAACCAGTGCAGCAGAGGAACTGGCCCAGACCGCCGGGTAGCACCCAAGAGCTTTCCTAGCAAACCTCGTCTGGCCAGGAACACGGCCTCGCGCGCAGCAGCGGTCCGGTCCGGTCCGGTCCGGTCAGGCACCCCCAGGCCTCTCAGAGCCTGGCGAACGCTCCTGCCCCAGGGCGAGAGCAGCTCAGGCACAGCTGCCCCAAGGGCAATCCCAGGCAACACAAAGGGCAAACGAGTTGGTCAAGCGCTGCATCTTTGTCGCAGAGCACTTTGCTGAGAGTTTATTTATCTTTGCGGTTATTATTACGGAAACAGCCCACATGCAATTCAGGCCACTCAAATTATTTAAGGACAAAACAAACAGGATTTGTCAGAAAATCTGGAAAACATCATGGCCCACTCTGGCACTGTGAGAACCCCACCCCCCCGCCCCCCCTCTGTCGGCCATTTTGTCTCGTCCCCGAGGCAGCCGGGCCCAGCCTGGCTCTCTCTGCTCAGAGCTAAGATGGCCGCCGCTGCTGTTCCCAGACTGCCCTGCAGAGGTCAGAGTGCCAGCCTGCCTGCCTCACAGACAGCAGCACAACCGCAGGGCTGCTCTTAAAGCGACAGCGCACCCTAACAACCACAACCGCAGCAAGGGACACGGGCAGGGCTGCACTGCACAACACGGGTCAGGTAGAGGTGCGACTCGAACCGGGAACCCCCGGTGACAAAGCCCTTTAACCTGAACTACAGACATAACGAAACAGTCATGCCCACCCCTCTCACCCCTCAAGGGGACAGTGGTCTGCAGCCCACCTGGACAGCGGTCAGTCCCCTGGGGAGAGAGGGGTCAGCACAGCCCTGCCTGCCTGGACACTGGTCAGTCTCCTGGAGAGGGAGGGAGTCATAATCTTGTAATACCAAGTGCCTGTTTCCTGCATTTATAACATCAAGGCTGGATTTCTGCAGCTCTACTTTATAGGCTCCCAAATCCTCGTCTTAATAAGCTGCAACATTTCCAGAACTCTGCAGTTAGACTGCTAACTCATCTCCCTCCTGCACTGGCTGCCTATAGTCTGGTATTCAACACAAGCGCTTGTCTGACCTTCAAGGCTCCAAACAATCTGGCTGCGTCACACATCTCTGACCTCCTCCATATTGACACTCTTTCTTTACCAGTGTGTGCAGCATCCTTGTGTCCAGAAAGGCGCTTTAGAGATAAAGGTTATGAGTGAGCACTGCCCTGCCTGGCTGTGGCGAAGTCAGCCTTGCTCCGTTAGTCTCCTGTCTTGAGCAGACAGACACAGAGAGAGGGAGCTCTTCACACACAGTATACCCACGTTTCCAGAGCTGGACTGTCGAACCCTTCACATGACAAGGGGCGCCCCCAGGGAGAGGGGTCTGGGAGTGTGCACCAGCCCGGGGGGACAGGGGGAGAGTGACTGGTGACGGAGACAGCGCTGAAGCGCCGATCCGCGCTCCGGCCCGGGGATTGCAGGATGCCAGGGGCAGGAATGCGCTGGGAGGGAAGAGAGGGGGAGGGGAGGGCAGCTCAGGAAACCGG
The DNA here is from genome assembly GCF_040954835.1 of Lepisosteus oculatus. Classification (NCBI taxonomy): domain Eukaryota; kingdom Metazoa; phylum Chordata; class Actinopteri; order Semionotiformes; family Lepisosteidae; genus Lepisosteus; species Lepisosteus oculatus. Next base: position 39,305,729 of record NC_090707.1, read on the forward strand.
CCTGCCTTGAGAAAACAGGCAGCTCAGAGCCACAGCTGAGACTGGAGGCCTTAACAACAGGAGCACCACAGACACCTGACACCTGACACACACAAACAGACACACACACACACCTGACACAGGCCCCAGACTGACCAGGACTGGACAGCCCCCAGACACACAGACACACAGACCTACTCCAGGAGCAGGACTGGACAGCCCCCAGACACACAGACACACAGACCTACTCCAGGAGCAGGACTGGACAGCCCCCAGACACACAGACCTACTCCAGGAGCAGGACTAAGTGGATGAATGGGACTCGTTGAAGGAAGAGAGACCTGCACAGACTGCACAGGAGGGCCCAGGACTCAGAGCTAGAAACACAGCAGGGTGAGCTTCAGGCACAGCTGACAGAAACATTAGATTGACCAAGACCGTCCTCGTGTGGATTGAGGGGTGCAGACCGGAGAAGTGCAGGTGTTCTTACTGCTGTAACAGGCCGAGTCACGAAAACCACAGCGCTGGGGCAGAACGGGACTGTGCCGATACGGGTCAGCCAGCACACGGCAGAAGCCCAGGTCTGTTTAACCAGCTTGCCAGACCCGGAGGCCAAAACACACGACTGGACCGGTGAGATCTGCAGAGCTCGTTCCTCACATGCCTGTACAGTACTACAGCAGTATAACAGTCGTACTCACAGGCCTGTACAGTACTACAGCAGTATAACAGTCGTACTCACAGGCCTGTACAGTACTACAGCTGTACTACAGCCGTTCTCACAGGCCTGTACAGTACTACAGCCCAACTACAGCCGTACCCACATGCCTGTACAGTACTACAGCCGTACCCACATGCCTGTACAGTACTACAGCCGTACTCACAGGCCTGTACAGTACTACAGCAGTATAACAGTCGTACTCACAGGCCTGTACAGTACTACAGCTGTACTACAGCCGTTCTCACAGGCCTGTACAGTACTACAGCCCAACTACAGCCGTACCCACAGGCCTGTACAGTACTACAGCTGTACTCACAGGCCTGTACAGTACTACAGCTGTACTCACAGGCCTGTACAGTACTACAGCTGTACTCACAGGCCTGTACTGTATGACAACGGTACTACAGCCATACTCACAGGCCTGTACTGTATGACAACGGTACTACAGCCATACTCACAGGCCTGTACTGTATGACAACGGTACTACAGCTTTACTCACAGGCCTGTACTGTATGACAACGGTACTACAGCTTTACTCACAGGCCTGTACTGTATGACAACGGTACTACAGCTTTACTCACAGGCCTGTACTGTATGACAACGGTACTACAGCTTTACTCACAGGCCTGTACTGTATGACAACGGTACTACAGCTTTACTCACAGGCCTGTACTGTATGACAACGGTACTACAGCTTTACTCCAGCTCTATATGTCTCAGTTCTCACTCGAACTCCTCCGGTTTTCACACGAAATACAAACTCACCCGAGTCCGGCCGCCGGTCCCGAACCGAGCCTGGCGCACACAGTGCCGGGGCAGACGGCGAGCTCCGCTGCGTGCCGGGCCGGTCTGGTCTGGTCTGGGACGGTCCGGGTTGGTCCGGTTCGGCGCTCAGTTTTCAAAAACGGTTTTTTGGGGGAAAAAACGTTAAAAACGCGTGCGAGCGTCTCGAGACCCGCGCCCCTGTGACGCAATCGCCCCGCGTGCCCGGGGTACGTCAGCAGCCCGGCCCGGTCACGTGCCCACGGGTCGCTAAAAGCAATTCAATTAATTCATCAGCGAACAGCCCACAGCGCCATTTATAATTAAACGAATGCACGGATACCATCTTTATTTATTTCCGGACGCTGGGGCTAACTTGATATCCATTTTCAAGGGAAAACATTTCCACGGAGTCCGGCGGCCTCGACAGCGGGGTCAGAGCTGCCCAGCCCGTCCGCTGGCCCACACAGTCTCTCCGCGGCGCTGTACGGGCCACCGGGCCGCGGTTCGAGGGCTGGGTGCGGGCTGCGCGCACGTCACAGTTCAAAGGTCACCACGAGGTGGCCGCCATGCTGACGCCCAGGCACGCAGGTCACGTGGCGGGGGCCGCGCGGGCCGGCGGTGCCGAGCGGGTTCACGGGTTTACAAATCGGCCTTTCTCTGCGTCCCTGTCGGCGACGGGATCCTGAACACGGGCTGTATTATTCAGAGAGTCCAGGGTGTCGGCTTCAACAACATGGCTGGGGAACTCGTTCCACTCTCCTACCACCCTCGGTGTAGAGTCGTGCCTCCTGCTCTCACTTATAGCACGTCAGTAGTGTTTACCGGTGTCCTCTGGGTCACGGTTCACTGCTGGTTCTGAGGCTGTCCGCTGGGTTCACTGGCACTGTGCGTGAACTTCAATCACGGTTGAAGAATGAACGGGTGATAAGCGATCCTGGCTTGAATTTTGACCTTCCATGCTGAGTATTGTAAAGTATTATAAATACGTCGTTCTTCCACCTCGGAAATGTTGCCATACTGCGTTCGATTTTGCTGCTAACTGGTGCTGAAAAGCCGGTCGATACTTCACTCTTTCCTCGTGTTGACTACTGTAACGCCCTGCTCGCTGGGGTCTCTGAACCCTCACTGAACAAACTCCAGTCTGCCCAGAATCCAGCAGCCTGGAGCTCGGACAGGTCCAGTACAAGCGATCCCATCACTCCTATCCTGGAGTCTCTGCACTGGTTCCCCTCAGGTTTTCAACCTCCTGCTGCTCTCCTGTCAGACTCTGCACGGCTCCCCACCTCACAGCCCTCGCTGGTCTCTCTGGTCTCCTGTCTGTCCCCTCTCCTGCTGCGCCCCAAAGCTCAGGAACCCAAGGAGAGCAGAGTCACCTTCATATCCCTGACTCCTGCTGCACCCCTGAATGACCAGGGGGACTCTGGGGGTACTCTCACTCCCAGGGGTGTCAGCTGAGCGGAGGTGGGGCTCCCGCCTGTCCGGCTGGGTTTGTTGGGACAAACAGGGTCAGGTACCCCAGGGGTACAGCTGTGTCCCCCTCCTGTGGTCCTGGGAGTTGAACACCAGACACACAGGAGTGTCTTTCTCACGCTGGCGTTGTGTCACCAGTGTGTCAGCACCAGCTCTGAGGACTGTGAGTGTGTGTGAGTGGTGTAGAGTGTGTGTGATGCTGTGTGTATGTGTTAGTCAGTCTGTGTGTCTATTAGTGTGTGTATTAGTCAGTCTGTGCGTGTAATGCAGTGTGTGTATTAGTGTGTGTGTGGTGCTGTGTGTGTATTGGTCAGTGTGTGTATTAGTGTGTGTCTGTGTGATGCTGTGTGTGTGTGTGTTAGTGTGTGTGTGGTGCTGTGTGTGAGTGTGTGTATTTGTGTGTGTGTTAGTGTGTGTGTGTGGTGCTGTGTGTGAGTGTGTGTATTATTGTGTGTGTGTGGTGCTGTGTGTGAGTGTGTATTAGTGTGTGAGTGTGTTTATTAGTGTGTGTGGTGCTGTGTGTGAGTGTGTTTATTAGTGTGTGTGGTGCTGTGTGTGAGTGTGTATTAGTGTGTGTGGTGCTGTGAGTGTGTGTATTAGTGTGTGAGTGTGTGTGGTGCTGTGTGTATTAGTGTGTGTGTGGTGTTGTGTGTGAGTGTGTGTGTTAGTGTGTGTGTGTGGTGTTGTGTGTGAGTGTGTGTGTGGTGCTGTGTGTGAGTGTGTGTATTAGTGTGTGTGAGAGTGTGTGTGTGAGTGTGTGTGTGGTGTTGTGTGTGAGTGTGTGTATTAGTGTGTATGTGTGGTGTTGTGTGTGAGTGTGTGTATTAGTGTGTGAGAGTGTGTGTATTAGTGTGTGTGTGGTGCTGTGTGAGAGTGTGTGTATTAGTGTGTGTGTGTGGTGCTGTGTGTGAGTGTGTGTATTAGTGTGTGTGTATTATTGTGTGTGTGTGTGGCGCTGTGTGTGAGTGTGTGTATTAGTGTGTGAGTGTGTTTATTAGTGTGTGTGTGGTGCTGTGTGAGAGTGTGTGTATTAGTGTGTGTGTGGTGCTGTGTGAGAGTGTGTGTATTAGTGTGTGTGTGGTGCTGTGTGTGGTGTTGTGTGTATTAGTGTGTGTATTAGTGTGTGTGTGTGGTGTTGTGTGTGAGTGTGTGTATTAGTGTGTGTGTGGTGCTGTGTGAGAGTGTGTGTGGTGCTGTGTGTGGTGCTGTGTGTGGTGTTGTGTGTATTAGTGTGTGTGTGTGTCTAAACTCCACTCCATGTTTCTGCTCCAGCCGCTGTGTGTGTATTGGTCAGTGTGTGTATTAGTGTGTGTGTGGTGCTGTGTGTGTATTGGTCAGTGTGTGTATTAGTGTGTGTGTGGTGCTGTGTGTGTATTGGTCAGTGTGTGTATTAGTGTGTGTGTGGTGCTGTGTGTGTATTGGTCAGTGTGTGTATTAGTGTGTGTGTGGTGTTGTGTGTATTAGTGTGTGTGTGTGGTGTTGTGTGTGAGTGTGTGTATTAGTGTGTGTGAGTGTGTGTATTGGTCAGTGTGTGTATTAGTGTGTGTGTGTGGTGTTGTGTGTGAGTGTGTGTATTAGTGTGTGTGAGTGTGTGTATTGGTCAGTGTGTGTATTAGTGTGTGTGTGGTGCTGTGTGTGTATTGGTCAGTGTGTGTATTGGTCAGTGTGTGTATTAGTGTGTGTGTGGTGCTGTGTGTGTATTGGTCAGTGTGTGTATTAGTGTGTGTGTGGTGCTGTGTGTGTATTGGTCAGTGTGTGTATTAGTGTGTGTGTGGTGCTGTGTGTGTATTGGTCAGTGTGTGTATTAGTGTGTGTCTGTGTGACGCTGACCGGAAAGCTGCGTATGACAAACCGGTTGAAACCAGACTGAACCGGCGCCAGCCAGCCTGTGTGCAGCCTGAGCTGCAGGGTCTGTCCGGCGCTGCTTGATCACAACGGCCGCCGGGCCGGGTCGCCCAGCTCGCTCGCGCCCTCGTGTGGACGCCTCTGGGCACTGCAGGCCTGTGCTGGGACACGGGTTCGAGCCTTGACCTCGCTGTTACTGGCCTGTCAGCCTGGTCTAGAAATCAGTCAACTAGAGCTGTGTCCAGACCCAATACAGCAGGGGCAAACTCTACAGAACTGAGAGCAGCAGGCACATCTCTACACAAAGTGTGGTGGGAGCATTGAACAAGCAGTATAGCCATGCTGTTGAAGCCGATATCCTGGACTCTTCCAGCTCTGTCTCTCATGACCAGTATTCTCTCCTGACTGGTGTTCCAGCTCTCCTGACTGGTGTTCCAGCTCACGCTCCACAGCTTCCACAGACTGCAAGAGCATGAAAAATTGACCGGTTGTCTCGCAAGAGGAAACTGAAGAGTCTGTCTGTACAGACGCTCCCTGATCCACAACACATCAGTCAGATCCAGGGACTGTCAGAGGGGACAGAGGGGCCGTACAAATCAAGGGGTTATATAATCATTCAGGCACCGAAGATCGAAGAGTTATCAGTGCACTGAGACCGAGACACTACAGTAATTAGTTCACTGAGATCGAGACACTACAGTAATCAGTGCACTGAGATCGAGACACTTTACAGTAATCAGTGCACTGAGACCGAGACACTACAGTAATTAGTTCACTGAGATCGAGACACTACAGTAATCAGTGCACTGAGATTGAGACACTACAGTAATCAGTGCACTGAGATCGAGACACTACAGTAATCAGTGCACTGAGATCGAGACACTTTACAGTAATCAGTGCACTGAGACCGAGACACTACAGTAATTAGTTCACTGAGATCGAGACACTTCAGTAATCAGTGCACTGAGACCGAGACACTACAGTAATTAGTTCACTGAGATCGAGACACTACAGTAATCAGTGCACTGAGATCGAGACACTTTACAGTAATCAGTGCACTGAGACCGAGACACTACAGTAATTAGTTCACTGAGCTCGAGACACTACAGTAATCAGTGCACTGAGATCGAGACACTTTACAGTAATCAGTGCACTGAGACCGAGACACTACAGTAATTAGTTCACTGAGATCGAGACACTTCAGTAATCAGTGCACTGAGATCGAGACACTACAGTAATCAGTGCACTGAGACCGAGACACTACAGTAATTAGTTCACTGAGATCGAGACACTACAGTAATTAGTTCACTGAGCTCGAGACACTACAGTAATCAGTGCACTGAGATCGAGACACTACAGTAATCAGTGCACTGAGATCGAGACACTTTACAGTAATCAGTGCACTGAGACCGAGACACTACAGTAATTAGTTCACTGAGATCGAGACACTTCAGTAATCAGTGCACTGAGATCGAGACACTTTACAGTAATCAGTGCACTGAGATCGAGACACTACAGTAATCAGTGCACTGAGATCGAGACACTTTACAGTAATCAGTGCACTGAGATCGAGACACTTCAGTAATCAGTGCACTGAGATCGAGACACTACAGTAATCAGTGCACTGAGATTGAGACACTACAGTAATCAGTGCACTGAGATCGAGACGCTTGAAGGTAATTAGCGCACTGAGATCGAGACACTACAGTAATTAGTTCACTGAGATCGAGACACTACAGTAATCAGTGCACTGAGATCGAGACACTACAGTAATCAGTGCACTGAGATTGAGACACTACAGTAATCAGTGCACTGAGATCGAGACACTTTACAGTAATCAGTGCACTGAGATCGAGACACTTCAGTAATCAGTGCACTGAGATCGAGACACTACAGTAATCAGTGCACTGAGATTGAGACACTACAGTAATCAGTGCACTGAGATCGAGACGCTTGAAGGTAATTAGCGCACTGAGATCGAGACACTACAGTAATTAGTTCACTGAGATCGAGACACTACAGTAATCAGTGCACTGAGATCGAGACACTACAGTAATCAGTGCACTGAGATTGAGACACTACAGTAATCAGTGCACTGAGATCGAGACGCTTGAAGGTAATTAGCGCACTGAGATCGAGACACTACAGTAATTAGCGCACTGAGATCGAGACACTACAGTAATCAGTGCACTGAGATCGAGACACTACAGTAATCAGTGCACTGAGACCGAGACACTACAGTAATCAGTGCACTGAGATTGAGACACTACAGTAATCAGTGCACTGAGATCGAGACGCTTGAAGGTAATTAGCGCACTGAGATCGAGACATTACAGTAATTAGCGCACTGAGATCGAGACACTACAGTAATCAGTGTACTGAGATCGAGACACTACAGTAATCAGTGCACTGAGATCGAGACACCACAGTAATCAGTGCACTGAGATCGAGACACTTTCCTGGAAACCGCAGCGGACCCCGGCCTGCCGTGAACAAACACTGAGCCGAGACTCTTTCACAGCCGACAGCGGTCGGCTCAGGCCTCAATCAGCTGTGAAATCTGAAATGTTCAGGTACACTGTGGTCAGTCTTTTTCGCAGTGAGCGGGTCGGCTTGAGGCACGCGCTGCGGGGACGGCAGCTGCGCTCTCATGAGAAACCGGGAAGAGGCTTAATCTCCCTGACGTGCTCATTAATCCAGCTCTGGGGCGACACCTTTCCTGTCGACCCGTCTTTCTCCTGCGGTCTCCCGTCCCCTGTCATCGCTGCACCTTCTGAATGACACACGAGGTCGCGGTAAATGACTTTGCGGGGACCCATCAGCACCCCCGTGTGGACAGACGGCGGTACTGCGCGTCACGGCCCGGCGGGCGGCTCACAGACACGCAGTGTCTCCCTCTGGCGGCAGCGCTGGTGAGCTGCACCCTTAGACCCGCAGGACGCGCTGGTAAGCGAAGGAACAACAATCGTGAACCTGTAAGGGCGTGAAAAGACTGTGTATAACTGCATTTCTGCTATCAGCAGCATGGTCACTACTAATACAAATCCGTACATCACCTGAATGTATATTTATAATATTTGTTATGGCCTAAGATGTTAAACAAATTAAATTAAACCAATAGGGGGGTGGAGGTTTCTACGTCATTCGCTATTAAATTGTGGAAATAAAAAAAAGAACAAAAGAAAATACGTGTCGTTCTGTGATCGCAGCTCGGCGATAGATTATTTTCCCAGTTGCCGCTCGATTGCTCGACACTCGGCGCTGGACGGCCAGGCCGCTGTTCGATCAGCTCGACATTCAACTCGTCGATCGCCGTGGAAACCAGCTCGGGGATCCAACATGGCGTCTCTGGCTCCGCCGTTGCGGGTCTGCCGCGGGATACTGAAGGAGATTCGGGCAGCCAAGGGGCCGAATTACCAACAGAGTATAGTTTATAGATACCTACTGGAACAATTCCGCAAGAACCAGGTGAGAAGGGCGACTTAGTTTCAGCAGAAAATGTCAAAGCCGAGATCCAGAAACCTGGTCCCCTATCCAAGGACACGGTGATACCCAATCACCTTCCTGCAGGGCAGTGAGTGGGCGTGAGTGACGGTTGAGAGAGCCAATCACAGGGTGCAGTGTTTAAGTGGACAGTGACGTGCCAGACCGATGGGAAGCTTTTCTTATATGTATATTATAAACATGACTAACAAGAATGTGTGTATTAACCCCTCTCTCTCAGTGCAGTGTCAGTGTACAATAGTGTGCTGGAGGAGTGTGTGTATTAACTCCTCTCTCTCTCTCAGTGCAGTGTCAGTGTACAGTAGTGTGCAGGAGGAGTGTGTGTATTAACCCCTCTCTCTCTCAGTGCAGTGTCAGTGTACAGTAGTGTGCAGGAGGAGTGTGTGTATTAACCCCTCTCTCTCTCTCAGTGCAGTGTCAGTGTACAGTAGTGTGCAGGAGGGGTGTGTGTATTAACCCCTCTCTCTCAGTGCAGTGTCAGTGTACAATAGTGTGCAGGAGGAGTGTGTGTATTAACCCCTCTCTCTCTCAGTGCAGTGTCAGTGTACAGTAGTGTGCAGGAGGAGTGTGTGTATTAACCCCTCTCTCTCAGTGCAGTGTCAGTGTACAGTAGTGTACAGGAGGAGTGTGTGTATTAACCCCTCTCTCTCTCAGTGCAGTGTCAGTGTACAGTAGTGTGCAGGAGGAGTGTGTGTTAACCCCTGTCTCTCTCAGTGCAGTGTCAGTGTACAGTAGTGTGCAGGAGGAGTGTGTGTATTAACCCCTCTCTCTCTCTCTGTGCAGTGTCAGTGTACAGTAGTGTGCAGGAGGAGTGTGTGTATTAACCCCTCTCTCTCTCAGTGCAGTGTCAGTGTACAGTAGTGTACAGGAGGAGTGTGTGTATTAACCCCTCTCTCTCTCAGTGCAGTGTCAGTGTACAGTAGTGTGCAGGAGGAGTGTGTGTATTAACCCCTCCCTCTCTCTCAGTGCAGTGTCAGTGTACAGTAGTGTGCAGGAGGAGTGTGTGTATTAACCCCTCTCTCTCTCTCAGTGCAGTGTCAGTGTACAGTAGTGTGCAGGAGGAGTGTGTGTATTAACCCCTCTCTCTCAGTGCAGTGCCAGTGTACAGTAGTGTGCAGGAGGAGTGTGTGTATTAACCCCTCTCTCTCTCAGTGCAGTGTCAGTGTACAGTAGTGTGCAGGAGGAGTGTGTGTATTAACCCCTCTCTCTCTCTCAGTGCAGTGTCAGTGTACAGTAGTGTGCAGGAGGAGTGTGTGTATTAACCCCTCTCTCTCTCAGTGCAGTGTCAGTGTACAGTAGTGTGCAGGAGGAGTGTGTGTATTAACCCCTCTCTCTCTCTCTCAGGTGACCAGTGAGAAGCTGTGTCGTGCCCAGCAGGAGTCTCTGCACTCGGCCAGCTCGTACCTGTGCCTGCTGTCCAGCGTGCGTCTGCACTCCTCTCTGCACACCCTGTATCATGGCAGGGGCGAGCGCAGTGTGGAGGAGGCTGCCGGTCTGGTGGGGCTCCGGCTGCCCGCGCAGCCCGGGGGCAAGGGCTGGGAGGAGTGAGGGGCAGGGGCGCCCCGGACAGAGACTCTTGAGGAGGAGGAGGAGGGTGAGACAGGCGGACAGCAGCACTGGCGAGACGGGCTTCAGCCTGTGCTGAGAGACTGATTCTGGAAGAGGGCAGCCTGTGTCAAATTGCCCTGTTGTGTCTTTAATAAAGATAAAGCAGCATGGAGATGATTTAGGGTTAATCTGTTTAATGGGTGAATACCACCAGATTAGTCCACCGAGACTCCCAGTGCACAGCAGTCTGATCCACTCCAGGGTTTACAGTGCTGTCAGACTCCCAGTGTGCAGCAGTCTGATCCACTCCAGGGTTTACAGTGCTGTCAGTCAGACTCCCAGTCAGCAGCAGTCTGATCCACTCCAGGGTTTACAGTGCTGTCAGTCAGACTCCCAGTGTGCAGCAGTCTGATCCACTCCAGGGTTTACAGTGCTGTCAGTCAGACTCCCAGTGTGCAGCAGTCTGATCCACTCCAGGTGTGACAGTGCTGTCAGTCAGACTCCCAGTGCGCAGCAGTCTGATCCACTCCAGGGTTTACAGTGCTGTCAGTCAGACTCCCAGTGTGCAGCAGTCTGATCCGCTCCAGGTGTGACAGTGCTGTCAGTCAGACTCCCAGTGTGCAGCAGTCTGATCCACTCCAGGGTTTACAGTGCTGTCAGTCAGACTCCCAGTGTGCAGCAGTCTGATCCACTCCAGGGTTTACAGTGCTGTCAGTCAGACTCCCAGTGCGCAGCAGTCTGATCCACTCCAGGGTTTACAGTGCTGTCAGTCAGACTCCCAGTGTGCAGCAGTCTGATCCACTCCAGGGTTTACAGTGCTGTCAGTCAGACTCCCAGCCGACAGCAGTCCAGATGCTTTTATGATCTGTGTGCTTCATCAGGATAGTTGTAGTGTTACAAAGTGGTGTGTAGTGCTGTCTAGTGGCATAATGCATTTTCTAGTGATATATGATTAAATATATCGGTATAGTTTTGTGTGGTGGTGAATGGTTGTGTCCCAGCTCTGTGGGGTTGGGCTGTGTTGCAATTGATATAACAGACACAGTATGTAGTATCTGCTGTGTTGTATAGAATCTCTCTCCCAGTATCTGACCCCTTCCTCTGTATCGCTGTGTGAGCTTCAGCTGATAAGGACCTGCCTCACTCTGTCTGACCTGATAGGACCCTCCCTCTACACCAGAGAGACGCTGACATTAATACAGACACACTGACTGGACACTCCAGTACATTAACACTGCACTGAGAGAGAGAGGGGGGTTCATACAGACACACTGACTGGACACTCCAGTACATGAACACTGCACTGAGAGAGAGAGGGGTTCATACAGACACACTGACTGGACACTCCAGTACATTAACACTGCACTGAGAGAGAGAGGGGTTCATACAGACACACTGACTGGACAGTACAGTACATTAACACTGGACTGAGAGAGAGAGAGGGGTTCATACAGACACACTGACTGGACACTCCAGTACATGAACACTGCACTGAGAGAGAGAGGGGTTCATACAGACACACTGACTGGACACTCCAGTACATTAACACTGCACTGAGAGAGAGAGGGGTTCATACAGACACACTGACTGGACACTCCAGTACATGAACACTGCACTGAGAGAGAGAGGGGTTCATACAGACACACTGACTGGACACTCCAGTACATTAACACTGCACTGAGAGAGAGAGAGGGGTTCATACAGACACACTGACTGGACACTCCAGTACATTAACACTGCACTGAGAGAGCGCGAGGGGTTAATACAGACATACTGGACACTACAGTACAATAAAATTGACTTAAATACATGTGTTGGATAATCATTGTACCTACAGTTTAAATGTTAACAGTATTTAGTTGCAGTGCGTGTGTGAAAAGTTTATTTTGTCAAAGGCCAAGGACAGAGCCAGTGTCTCCGTGTGTGTGTGTGTCAGTGTGTATGCATGTCTCGCTGTGTATTTGATGTGTGTCTTTGTGTCACTATATCCCAGGTCTGTGTGTCAGTGTGTGTCTGTGTGTGAGTGTGTGTGTCTGTGTGTGTCTGTGTGTGTGTCAGTCTTAGCTCTGCTCAGGCAGCTCACAGACAGCTGGGATTGAAGTGACAGTGTGTGTGTCAGTGTGTGTCAGTGTGTGTCAGTGTGTCAGTCTCGGCTCTGCTTAGGCAGCTCACAGACAGCTGGGATTGAAGTGACAGTGTGTGTGAGTGTGTGTGTCTCTGTGTGTGTGTCAGTCTCGGCTCTGCTCAGGCAGCTCACACTCAGCTGGAATTGAAGTGACAGGCCCTGCTCCTCAGAGCTGTCAGTGACAGAGCAGACTGGCTCCTGTCCCTGGGCCCTGGGCTCTGGTACCAGAGGCGCCTGCAGGACCGAGTGCAGACTGGCGCGCCAGAGCTGGCCTGCAGCGGGAGTGGAAATAGACCACAGCCTCCAGCTCAGCTGGGCCCAGACAGGCAGGAGAGAGCCGTCGCAGAGAAACCTTCCCTGTCCTGAGTGTCCATGGGAGAGACGGGGAAGAGTCAGGTCTGGAAATGACATATATCAACACCTGTACACCCTGCAGGATCAGTGTTTAGTTTTGTTTCCCCAGCATGCCCACTGTTACTCTGCAATGGTGTAACGTTGCATTCTAGACCAAGAGCGGAGAACAGGAGGCAACTCTGTACGCAGAGAGTGGTGGGAGGGGGGAACAAGCCGCCCACCCATGTTGCTAACACCGATACCCTGGCTCCTCTCCAGACACAGTTGGATGAGGTCCTCCAGGCAGGACAGAAGGCTCTTCTGTACACCAAGGGTGGTGGGGGTGGGTAACATACAGTTGGAGCCGATACCCTGGTTACTTTCTAGAGCAGGCTGGGTGAGTAGCTCGCGACCCACTGGACTGGACGGGCCGATCAGAACCGAAGCTGTTTCTGTGTGATTATTTGGGTGTCCAGCTCGGACGGACATCTGAGAGCTCATCTCCACAAACGTGAAGTCAGCATGGACCCCCCAAACAAAGCACACAACTACACAAGCACACCAACAACACAGACACTGAATGAGTCCGGTGAGCAGCTTCCCAGCTAATCCAGGTCACCGTGGATACGCACTGCTGCCAACACGCTGATTAGTCATAAATAATTAATCATCACTGGACTCTGAGGGGCGCTGCAGGAACTGACAGATCTGTCAGGAGTCTGTCCCCAAACTCCCGTGACAGGAGCTTTCATGGGAATCACACAGGACTGTGTGTGAGAGTGTGTGTGTGTGTGTGTTCTGTATTTCTGTGTGCGGTGTGAGTCACTGTGTGCGAGTGTGTGTGAGTTTGCAAGTCTGTGTGTGTGAGACTGTGTGTGTGTGTGCGTGAGACTGTGGGAGTGTATGTGAGTCTGTGTGTGTGCGTGAGACTGTGGGAGTGTATGTGAGTCTGTGTGTGTGTGTGAGACTGTGGGAGTGTATGTGAGTCTGTGTGTGTGTGTGACTGTGTGTGAGACTGTGGGAGTGTATGTGAGTCTGTGTGTGTGTGTGACTGTGTGTGAGACTGTGGGAGTGTATGCGAGTCTGTGTGTGTGTGTGAGAGTGTGTGGGCGTGTATGCGAGCCTGTGTGTGTGCGTGAGTCTGCGTGAGTGTGCGTGAGTGTGTGGAGGAGGAGCTCGCTCTGTAACTCCAGCCTGACTCCCACAGTTGCCCAACTTCCTGCTGTGGCTCAGCGTGAGGAGCAAACCAGCCAACTGCAGGTCGCTGAGCAGCAGCAGCCGGAGCCCAGGGGCAGGACTCTGCACAGCGCCGTCTCTCTCCGAGCCCTCTCCTCTCTCCCCGAGCGCAGGCAGCTCCTGACACCATGCTGGGGATGATCAGGAACTCCCTGTTCGGGCAGCACGAAGAGACGCCCTACAAGCTGCTGAGCTCCGAGACAAAGGTGAGAGAGAGAGAGTAAATTTGATTTTTCTGTCAATTAGCTATGCAAACCCCAAAATAGCTGTGTGTTGTAGAATTGACTGTACAGTAGTACAGAAGTATCAGTGTATTAAATTGACTTTACTGTAGAAGTGACAGTGTATTGAAATTACTTTACTGTAGTATTGAAGTGACAGTGTATTGACTTTACTGTAGTATTGAAGTGAGTGTATTGAAATGACTTCTCTGTAGAATTGAAGTGACAGTGTGTTGAATTGAGTTTACTGTAGTATGGAAGTGAAAGTTTATTGAATTGACTTTACTGTAGTACAGAAGTGACAGTGTATTGAATTGACTGTACAGAAGTGACAGTGTATTGAAGGGAGATTATACTGAAATAGTATTGAAATCGCAGTATATTGAATTTACTTTAGTACTTAGGTTACAGTGTACTGAGGCAACTGTACTGTTGCCAAATGTATTTAATCACGTCCCTGCAGACTCATGGGAATGGGTTAATTAATCATGCTTTTCTCTAATTACACTCTCGTTAGCTTGCCATCTCTGAGACAATGTAGCGCACAGCCTCTGGGCATGAGTGCAGCAATTACAGGCTGTCTGTGACCCGACATCTAACGACCCCGAAGACAATGGTACAGCGTCAGCACTCGTTAACGCAGGTTACTAATTAATGAGGCGGGCATGACAGTAAAGACCCAGTAGAGAGACACATCGTGACAATTCAGACACCTGGAATGAACCTGACTATTAAACATCATCTCTATAGGTCCCCTGTCCTGCTGTGTGTGTCTATTACTGAGGGATTCTCTGTGATCTCCTCTCTCTCTGTGTCTCCTGTCCTGCTGTGTGTTTATGACTGAGGGGTTTTCTGTGATCTCCTCTCTCTCGCTGTGTCTCCTGTCCTGTTATGTTTGGAAGTGGGGAAGACTGAATACTGGGCACTCATAACAGTAACAGTGTTTGTGGAACAACACTGATTGAGATTATAATGGAGTCACTCGTGTGCAATTAAAAATGACGAATGTGCAAAGTGAGGCAGAAGACTTAATGAGCTGAATGACTTATTCATCACTGGAACTCAAAACAATACAATAAATAAAACACTGGAAGAAAAGATGCAGATTAGTTTTTAAATGTGTGTATTAACCCCTCTCTCTCTCCGTGCAGGGTCAGTGTACAGTAGTGTGCAGGAGGAGTGTGTGTATTAACCCCTCTCTCTCTCAGTGCAGTGTCAGTGTACAGTAGTGTGCAGGAGGAGTGTGTGTATTAACCCCTCTCTCTCTCTCAGTGCAGTGTCAGTGTACAGTAGTGTACAGGAGGAGTGTGTGTATTAACCCCCCTCTCTCTCAGTGCAGTGTCAGTGTACAGTAGTGTACAGGAGGAGTGTGTGTATTAACCCCCCTCTCTCTCAGTGCAGTGTCAGTGTACAGTAGTGTACAGGAGGAGTGTGTTTATTAACCCCTCTCTCTCTCAGTGCAGTGTCAGTGTACAGTAGTGTGCAGGAGGAGTGTGTGTATTAACCCCTCTCTCTCTCAGTGCAGTGTCAGTGTACAGTAGTGTGCAGGAGGAGTGTGTGTATTAACCCCTCTCTCTCAGTGCAGTGTCAGTGTACAGTAGTGTGCAGGAAGAGTGTGTGTATTAACCCCTCTCTCTCTCTCAGTGCAGTGTCAGTGTACAGTAGTGTGCAGGAGGAGTGTGTGTATTAACCCCTCTCTCTCTCAGTGCAGTGTCAGTGTACAGTAGTGTGCAGGAGGAGTGTGTGTATTAACCCCTCTCTCTCTCAGGATGGCGTGAGCTACGAGGTGCGCAGGTACGAGGGCGGGCGCTTCGCCAGCGTGGAGTCGGAGGGCCGGGGGTTCGACGAGGCGGCGGGCGAGAGCATGAAGAAGCTGCTGAAATACGTGGGCGGCTCGAACGACAGGGGTGAGTGTGGGTGTGTCCGCCGGGCCGGGCCGCGGCGCCCAGTGGCTCACCCGCCTGCGCTGTCCGTCTGTCCTGCCAGGGCAGGGTCTGGGCATGACGGCGCCGGTCTGCATCACCGCCTTCCTGCGGGACGACGGCTCCTGGACGCGTCGCTTCGTCTTCGGGCTGCGCGTCCCCAGCGGCTTCCAGGAGTGTCCGCCTGTTCCCACGGAAACGGGTGTCCGCATCGACGACCGGCCAGGAATGACCGTCTACGCCTTGTGAGTGTCCGTCCCTCCCTGTCTCCCTCTCGTCCCCTGTTCCTCATCTACCTCCTGTCTCACTCTCTCCTCCCCGTCTCACTCTCTCCTCCCTGTCTCACTCTCTCCTCCCCATCTCTCTCCTCCCCGTCTCACTCTCTCCTCCCTGTCTCACTCTCCTCCCGTTCCTCCTCTTCCTCCTGCATCACTCTGCTCCTTTCTCACTCTCTCCCCCGTCTCACTCTCCTCCTGTCTCACTCTCTCCTCTGTCTCACTCTCTCCTCCATCTCACTCTCTCTCCCCTGTCTCATTCTCTCCTGTCTCACTGTAACTCTCCCCCTGTCTCACTCTCTCCCCTGTCTCTCTCTCCTCCTGCTCTCAGACAGTTCGGCGGGTTTGCCAAGGAGGTGGACTACCGGACACAGGCAGCGCGTCTGGCCACGGCCCTGGGAGACAGCGCCCCCTACCAGCGAGGGCTGTACCTGTGCTGCGGGTACGACCCGCCCATGAAGCCGTACGGCCGGCGCAATGAGGTGTGGTTCCTCCAGGAGGAGCCCTAGAGCTGTGTGTGGAGCCCAGGGGACCCGGCTGGACGGGACTCAAGCAAGCGAGACGAGCCGTGTTCCAGCTGGATTACACTGCTGTGGACTGGACTGGACTGGACTGGACTGGACTCTATCTGCTCTGGACTGGACTGGACTCAAGCAAGCGAGACGAGCCGTGTTCCAGCTGGATTACACTGCTGTGGACTGGACTGGACTGGACTGGACTCTATCTGGACTGGACTGGACTGGACTGGACTCAAGCAAGCGAGACGAGCCGTGTTCCAGCTGGATTACACTGCTCTGGACTGGACTGGACTGGACTGGACTGGACTCTATCTGCTCTGGACTGGACTGGTGTGGACTGGACTGGACTGGACTCTATCTGCTCTGGACTGGACTGGACTGGACTGGACTCAAGCAAGCGAGACGAGCCGTCTTTCAGCTGGATTACACTGCTCTGGACTGGACTGGACTGGACTGGACTCTATCTGCTCTGGACTGGACTGGTGTGGAATGGACTGGACTCTATCTGCTCTGGACTGGACTGGACTGGACTGGACTCAAGCAAGCGAGACGAGCCGTCTTTCAGCTGGATTACACTGCTCTGGACTGGACTGGACTGGACTGGACTGGACTCTATCTGCTCTGGACTGGACTGGTGTGGACTGGACTGGACTGGACTGGACTCTATCTGCTGTGGACTGGACTGGACTGGACTCAAGCAAGTGAGACGAGCCGTCTTTCAGCTGGATTACACTGCTGTGGACTGGACTGGACTCTATCTGCTCTGGACTGGACTGGACTGGACTGGACTCTATCTGCTCTGGACTGGACTGGTGTGCACTGGACTAGGCTGGACTCTATCTGCTCTGGACTGGACTGGACTCTATCTGCTCTGGACTGGACTCTATCTGCGTTGCATCAGTGAGGACTCGAGGACCCTAACAAACCACACAGGACAGATCAACTGACACAATCACAGATACACTAACACAACTCAACACACAATACAGTCCAGCATATGATTAAGTTGTTTAACATCAAATTTAATGTGAAGATGTGACAATCATTCTAACTTCAGCATACTTCTGTATTAATGGATGTGTGTCAAATGTTATATAGTGGGATTAGCAGGAGTAGAAAGTAAAATATCAATCTGTGTTGAAGATTTGGGGTTATGTATTTTATGCTGTTATATATTTTTATTATTGCAATTTCTGAGATCTATTTTTTCAGTGTGATTTTTCTGTGATTTGCGGCGATACCAGTTGTGCATCAGGACTGACCAATCGTGATTCTCATCTTCCGCGGTAGTGCTCGCAGGGCACAGTGTAGTGCACAGAGCTAGTAACAACACAGATCAGACCCTAACGCTTCAGCGCGGTCTCTGGTGCAGCCTGCAGGGCCTGACAGGCACGAGGCTAGGACCGGCGCACTCAGGAATTGCGCCGTGGAGGTCTGGGTTCGAGCCTGCAGTGTGGCGCACAAGGATGGGACAATGATGTAACTGATGGGTGGGGCCAGCTCTTGCGTGGACATTACTGTATAAATCTGTAATGCACGCTGTAGCTACCTTGTGAAGAGCACTGATGCAAATAAATTGATTGTTGAGTAATTGATTGATGGATTGATTACTGCTGCTTGGGATGACAGGCTTGCTGAGCTGCATCATGTTGTGAATTACTCTACCAGCACAAAGCAAACTGTGAGGTTCACCCAGAGAGCCCAGCCCAGCCCTGTGGTCCGAGCTGCTGTCCACACAGCTGCTGGGGGTGTCTGGGGTGCAGCAGGGAGAGAGTGGGGTGTGGGCGACTGCACGAGGGAGGAGTGTGAGTGGGTGACTGAGTGCTGGTGACCGTGCACGAGGGAGGAGTGAGTGGGTGACTGCGTGCTGGTGACCGTGCACGAGGGAGGAGTGTGAGTGGGTGACTGCGTGCTGGTGACCGTGCGCGAAGAAGGAGTGCATCTTATGAACTTATGAAAAGAAACAGTAGTCTTGGAAATAAAGCAGGTTTATTGGAAATCACTGCTGCCCTCTGTACTGTCACTAAGAGAGCCACAAGAGCAGCATCAATATTTTGGAATGACTCACGCAGAGGAGACAAAAAAACAGGATTCTAGGGTAGATACAAAGTGCAGTTATATCTTAACATCAAAAAATCTGTGCAAAGAGTAAAAACAGCCCCAGCTCCCCAATCCCTACTGAACACAGCTCAGGGTACCCCACACCCCAGCGGCCAGACCGCAGCGCCCCAATCCCCACTGCACACAGCTCAGCGTACCACACATTCCTGCATCCTACCCTCTGATACAGTCTGCACCACGCGTGTCAGAACACAACACTGGAGCACCGGCTCAGCTCATCTGAGCCACACAGAGAATCCCTTAGCAGTCAACACACACAACAGGACAGGAGACGCAGTGAGAGAGTGAGAGAGTGAGAGAGAGAGGGGAGATCATAGGGGATCCCTCAGCAGTAAACACACACAACAGGACAGGAGACGCAGTGAGAGAGAGAGGAGATCACAGAGACTCCCTCAGTAATAAACACTCATTAGGATAAGGGAGAAACAAGAAGCAGTAGATGATATAACCTAAAGCTTGAAACGTGTGCACTGTTTGTATTGAAAGTTTAGTTGCAGGCTGCAGGCCAGAACAAAGTGCCCTAACTGAGACCCCGGCCAGTTACAGGTGCGAGGGGGATAAGCCGAGTCACTGCCTCGCGCCTGCGGCCAGTGTGGCCCGGCGGTCCAGGAGAAGCGCTGCCTGGCCCTGGTCCTGTGGGGTGTCTGTGCTGAGGGAGTCAATCCAGCAGTTTAGTGCTTCAGTTGTTCTTCTTGTCCGGGGTGGGCGCATAGGGGGCGTAGGGGGGTGGCTGGTCCTGAGAGAGACAGACAGGACACAGGGGTCAGTGATACAGAGACAGGCAGACAGGACACAGGGGTCAGTGGTACCGGTGGACAAACGGACGATCTTACCATGGGCATGTAGACGCTGTGAGGGTTACTGGGGTTGTAGTAGGCACTGGCCGCAGCCTCGGCTGCCTTGGAGTTACCTGAGAAAGACACAGGGGTTAATACAGACACACGGGCAAGGACACTCAGGCAGAGAGACAGACAGGCACTCAGAGAGACAGGGGCAATGAGACAGAGAGAGGTGTGACAGGAGGGCAGTAAGATAGAGACAGAGAGAGGTGTGACAGGAGGGCAGTCAGAGAGAGAGACAGGTATGACAGTGGGGTTACCTGCTGGGGGTGTCCAGCTGGAGGGGGCAGCGCTGGGGGGCCCAGGGTAGGGAGGAGGGGGTGGCATGTAGGCCGGATTCATGGGCGGAGCCGAGGGGTAGGCACCTGCAACACAATCCACCAATCAGAGCACAGCTTAAGGTACCAACCAATCACCAGCCACGGGCTCCGGCCACACATTCAGAGGAACCAATCAGAGCACCAGAACTCCTCCCCAAACAGCCAGCTGGAGGGAGTGGTCTGACGCTGCGAGAGAACATGGCGCCGCAGTCCGCAGCTGGGAGTCTCTTCAGCCAGCCCAACGCCAGGCTCACCTGCTGCAGGGGGGGGGTAGGGATACCCCATGTTGCCCTGTGCTGGAGGGGGGGCGGGGTAGAATCCATTTGCCGGGGGAGGTGGGGCGTAGGGGTACATGCTTGGAGCTGGAGCAGGGCCGTATCCATTTGACACCCCCCCTGGAGGGCAGTACCCAAACGAGGGACCTCCACTTTGAGCTGGAGGGGTTCGAGACGCTGAAGAGAGAGAGAGAGAGAGAGAGGGGTTAATACAGACACACTGACTGGACACTCCAGTACATGAACACTGCACTGAGAGAGAGAGGGGTTAATACAGACACACTGACTGGACACTCCAGTACATGAACACTGCACTGAGAGAGAGGGGTTACCGTTGTGCATATAGCATGGCTCTCCTTACCATTGGTAGCAACTTTGAACATCAATTGGCCAAACTCAATAGCGCCCCCACTGTTGAAGGATAACTTGAAGTTGGCCTGGCCCTCCCAGCCCCCTGCAGGAGGAAGAGAGTGTTGCAGCTCAACAGGAAGTCAGACTGCGGTGTGGTATTCCACCCGAGACGGAGACACACTCGCACACGTGCGCCGCTTCACTGACCTCCAGGCTCCGCCTTCACGGTGCCCCGGATGTAGTTGGCAGCGAAGACTGGCTGTTCGATGGAGCAGCCCTTCACCAGATAGAAGGGCATCATGAAAGACTGAAGAACATCCTTCCCCCGAGACACGAACACCAGCTGACAGGGAGAGAGAGAGGGGTTAATACACACACTCCTCCTGCACACTACTGTACACTGACACTGCACTGAGAGAGAGAGGGGTTAATACACACACTCCTCCTGCACACTACTGTACACTGACACTGCACTGAGAAAGAGAGGGGTTAATACACACACTCCTCCTGCACACTACTGTACACTGACACTGCACTGAGAGAGAGGGGGGTTAATACACACACTCCTCCTGCACACTACTGTACACTGACACTGCACTGAGAGAGAGAGGGGTTAATACACACTCCTCCTGCACACTACTGTACACTGACACTGCACTGAGAGAGAGAGGGGTTAATAAGAGAGACAGAGAGACAGGTACTATACCCGGTAGGGGGTCAGGTAGATGGTGCCTTTCTTGGTGCCTCGAAAGGCATCTGTCTTGGACGTGACTTCGCTGAAGGACAGTTCCACATCCTTGCACTCCTTCAACACACTGTGGGAGAGGAGACAGACCAGCATGTAACTGGCTCAGGCCAACTGAAACTTGCTTGTTTCAGCTCTCTGCTGCACTACTGCTGTCAGCTCTGTCACACACAGGTCCCACACCAGACCTGTTTCAGCTCTCTGCTGCACTACTGCTGTCAGCTCTGTCACACACAGATCCCACACCAGACCTGTTTCTGGGTATCTCTAACATCCCCTTTGTTTCCAACAGGAATTTCCTCACTTCATGGTCTGTCAGTAAGGCACAGGAATAGTGTTTTGTCACCCCCACACACTCACATGCTTGCGAAGGTGCTGGAGGGCTGTCTGGTGTTTGCTAACAGGTGAAGAAATCTTTTCCCTCTAAGTTTCACAACACATGACACTGTTCCTCTGAGTTACCCTGCGTGCCCAAGAACAGCAGTGTTGTGTCATTTTGTTTGTGTAGCAGTGTTGTGTAGTCTCTAGAGTGCAGCTGTTTCCTTGGATGTGTTGCAGTGTTGTGTAGTCGCCAGAGCACGGCTGAGTTGTCTTGTCAGTGTGTAGCAGTGCTGTGTAGTCACTGGAGCGTAGCTGTGATGTTTAGCAGTGTTGTGTAGCGTCTAGAGCACATGTATGCTGTCTTGCCAGTGTGTAGCAGTTGTGTAGTCTGTGGCGCGCAGCTTGCAAGAGCGACCAACACCGGGCGTCTCGGACCTTCTACGATCTCGTGACTGCCCGGGCCTGTCACGCATTGTTTATATCCGGGACTGTGGCCCACTTTAAAGACCAAACAGACGGACAGTTCATACAACCAATAGGAAGGCGGTTAAGAGACACTGGCCAATTACCTCGCAGTACACACGTGATTGACAGTAAAACGTTCTCACGTGAAAACCAATCAAATAGGCAGACTCCCGGAAGAGGTGGGACTTAGGGAAGTAAACACCTAGCAGTTCTCATGTATTATAAAATATTTAGATTTTAGTCACCTCGACGGTTTAAACAGTCAAAACTACAGCCATAGAGACAAAATCCCAGTATAGCTTTACACATTAATCGGAAGCATTTACAATCTTTTAAAAAAATATTAGTCATTTAACAGATCAGCCCCTAAAAAATCAGAGTGCGCGATTATACGAAAGATCCGCTTTTTACTGTTCTTTAAGTTGTCAACACAGCCAAAAAACACAGTTACACAAGCAGAATAACACTGGCTTTATTTACAGATCCACCAAAGTCGAAAGCGAAAACGTGCTTCAGTGCTTTTACGGTGAAAAACAATGCCCTCGCCTTGCTCGCTATTCCTTAGACACGTCCAACACCTCTAGGCGTCCTGTCAGCCTGCGCTGCGCCGCCGGTTAGTTTAAAACCGTTTAACAATCTTCAAAAGGGAACTGGCACCCGGGACACGGTCCCATCGGCGAACCCGACCGAGCCCGGACCCTGTCGACGGCTTTACCGTGAATTATTTCCCTTCAGGTGCTGCCTGCGCCTTACCTCTCGCCGTTAAAGATGACAACTCCGCCGTTCTGCGAGTGGTTCTTGTTCAGCGCCATGTCTTCTGAAACTAACTCCCTCCCTCTTTCTCTACGCCTCCCTCTCCCCACGTCACCCCTCACCGCCACTCGTCGGTTCCCGAACAGTGTTGGGAAACACCTGACGGGCAGACAGAGCTGCGATAGGACAGGTATTAATTGAACAGACCCGCAGTTCTGCTGGAGGGAGTGTTACTGTAGAGGCCACGCGTCGCTAATGACGGCTCCCGACAGTGTTTCTGTAAGGAGCTGATTACACTGGTTCCTCTTGCTCGGAAAGCAGCGGGGAAAAAGACAGCGTTGCCCGTTTTTCGACTGTCCCTCTCAATACCATTGAGAGGGTGCCCACAGGCCTCAGTTACCTGATTCAGCGCTGCTGTGTTGGTGTCTGCTCCGCTGTGTGCTCGGTGTTGTGTGCCACTGTAAGTCTGCAACAGCAGATCCCCGGACCGAAGGCTCATGGGGTGGATGTAGTAAGAGGTGTGGGGCTCGAACCTGCAACCCATGGTAATGAGCTGCTGGCCTGTGCAGCTGTCCTAGGGCAGGGCCTCTCTCCGTCTCTGAGTGACCTGGGCCCGCGGGCCCGTGCAGGCCCGGAACTGCAGTCCGGCTGCTGGAGAGCAGTGTCTGCCCTAGAGCCAGGGAAAGGGCTGAACTGGTCCAACTGGGGAAGCAATTACTGCCTGACCTTGCTTCATTATTCAGCCAACAGGAGATCATTTACATGGCTGCCGGCCCTGATACAGTACCCCAGTTCTCCAGTACCCCAGTGCTCCAGTACCTCAGTACCCCAGTGCTGCAGTGCTCTGGTGCCCCATTGCTGTAGTGCTCCAGTGCCCCAGTACTGCAGTGCTCCAGTGTTGCAGTACCCCAGTGTTCCAGTGTTGCAGTACCTCAGTGCTGCAGTGCCACAGTGCCCCAGTACCCCAGTGTTGTAGTGCCACAGTACCCCAGTACTCCAGTACCCCAGTGCTCCAGTACTGCAGTGCCACAGTACCCCAGTACGCCAGTGCTGCAGTGCCACAGTACCCCAGTACTCCAGTGCTGCAGTGCCCCAGTGCCCCAGTGCTCCAGTGCTGTAGTGCTGCAGTACCCCAGTGCTCCAGTGCCCCAGTGCCCCAGTGCCCCAGTGCCCCAGTTCTGCAGTGCTGCAGTGCTCCGATGAGGACTGTAAGGTGAGAGGAAGGAGACACGTCACCCTCAGAGTCATCACAAGTGCTCTTTATTGTTCTGGTTCCAGTCTGGCCTTATTAAAAATAATCATCATAACAATAATAATAACAACAACTATAGCAACACCAAACACATTGAAGAACACACTCACACGGCCTGTCTGCTCAGAACACACAGCCCGTTTGGCAACAGAGAACGGGGTCACACAGTGAGAGGCAAGGAAAGGGGGTGACAGTGTGACGGAGGGGGAGAGATGAGGGGGTGACAGAGAGAATGGGGGAGATGGGGGTCACACAGAGTGGGGGGGTAATGGTCACAAGACAGCACCTGTTGTAAGGGGGTCACAGGAAGAGGGGTGGAGGAAGACGGAAGTCAGGAATTTACCCCACAGACACAGAGAGGGATGGGAGACACAGTGTGAGAGAGCGCACTCCCTCGCCCAAATATTGATCCCTTATTACATTTGTAGAAACATTAAATAAAACTCTTACAAAATCTACAATGGGGTACCCTGCCCCAGAGCTAGGGACCCCCACACCTGCGGGTTCCATCCCCACTGAGCTCAGCCATCACTTTACTGAGAGCACAGTTTCCACTCCCTCTCTCTCCCTCTCTCAGTCTCACAAGCTCACAAGCTCTGGGCTGGAAGGACCCGCAGGAATGGGGGACCCTGGGACCGGGCGGGGGAGCCCCTGACCTATGAGACGTCTTGCATGCACACACACCCCCGCACTCACGCACACATCAAAACGAAAGGTGTGCCCTCCACAAAGTCGGGGGACACCTGGTGAGAGACCGGGGTGAGGGGTGGAGGGAGTGGACGATCAGAGCCGAGGGGCGGGGGGACACGAGGGCTCAGAGGGGCGCGCTGGTCTGTCCTGGGGGTGTCCCGGTCCGCGGGCCGGGCTGACTCAGTGAAACAGGTCTCTACGCACAGCGTGGTGGGAGCGTGGAACAGGCAGCTGAAGCCGATGCCCCAGACTCCTTCAGGAAGTGGCGGGGTGAGGTCCTGGGGTCCTGGGGTCCTGGGGTCCGCAAGCCTCCAGTCCAGCCGGAGGGGTTGAACAGCGCCCCCCTGTGGCTGGCTGGGACAGGAGACACACCGCTGCTGGCTGTGCTGGTTAAGGAGGAGGTGATGGGTTGGATGGGGGTCAGGGTCAGGGTTAGGGTCAGCTGGGGGTCAGGCGGGGGGTCTCCTGTGAGTCTGGGCTGTGTGAGTCACGGAGAGGCGCAGCCTGGGATCTCTCACACAGCACAGCTCACTCCCAGAGCTCCAGGAGTCTCCCAGGACATCTCCCCCAGGCAGGCCAGGCCCTGCAGGGTACAGCCCCAGCCCGAACCCACGGCCGGCGGGACGTCTGGACTGTGCCGTAGACACGGGAGGCAGGAACTGGGTCAAAGCTGAATTCGCCTGGAAGGGCCTGGCCTGCAGCACAACACCGGGCACAAGCCAGAGGAGACTCCAACACCACAGTTCCGGATCCGGTACATCCTGCAGGGCCCGACGTGGAAGCTCAAGAGGAAGCCGTTGCAGCCAGTGGAGTCTGAGGACGAGCAGCAGCGTCGCCGTGGCGCCCATGGAGTGGAGGGGGGGGTCAGCTGACCCCGACTCTGATTCTGCGTTGTAATACTGGGGGCGCAGTGCCGTCCGCTGGCCAGAGGGGGTCCCTGTGCGCCACGCTCACAGGTTGCTCTCGTGCGGCTCCTCGCTGTCGGGGGCGGAGCTGACAGGAGGCAGGCCGCCGTTGTCGTTGAGACGTTTGGCGCGGTATGTCTCATAGTGGATATTGTGAGTGACCTCCTTCAGGTCCTGCAGGTGAGACCTGGACAGACAGAGAGAGGGGTCAATACACACACTCCTCCTGCACACTACTGTACACTGACACTGCACTGAGAGAGAGAGGGGTTAATACACACACTCCTCCTGCACACTACTGTACACTGACACTGAGAGAGAGAGAGAGGGGTTAATACACACACTCCTCCTGCACACTACTGTACACTGACACTGCACTGAGAGAGAGAGGGGTTAATACACACACTCCTCCTGCACACTACTGTACACTGACACTGCACTGAGAGAGAGAGAGGTTAATACACACACTCCTCCTGCACACTACTGTACACTGACACTGCACTGAGAGAGAGAGGGGTTAATACACACACTCCTCCTGCACACTGCTGTACACTGACACTGCACTGAGAGAGAGAGGGGTTAATACACACACTCCTCCTGCACACTACTGTACACTGACACTGCACTGAGAGAGAGAGGGGTTAATACACACACTCCTCCTGCACACCACTGTACACTGACACTGCACTGAGAGAGAGAGAGGGGTTAATACACACACTCCTCCTGCACACTACTGTACACTGACACTGCACTGAGAGAGAGAGAGGGGTTAATACACACACTCCTCCTGCACACTACTGTACACTGACACTGCGCTGAGAGAGAGGGGTTAATACACACACTCCTCCTGCACACTACTGTACACTGAGAGAGAGGGGTTAATACACACACTCCTCCTGCACACTACTGTACACTGACACTGCACTGAGACAGAGAGGGGTTAATACACACACTCCTCCTGCACACTACTGTACACTGACACTGCACTGAGAGAGAGAGGGGTTAATACACACACTCCTCCTGCACACTACTGTACACTGACACTGCACTGAGAGAGAGGGGGGTTAATACACACACTCCTCCTGCACACTACTGTACACTGACACTGCACTGAGAGAGAGAGGGGTTAATACACACACTCCTCCTGCACACTGACACTCCACTGAGAGAGAGAGAGGGGTTAATACAGACACACTGCACTGTGAGAGAGGGGTTAATAAAGACACTGATGGGACACTACAGTACAGGAAGAACAGAAACAGTAGTTGCTTACCTGATGAGAAAATCTCGCAGCCGGGCAAACTCACAGTGACTCGGATTTTCAACTGGAGAAAAAGAAGATATTGAACAAACAAGAGTAAGTTACAGATACACTCCTGACTGGACTGGAGACACTGCTGTCCCTCTCCTCTCACACTGACACACTCCTGACTGGACTGGAGACACTGCTGTCCCTCTCCTCTCACACTGACACACTCCTGACTGGACTGGAGACACTGCTGTCCCTCTCCTCTCACACTGACACTCCTGACTGGACTGGAGACACTGCTGTCCCTCTCCTCTCACACTGACACTCCTGACTGGACTGGAGACACTGCTGTCCCTCTCCTCTCACACTCCCCTGAATTCACACACTGACACTCCTGACTGGACTGGAGACACTGCTGGAGACACTGCTGTCCCTCTCCTCTCACACCGACACTCCTGACTGGACTGGAGACACTGCTAGAGACACTGCTGTCCCTCTTGTCTCACCCCACCATTCCACTAACTTTACCCCCTTATATGTCTCTCACCCTCCACGACTCCCCAGGGTGTCTTCCTGCCCAACACTCTCTTCCCATTGACCTGATATTCCTTGTCACTGCCTACTACAGCAAATGGCATGAACTCCTGAAAGAGAGAGAGAGGGGTTAATACACACAGTGACTGGACACTCCAGTACATGAACACTGCACTGAGAGAGAGAGAGAGGTTAATACAGACAGACTGACTGGGCACTCCAGTACATTAACACTGCACTGAGAGAGAGGGGGGTTAATATGGAGGAAGACTTACTCTGATCTTGTCGTTATCAGCCTTGTCCTCCATGTCTTCATCAAACTCCTTCTGAGGATAAAACTCTATCCCATGAGCCTCCAGCTCCTTCCGCACCTGAGAGAGGTGAGAGAGACAGAGGAGGCTCAGCCCAGGGCTCCCAGAGAAAGCCCGTCAGGTGCTGCTGTTTGTGAAAGCGGGCCGCCAGCCCCCTCACCCTCTGTTTGAACTCGGCCTTCTCCTCCACGGTCAGCGTGTCGGCCTTGGCGATGACCGGGATGATGTTGACCACGCGGCTCAGGTGCCTCATGAACTCCATGTCCAGGGGCCGCAGTCTGGAGGGAGGGAGGCAGGGCGATCGGTACAGGCCGGAGATAACAGACAGACCGTCCCCCCGATGCCTCATCCTGCACACAGAACCGGGCCTGCGATCTCCGATCTGCGATCTACAGGTGTCGGGGTCGAGCTGTTCTCACGAGCGGGGTGTCGGGGCCGAGCTGTACTCACGAGCGGGGTGTCGGGGTCGAGCTGTACTCACGAGCGGGGTGTCGGGGCCGAGCTGTACTCACGAGCGGGTTGTCGGGGCCGAGCTGTTCTCACGAGGGTCCGGTGGGGGAGATGAGGTACAGGCGGGGTGTCGGGGTCGAGCTGTACTCAGGAGTGGGGTGTCGGGGTCGAGCTGTTCTCACGAGCGGGGTGTCGGGGCCGAGCTGTACTCACAAGCAGGGTGTCGGGGCCGAGCTGTACTCACGAGCGGGGTGTCGGGGCCGAGCTGTTCTCACGAGCGGGGTGTCGGGGTCGAGCTGTACTCACGAGCGGGGTGTCGGGGCCGAGCTGTACTCACGAGTGTCCGGTGGGGGAGATGAGGTACAGGCGGGGTGTCGGGGTCGAGCTGTTCTCAGGAGTGTCCGGTGGGGGAGATGAGGTACAGGCGGGGTGTCGGGGTCGAGCTGTACTCACGAGCGGGGTGTCGGGGCCGAGCTGTTCTCACGAGCGGGGTGTCGGGGCCGAGCTGTTCTCACGAGGGTCCGGTGGGGGAGATGAGGTACAGGCGGGGTGTCGGGGTCGAGCTGTACTCAGGAGTGGGGTGTCGGGGTCGAGCTGTTCTCACGAGCGGGGTGTCGGGGCCGAGCTGTACTCACGAGCGGGGTGTCGGGGCCGAGCTGTACTCACGAGTGTCCGGTGGGGGAGATGAGGTACAGGCGGGGTGTCGGGGCCGAGCTGTACTCACGAGCGGGGTGTCGGGGCCGAGCTGTTCTCACGAGCGGGGTGTCGGGGCCGAGCTGTACTCACGAGTGTCCGGTGGGGGAGATGAGGTACAGGCGGGTTGTCGGGGTCGAGCTGTTCTCACGAGCGGGGTGTCGGGGCCGAGCTGTACTCACGAGTGTCCGGTGGGGGAGATGAGGTACAGGCGGGGTGTCGGGGTCGAGCTGTTCTCACAAGCGGGGTGTCGGGGCCGAGATGTACTCACGAGCGGGGTGTCGGGGCCGAGCTGTACTCACGAGTGTCCGGTGGGGGAGATGAGGTACAGGCGGGGTGTCGGGGCCGAGCTGTACTCACGAGCAGGGTGTCGGGGCCGAGCTGTACTCACGAGTGGGGTGTCGGGGCCGAGCTGTACTCACGAGCGGGGTGTCGGGGCCAAGCTGTACTCACGAGCGGGGTGTCGGGGTCGAGCTGTTCTCACGAGCGGGGTGTCGGGGCCGAGCTGTACTCACGAGTGTCCGGTGGGGGAGATGAGGTACAGGCAGGGTGTCGGGGCCGAGCTGTACTCATGAGCGGGGTGTCGGGGCCGAGCTGTACTCACGAGCGGGGTGTCGGGGCCGAGCTGTACTCACGAGTGTCCGGTGGGGGAGATGAGGTACAGGCGGGGTGTCGGGGCCGAGCTGTACTCACGAGCGGGGTGTCGGGGTCGAGCTGTACTCACGAGTGGGGTGTCGGGGCCGAGCTGTACTCACGAGCGGGGTGTCGGGGCCGAGCTGTACTCACGAGCGGGGTGTCGGGGCCGAGCTGTACTCACGAGTGTCCGGTGGGGGAGATGAGGTACAGGCGGGGTGTCGGGGTCGAGCTGTTCTCACGAGCGGGGTGTCGGGGCCGAGCTGTACTCACGAGCGGGGTGTCGGGGCCGAGCTGTACTCACGAGTGTCCGGTGGGGGAGATGAGGTACAGGCGAGGTGTCGGGGTCGAGCTGTTCTCACGAGCGAGGTGTCGGGGCCGAGCTGTACTCACGAGCGGGGTGTCGGGGTCGAGCTGTTCTCACGAGCGGGGTGTCGGGGCCGAGCTGTACTCACGAGTGTCCGGTAGGGGAGATGAAGTACAGGCAGCAGTGCACGCGTGTGTCCGGGATGCGCTTCTTCCGCGCGATGTTCACCTCCTCCTTCAGGAACTTCTCGTACTGCTCATTGATGTACTTCGCAATGGGCTCCCAGCTGCAGCGAGACAACGCATCGTCAGAGCACCGTATTCACACTGTTACTGCAGTGTAACAACACTGTAATAGCACTGTATTCCTACTGTAAATGCAATGTAATTACACTGTAACAGCACCATATTCACACTGTTATTGCAGTGTAATAGCACTGTATCTACACTGTTACTGCAGTGAAATAACACCATAATAGCACTGTAATCAGTCTGTCACAGCACTGTATTAACAATGTTACTGCAGTGAAATAACACTGTAGTAGCACCATATTCACACTGTTACTGCAGTTTAATAACACTGCTATAGCATCTTATTAACACTGTTAAAGCACTGTATTTACACTGTTACTACAGTATAATAAAACTGTAATAGCACCATATTCATTCTGTCACTGCACTGTAACAACACAGTAATAGCACTGTATTCATACTGTCTCTGCACTAATAATATGCACTAAATAATATTTCATGTCTATATTTATAGCCTATAGCGACTTTCTAATGCATTGTGGCATAGGAAAGAGGGCCAGTGGTGTTTTATACTTACCATCCTGTGCATATACTGTACATGCACACCATTCTGATTTACACCAATACCAGCACTGTGGGATGAGATGTAATATCTATGATATCTGGTTACAGGACAGTGTTACAGTATCACACACACTGGACCAGAGCCCTGGAGAAAGAAGGGGAGGTTAAAGGTGAGAGGTTGTGGGTCACGTACCAGTTGTCGTTGTTAATCTGATCCCCAAAGCCTGGCGTGTCAATGACCGTGAGCTTCATCTTCACTCCACCCTCCTCGATCACTGGAAAACAGTACCAGCGGCTCACTGTCAAATAAAATCTTCACCATCACCATCACCACCACCACCGTCATCACCACACTTCCCAACATCAACATCATCTTCATCATCACCACCTTCATCACCATCACTGCCCTGTTCTTCATCAGCATCATCATCTTTATGATTCCCATCTTCATCGTTAGAATCACACCGTTATTGTTACTGGTCAGTTCCTGAAAGCTGTTGCTCACAAGAGCCACGGTAATATTGTCTCCTCCCCCCCCGTCTGCCCCCAGTCCTGACCCGACCCGGCCCGGCCCCTCACCGTGTGACACGGCCTTGATCTCCACCGTTCGGGGAATCTTGTCCTCACGGCTCCAGCCACTGGACTTGCGGCTGACCTGCGACTTGAACAGCGTGTTGACCAGAGTGGACTTCCCCAGGCCGCTGTGCCCTGAGAGAGAGACAGGTCACAGACACTGCGAGAGAGAGACAGGTCACAGACACAGCGTGTTGACCAGAGTGGACTTCCCCAGGCCGCTGTGCCCTGAGAGAGAGACAGGTCACAGACACAGCGTGTTGACCAGAGTGGACTTCCCCAGGCCGCTGTGCCCTGAGAGAGAGACAGGTCACAGACACAGCGAGAGAGAGACAGGTCACAGACACAGCGTGTTGACCAGAGTGGACTTCCCCAGGCCACTGTGCCCTGAGAGAGAGACAGGTCACAGACACAGCGAGAGAGAGACAGGTCACAGACACAGCGTGTTGACCAGAGTGGACTTCCCCAGGCCACTGTGTCCTGAGAGAGAGACAGGTCACAGACACAGCGTGTTGACCAGAGTGGACTTCCCCAGGCCACTGTGCCCTGAGAGAGAGACAGGTCACAGACACAGCGAGAGAGAGACAGGTCACAGACACAGCGTGTTGACCAGAGTGGACTTCCCCAGGCCGCTGTGCCCTGAGAGAGAGACAGGTCACAGACACAGCGTGTTGACCAGAGTGGACTTCCCCAGGCCGCTGTGCCCTGAGAGAGAGACAGGTCACAGACACAGTGAGAGAGAGACAGGACAGAGACACAGTGAGAGAGAGACAGGGTACTGATACAGCGAGAGAGACAGAGTACTGACACAGCGAGAGAGACAGACAGGATACAGACACAGGGATAGAGAGACAAGATATAGACACAGTGAGAGAGACGGGCTGCTGAGAGAGACAGATAGGCTGTAGCCACAGTTAGTAGACAAGAGAAACACTGGGGAAACAGAGGAGCGAGAGAGACGGTCAGTCTCACCGACGACCATGATGTTGAAGTCGAACCCTGTCTTCATGGTCTTCCTCCTCATCTGCTCAATGATGGTGTCGATGCCCACGTACCCCAGGAGCGCTGACCCCCCTGAGCCCAGCGACCCCAGCGACCCCAGCGAAGACCCCCCTGGCACCTGTGATAGCCCCGCCACCCCCACGCCGGAGGGCTTGACTGGGACGGCCGGTTTGGGCCGGACCTCAGGGGGAACCACCTCAGACATCCCTGAACACCCTGAGGACAGACACGGTGTGGAGGGGCGTTAATACAGACTGCTGACACGCTCCTCGCAGACACGCCCCCTCCCCCAGACACGCCCCTCGTAGACACGCCCCTCAACCACACACACACACACACACCAGACATGCCCCTCCCCCAGGGCACGCCCCTCGTAGACAAGCCCCTCCCATACACCCCAGACACGCCCCCAAACACGCTGCCACACCCACTGACTGCCACACCCACTGACACTACCTGACAGTCTCAA
This sequence comes from Lepisosteus oculatus, assembly GCF_040954835.1. Classification (NCBI taxonomy): domain Eukaryota; kingdom Metazoa; phylum Chordata; class Actinopteri; order Semionotiformes; family Lepisosteidae; genus Lepisosteus; species Lepisosteus oculatus. Next base: position 39,338,264 of record NC_090707.1, read on the forward strand.
TGCTCACACACATTGTATATTCACATGCACAATCACACTCACTCTGACACACCCTACACCAGCTCACATATACACACACAATCACAAGCACTCACGTATACTAACACTCACAGTCACACTCACAGAATTACAATCACACTCACAATTACACACTCACACGCCTACACCAACTCACATATACACGCACACACAACCACACAAACACAAATACTAACGCACGATCACACACACACTCACACAATTATAATCACATTCACACACACAAACAATTGCACTCACACAGTTATAATTACATTCACACACACACACAAAATCGCACTCACACAGTTATAATCACAATCGCACGCACACAGTTATAATCACAATCGCACTCACACAGTTATAATCACAGACACACACAGCTAACAGCCTCAGATGCGCCTCGCGTTGTGGGCGCTTATCGCCGACACTAGACGCACAGAACCGCACCGACCCGCCCCACCCCCCGGTTCCGAACAGCGGCCGAATCGCCGGGTTCGCACCCGAGCGGTGCGCGAGCGCGGTGCCGGATCGCAGGAACCGCAGGCGTGTTCGGGACCTGGCGTGGGTCGGTAGCCCTGCAGACGCTCGGCTGCGCCCGCCCTCGGAGCCCCGGGCTGCAGACCCACGGCGCAGCGGGGCGGAACCGGATCGGCGGCGGACCGGAGAACCGCTCCTGCCCTCCACCGGGCCGGGCCGCCGGCGGAGCGGGACCGACGGTACCTGCGCGGTCCTGACAGAGCTGCTGGCCCGGCCTGCTGCAGTCCGTCTCTCGGGGTATATCCGCTCGCGACAGCGCGCCTCTGCCCCCTTTGTCCGGGACGGAGCCCACGGATGCGCGCTGTCGTGCGTGTTCGTGTGCGTGTGCGGGTCACGCAGGCGCCGGACGGCTGGCCGGGGCTCTCGGCGGGGCTGCGGGATGTCGCTTTCTCTCCTCTTTTTTTGAAAAAACGCAAGAAGCGACGGTGATGTGCCCTCGAGGGAGGCTGGCGAGGTCACGTGATCGGGGCTGGGTACCTCTCTCTCCCTCTCTCGCGCCGAGCCCCTTGGTTGCCGTGGTGACGGGAGGAGAGTGGGGGGGCAGCGCTCGTGCTCAGAGACCCCTCGTTACTCAGCTCAGTTCAATTCAAGGGGCTTTATTAGCGTGACCGATGGGTAGTCAGTGTTGACACAGCACAAAGAAATAATGAAATTAACATGAAACAAACCCAAAAATAAAAATAAAATCTACAGACATGTTACAGACATTTACAACAAAGCAACTCTACTCTCTCTCTCATCTGCCTTTTTATCTCTCTCTCACCCCTCTCTCACCCTTCTCTCTCACTCCTCACACCTCTCTCTCACTCCTCTGGTCAGGCTGTGGTCACTGAGGTGAGGTCTCTCTGTCTCTCTCCTTGTCTCCCTTGTTTCTCTGTGTGTGTGTGTCTCTCTCTCTGTCTCTCTCTCTCTCTCTCTCTGCCGGAAGCTGTAGACCTCGCTCTGCACACGGCTTTTTCCTGAGTTTCAGGAAACTGTGGTCTGTCAGAAAGAAGGACAGACAGAATAATAATTACTAATCAACATGCAGCAGAGAGCACTACGGCCCCGGTCACCCCTGAGAACCAGTGAGCAGGCTGTCCAGAGAGGACAGGCTCAGTGACCACACCCTCGCCAGAGAGAGAGGGGAGAGGGATTGAGGCACAGAGAGAGAGGAGGAGAGGGACTGAGGCACAGAGAGAGAGGGGAGAGGGACTGATGGGCACAGAGAGAGGGGAGAGGGATTGAGGCACAGAGAGAGAGGAGGAGAGGGACTGAGGGGCACAGAGAGAGAGGGGAGAGGGACTGATGGGCACAGAGAGAGGGGAGAGGGATTGAGGCACAGAGAGAGAGGAGGAGAGGGACTGAGGGGCACAGAGAGAGAGGGGAGAGGGATTGAGGCACAGAGAGAGAGGAGGAGAGGGATTGAGGCACAGAGAGAGAGGAGGAGAGGGATTGAGGCACAGAGAGAGAGGAGGAGAGGGATTGAGGCACAGAGAGAGAGGAGGAGAGGGATTGAGGCACAGAGAGAGAGGAGGAGAGGGATTGAGGCACAGAGAGAGAGGGGAGAGGGATTGAGGCACAGAGAGAGAGGAGGAGAGGGATTGAGGCACAGAGAGAGAGGAGGAGAGGGATTGAGGCACAGAGAGCACTACAGCCCCGGTCACCCCTGAGAACCAGTGAGCAGAGCTCCCAGCACCACAAGACCCTGCTGAGCCAGAGCTGAGCCCAGAGAAGAGCCCTCAGCCAGCTGGTCCTGAAGCTCACCGACAGCAACACCCAGCACACACACACACACCACAGCACAACACACACAGCACTGCGTCCCCCACTGGGACACACACACACACACACACTGACCAGCACTGCCTCTCCCACTGGGACACACACCAAACACTGGACTGTTACAGAAGCCAGAGACACTGGACACAGACAGACCTGGCTGTCCAGAGAGGACAGGCTCAGTGACCACAGCCTGGCCAGAGACACTGGACACAGGCAGACCTGGCTGTCCAGAGAGGACAGGCTCAGTGACCACAGCCTGGCCAGAGACACTGGACACAGGCAGACCTGGCTGTCCAGAGAGGACAGGCTCAGTGACACAGCCTGGCCAGAGACATTGGACACAGGCAGACCTGGCTGCCCAAAGAGGACAGGCTTTGCTCCCACTGCCAGTGGGGAGAAACAGAAACATACACACACTTCCTACTGCACTGCGACAAATACTCTGGGACTAGACAAACATTCTACCCAAAATAACAAATTTACTCACACTGCCCAGCTCCAGCACAGAGCTCTGAAGGACACACAGCTCCAAACCCACAGAGCTCTGAAGGACACAGAGCTCCAAACCCACACTGCCCAGCTCCAGCACAGAGTTCTGAAGGACACACAGCACCAGACCTACACTGATTGGCTCCAGCACAGAGCTGTGAAGGGCACACAGCCCAAAAGCCACACTGACCCAGTGCCCAGCTCCCCAGTCCTGTGATCCTGCTCGGTGCGTCAGGGTGTCTGTGTGTATGTGAGCTCGGCGCTCCTACTCCCTATCGCTGTCTCACCCTGCCTGAGCCCCTCTGTCCAGCGCTTGATAAGAGACACTGGGTCACGAGTCTGTGTGCACATCAGCCTGTGTCTTTATGTGTGGGAGTGTATCTCAGTTTGTGTGTGAGTATGAGTGTGTTTCTCAGTGTGTGACAGTGTGTGGTTCATTGTCAGTGTATGTTAGGGTGTGTGAGAGTGTGTCTGTGTGTTAGTGTGTGCGACAGTGTGTTAGTGTGTGTGAGAGTGTGCATATCAGTGTGCTAGCACGTCAGTGCGTGTGTGTCAGCATTTGTTTGAGCGTGTGTCAGTGTGTGTAAGTGTGAGTGTGTGTGTCAGTGTGAATGTGTGTATCAGTGTGTGTGTGTATCAGTGTCTGTGTGTGTGTATCAGTGTGAGGTGTCAGTGTGAGGTGTCAGTGTGTGTGTATCAGTGTGTGTGTGTGTGTATCAGTGTGAGGTGTCAGTGTGTGTGTATCAGTGTGTGTGTGTATCAGTGTGAGGTGTCAGTGTGTGTGTATATCAGTGGGTGTGTATCAGTGTGTGTGTATCAGTGTGTGTGTGTGTCAGTGGGTGTGTATCAGTGTGTGTGTATCAGTGTGAGGTGTCAATGTGTGTGTATCAGTGTGTATCAGTGTGTCTGTATCAGTGTGTGTGTGTGTCAGTGTGTGTGTGTATCAGTGTGTGTGTGTATCAGTGTGAGGTGTCAGTGTGTGTGTGTATCAGTGTGAGGTGTCAGTGTGTGTGTGTGTATCAGTGTGAGGTGTCAGTGTGGCTCCTCTCCTCTGCTCAGTGACACAGCCTCTCAGCCTCCCCCAGCTGTGTGCTCCTGGCCTGTCTCCCCGGGCCCTGCGCTGAGAAAGGAGCAGGAGTCACAGCGCCAGTTTAACCCTCCCTCTGGAGACGTGGGCCCCCTACAGCTGGTCCGGACACAGACACAGACAGGTCAGACTGAGGCAGGCAGGACCTGCGGGGCTGACCCCTGTCCAGCAGCCTGTAAAGTCCGAGAGCACTGGACAGCATACAGGATAGGAGACACAACACACACACACACCTCTGTCTGACCGGCAGTGTGAGAGGAGGGATAGGAGACACAACGCACACACACACACCTCTGTCTGGCAGTGTGAGAGGAGGGATAGGAGACACATCGCACACACACACCTCTGTGTGGACTGGCAGTGTGAGAGGAGGGATAGGAGACACAACGCACACACACACCTCTGTCTGACTGGCAGTGTGAGAGGAGGGATAGGAGACACAATGCACACACACACCTCTGTCTGACCGGCAGTGTGAGAGGAGGGATAGGAGACACATCGCACACACACACACCTCTGTCTGACCGGCAGTGTGAGAGGAGGGATAGGAGACACAACGCACACACACACCTCTGTCTGACCGACAGTGTGAGAGGAGGGATAGGAGACACAACGCACACAGCTCTTCTTCAGGAATGTCCTGTTTTATTGGGTTTCACTCAGCATGAAGCTCTAGTCTCCTGGCAGGAAGCATGGTGACAGAATGTTTGTGGTTTAGATACAAAAATAAGTTTCATTTCCCCCCAAAAAGTCTCTGCTCCTCGTCTTCCTCCTCGATCCCAGGTCTGCTCCCGGTGCTGGTGCTCCACTGGCACGCTCCCATCCCGAATGGTCGTGGGGTCCCCCCTCACTCATACCCCCGAGCCTGCGAGCTGTCTCAGTCCTGGGGTCCCTTGGGGTGCAGAGGGTCTCGGTGAGGAGGTGTCACTCAGGATCTTCCACTCGGACATTCCCAAAGCCACTGGGTCACGGCGCCGGTACCACTCCTGACCCGGAGAGCTAGTCCACCCTGTCCACTCGCTCACCGCTGTCTCCGGACAGGAGACGAGCACAGGCGACTCACCAGGGTCCTGGACTGACTCACAGATGTTCAATAGCATACATCCTGCTCAGTTCTGGACTGATGTGTTACAAGCCTGGCCTGCATACTCCAGTTTCACAGCAGTCTGATCCACTCCAGGTTTTACAGCATGGTTTGAATGGCAGCAGAGTAAACCCTGGAGTGGATCAGACTGCTGCACACTGGGAGTCTGACTGACAGCACTGTAAACCCTGGAGTGGATCAGACTGCTGCACACTGGGAGTCTGACTGACAGCACTGTAAACCCTGGAGTGGATCAGACTGCTGTGCACTGGGAGTCTGACTGACAGCACTGTAAACCCTGGAGTGGATCAGACTGCTGCGCACTGGGAGTCTGGTCTGCATGCCATTGTTTGACCCCCACAGGAGGAGACAGAGCTCTGGTCCCGCAGAGCCCCAGTACAGTTAGTCTCACTGTGCAGAGGGGTCCCCATTGTCCTCAGTAACAGTGGAGTTTTTCTGCGGTTGTAGTGTGAGACACCTGTTCTGCCCCCTGTCAGTGCCCCCCAGCCCCTCAGCGTACAGCGGGGCGCAGGGCAGGTCCTGGGGGCGACCCAGCGGGGTTGGGGTCACTGCAGGCACCAGCCTCCACAGGCACCCCCTGCTGAAAACACCCAAGATCACTTCACACCCCTGCAGAATACAAAAATATAGAGATCCTGATGTGTGTCATGGTCTCCCAGTCTGTTTCTATGTGTCCAGTTCAACAATCTGACACTATTATTATTATTATTATTATTATTATTATTATTATTATTATTATTATTATTATTATTACTCCCTTATCGATCGACAAACACACCCCAGGAACTGTGTCAGGGCTTCAGTCATTGACATTCCAAACTGAAAGGAACCTGTTTAGTCCATCTGATGCTCGTCAGTTACCATAGCAACTAATTAAATAATGAACTGATCCTACAGGATTAATTTATATACATATATTGCTTGAAAAGCCTCAGGCAGTCAGAGCAGAGTGTAACTCAGGGAGTAGAAGACACATGTTCAAGTGTTATTTGGCATGAAGATGAAGATGAAGATGATGGAGATGGTGAAGGTGTTACTCTGAGAGGCAGTGGTCAGTGAGTGAGGGAGTCAGTGGGTCAGTATGTCTGTGGGTCAGTGAGTGAGGGTGTCAGTGGTCAGTGAGAGACCGTGTCAGTGGGTCAGCAGGACAGTGGTGACACAGGCAGTGAGGGTTATTCTCTCGACAGCTGTGGACTCAGCTCCTAGCCCCACCATCTCCATCTGGAAAGCTTGTGAAGTTTTGGCACATTTTTTTCTGGCACTGTTTTCATAAAATTGTCTTTGTCGCCGATGGGCACCTTGATTGCCAATCCCCCCAGCAACTTCCTGTCCTCCTCTCTGCTCCTCCCCCTGGCTTCCTGTCTCTCTGACTCCTCCCCCGACCCCTCCCCTTTCTCTTACTCCCTCACCGAAACACACAGTCCCCACCGAGACCACGCCCCATTCCCTTAGCTCCTCACATCTACACCCCCTCCTGACCACTCCCCCCTTTCCAGACCCTCCCCATTCTCAGCCCACCCTGACACCTCCCCCCCCTCCCCTGCCCTTCCCTATTTCAAACATCGGGCTCCCTGAACCCCAGGTTGTCCTGCACCAGCAGGGTCTTGCACTTTTGGTCCCTGCCCACCAGGGGGCGGTGTGTCCTCCACTTATGAGCCTCCTGCAGTCCAGGTTCAAAATAGTAGATACAGGCGCCGAACCCAACAAGAACCAGCACCGAGATCAGCAGGTACAGTGGGACGAACCACTCCAGGAAATGGCCCATCACTGAACAGAGGAGGAAATCACAGGTAAGAGGAGAGAGAGGGGGGAGGGGGGTTAATACAGACACACTGACTGGACACTCCAGTACATGAACACTGCACTGAGAGAGAGAGGGGTTAATACAGACACACTGACTGGACACTCCAGTACATGAACACTGCACTGAGAGAGAGAGGGGTTCATACAGACACACTGACTGGACACTCCAGTACATGAACACTGCACTGAGAGAGAGAGGGGTTCATACAGACACACTGACTGGACACTCCAGTACATGAACACTGCACTGAGAGAGAGAGGGGTTCATACAGACACACTGACTGGACACTCCAGTACATGAACACTGCACTGAGAGAGAGAGGGGTTCATACACACACACCGACTGGACACTCCAGTACATTAACACTGCACTGAGAGAGAGAGGGGTTCATACAGACACACTGACTGGACACTCCAGTACATGAACACTGCACTGAGAGAGAGAGAGGGGTTCATACAGACACACTGAGGAACCAGGAAGAGATATTGTACTTGAGGTTATCAGCACGCTACCTGCTCCAGGGTCTCCCCTGTAGATCAGAGTTACAACTGCGGCCCCCTGGCGGCCTTCCTGGGTAACTGCAACCGGTAATGGCCCAGCGGCGTGGCTCGAGTGAAGAGTCAATCTGTCAAGCAAAGCAAACGGCGATGCAGCGAGTGATTCTCAAACAGCGGCGATTTCCACGCGTGCTGGATTCCTGCCGCCCTCAGCCCGTGCGCCTGTCCTGTCCTGACAGGGGGCAGCCGGAGGGGGCGCTGTCTGGCCGGAGGGAGGGGACTGCAGGTTCGCAGGGCGCCGGCCGCGTCTCTGTCTCTGGCGGCGCCCGGGAGCGGTCAAGCGCGGCAGGAGGAGAGACAGTGGGTTATTCCTCGTCCCGAGTGGATCCCGCTCCCTGCAGTCAGGAGACAGAGAGACGTCAGCGCTGCCGTGTCCCGCAAACGTTCAGCCATCACCACCCCCCCAGTTCTGTCACCGGCTTCCTCTCCGTCCGCCGCCTCTCTTGAAATCGCACTGATCCATCTGCAGTGTTCATGTAATCCGGTGTGAAATCCGACCCCTACCTGCTGCCGCCGGCCTGCTCGCACACGGGCTGTCCGGGTTGCGCACGGGGATGAGCCGCAGAGAAACTGACCGCTCCGGCCGCGCGCCGCTGCCCGCAGCACTGCTCGGGCCGGTGACGCAATCTCTGGTAGCTTCTAATGAGATGCGGTTGCCGTGGAAACCCGCAGGGATACGGCGGCGGTGCTGAGGCTGGGAGAGAGGCACGAGACGTTGGGGGGGTCGTCTTGTGCGCCGAAGAATATTCAACCACATACACAAGCAGAGATAGGAATGCGTAGGGCTCTGCTGTTTCACTGTTTAACTCCTCTCTCTCTCAGTGCAGTGTTCATGTACTGGAGTGTCCAGTCAGTGTGTCTGTATGAACCCCTCTCTCTCTCAGTGCAGTGTTCATGTACTGGAGTGTCCAGTCAGTGTGTCTGTATGAACCCCTCTCTCTCTCTGTGCAGTGTTCATGTACTGGAGTGTCCAGCCAGTGTGTCTGTATGAACCCCTCTCTCTCTCAGTGCAGTGTTCATGTACTGGAGTGTCCAGTCAGTGTGTCTGTATTAACCCCTCTCTCTCTCAGTGCAATGTTAATGTACTGGAGTGTCCAGTCAGTGTGTCTGTATTAACCCCTCTCTCTCTCTCAGTGCAGTGTTCATGTACTGGAGTGTCCAGTCAGTGTGTCTGTATGAACCCCTCTCTCTCTCAGTGCAGTGTTCATGTACTGGAGTGTCCAGCCAGTGTGTCTGTATGAACCCCCCTCTCTCTCAGTGCAGTGTTAATGTACTGGAGTGTCCAGTCAGTGTGTCTGTATGAACCCCTCTCTCTCTCAGTGCAGTGTTCATGTACTGGAGTGTCCAGTCAGTGTGTCTGTATTAACCCCTCTCTCTCAGTGCAGTGTTAATGTACTGGAGTGTCCAGTCAGTGTGTGTATTAACCCCTCTCTCTCTCAGTGCAGTGTTCATGTACTGGAGTGTCCAGTCAGTGTGTCTGTATGAACCCCTCTCTCTCTCAGTGCAGTGTTCATGTACTGGAGTGTCCAGTCAGTGTGTCTGTATGAACCCCTCTCTCTCTCAGTGCAGTGTTCATGTACTGGAGTGTCCAGTCAGTGTGTCTGTATGAACCCCTCTCTCTCTCAGTGCAGTGTTCATGTACTGGAGTGTCCAGTCAGTGTGTCTGTATGAACCCCTCTCTCTCTCAGTGCAGTGTTCATGTACTGGAGTGTCCAGTCAGTGTGTCTGTATGAACCCCTCTCTCTCTCAGTGCAGTGTTCATGTACTGGAGTGTCCAGTCAGTGTGTCTGTATGAACCCCTCTCTCTCAGTGCAGTGTTAATGTACTGGAGTGTCCAGTCAGTGTTTCTGTATGAACCCCTCTCTCTCTCAGTGCAGTGTTCATGTACTGGAGTGTCCAGTCAGTGTGTCTGTATGAACCCCTCTCTCTCTCAGTGCAGTGTTCATGTGTCTTTCCTGAAGTTGTTTCCGCGGGTCACTGGCCAGGGCCGAGTGTAAAAGTTTGAAATAATCATGTTCAGATTTGTAATAACCTCTGGCTACATAGTGCTCTGTACGGACTCGCTTTGCTGCCACCAAAGAAGAAAATCTATAAGATTAAGAATACTTCATTAGTCAGATCCAATTTCTTGCATTAGGAATGTGTCTTCTCTCAAACCCCAGCATGCTCTCCATGAGACACACTGTCCCGTCACCCCGTTTCCACTCGGGGATATTCGTTCACCTGCCGTGTGTTTTGTACACGGAATGTTTCCAAGGGTCGGTGTATAACGACCTGCTCGAGTTCACTGTGAATGAACGCGCACTGTTGCTGTTGCAGTACTGGGTCAGAGGGCTGTTTCGATGACGTCGGGTGGATGTGACGACTGGTCTATCGCGTCATTATCGTGTAAAGTACCTGACAAAAGTGTACACGTGAGTGCTGAGTTTTATTTTTTACAGGAAACGCATGCATGTTGAAACTAAAGTTTATAAATAATTGAGAAATATATTAAAGCAAGGAAAATATGATACGTGTAAAATATACAATTTGATCACATAATTACTTAATTACCTCTGGAAGTTAAATGTTTTTTTTCTCTTGTACATGACTCTGATCCTCTTGTTGTATTTGTATTTGTAAATTCTATATGTTTAATAAAAATTAAAAAAAAAGTGTACACGTGACTTTTTTTTCTTTCTTTGATGGCAGCAAGGCGCTTCCGTAGCTCCGCGTTTTTTTTCCACTTGTCTCTTTCGGATACCTGTCTCCTGTCATTGCATGATTCGATGGTCAATAAAACTTAGCAGGCGAGGTTCCTGACCGCGGTGTCCGCACTGCCGCCTGGGGGACGGTCAGGAACCTCGCTTGTTAATGCGCAGGCGCAGGCCCGCCCCCGTGACGTCACGACGCAGAGGAATTGAGCGCGGCGGGCGGGAGACGGCAGCTTACCGCCGGTCTGTTTCCTGTTTACCTCCCGGTTCCGGGTGTTTATTTACTCTCTATTTTTTGTGTTTCTCCCGTTTCCGGGTGTTTGTCTCCTCTGTTTGTTCGCCCGGGAGACATGTCGGCGCCGAGACCCTTCAGTAAACTACCGGAGCTGAACACGGCCAACGTCCTGGTGAGGCCGACCGGACCGGGGTGTGGGGGTGTGTTACTGACCGTTACTGTCCGGACTGGTGTGTGGTGGTGTGTTACTGACCGGGCCGGGGTGTGGGGGTGTGTTACTGACCGGACCGGGGTGTGGGGGTGTGTTACTGACCGTTACTGTCCGGACTGGTGTGTGGTGGTGTGTTACTGACCGGGCCGGGGTGTGGGGGTGTGTTACTGACCGGGCCGGGGTGTGGGGGTGTGTTACTGACCGTTACTGTCCGGACTGGTGTGTGGTGGTGTGTTACTGACCGGGCCGGGGTGTGGGGGTGTGTTACTGACCGGACCGGGGTGTGGGGGTGTGTTACTGACCGTTACTGTCCGGGCTGGTGTGTGGTTGTGTGTTACTGACCGGGCCGGGGTGTGGGGGTGTGTTACTGACCGGACCGGGGTGTGGGGGTGTGTTACTGACCGTTACTGTCCGGACTGGTGTGTGGTGGTGTGTTACTGACCGGGCCGGGGTGTGGGGGTGTGTTACTGACCGGACCGGGGTGTGGGGGTGTGTTACTGACCGTTACTGTCCGGGCTGGTGTGTGGTTGTGTGTTACTGACCGGGCCGGGGTGTGGGGGTGTGTTACTGACCGGACCGGGGTGTGGGGGTGTGTTACTGACCGTTACTGTCCGGGCTGGTGTGTGGTGGTGTGTTACTGACCGGACTGGGGTGTGGAGGTGTGTTACTGACCGGGACGGGGTGTGGGGGTGTGTTACTGACCGGGACGGGGTGTGGGGGTGTGTTACTGACCGTTACTGACCGGGACGGGGTGTGGGGGTGTGTTACTGACCGGGACGGGGTGTGGGGGTGTGTTACTGACCGTTACTGACCGGGACGGGGTGTGGGGGTATGTTACTGACCGTTACTGACCGGGACGGGGTGTGGGGGTGTGTTACTGACCGGACTGGGGTGTGGAGGTGTGTTACTGACCGGGACGGGGTGTGGGGGTGTGTTACTGACCGGGACAGGGTGTGGGGGTGTGTTACTGACCGTTACTGACCGGGACGGGGTGTGGGGGTGTGTTACTGACCGTTACTGACCGGGACGGGGTGTGGGGGTGTGTTACTGACCGTTACTGACCGGGACGGGGTGTGGGGGTGTGTTACTGACCGGGCCGGGGTGTGGGGGTGTGTTACTGACCGTTACTGACCGGGACGGGGTGTGGGGGTGTGTTACTGACCGTTACTGACCGGGACAGGGTGTGGGGGTGTGTTACTGACCGTTACTGACCGGGACGGGGTGTGGGGGTGTGTTGTATTACTGACTCTGCTCTCATTAGCTGGTGGAGAACGAGATGTCGCTGCAGAAGAAATTAGCGGAGGCGATTCTGCAGGAGAACAGGGACTGTACTGTCAACGTGTGAGTCTGTACATTAAGACAAGATACAGTCAGTGTCAGTATGAACCCCTCTCTATCAATTCAGTTCAATTCAACGTGCTTTATTAGCATGACCGATGGGTACAATCAGTGTTGCCAAAGCAAATGAAAGTAATGATATTTACATTAAACAAAACAAAAAATAGAAGTAAAATAAAATCTACAGACATTTACAACAAAGACATATTATAAAATATTGACATAGATCTATCTCTCTCAGTGCAGTGTTCATGTACTGGAGTGTCCAGTCAGTGTGTCTGTATGAACCCCTCTCTCTCAGTGCAGTGTTCATGTACTGGAGTGTCCAGTCAGTGTGTCTGTATGAACCCCTCTCTCTCTCAGTGCAGTGTTAATGTACTGGAGTGTCCAGTCAGCGTGTCTGTATGAACCCCTCTCTCTCTCAGTGCAGTGTTAATGTACTGGAGTGTCCAGTCAGTGTGTCTGTATGAACCCCTCTCTCTCTCAGTGCAGTGTTCATGTACTGGAGTGTCCAGTCAGTGTGTCTGTATGAACCCCTCTCTCTCTCAGTGCAGTGTTCATGTACTGGAGTGTCCAGTCAGTGTGTCTGTATGAACCCCTCTCTCTCTCAGTGCAGTGTTCATGTACTGGAGTGTCCAGTCAGTGTGTCTGTATTAAGCCCTCTCTCTCTCAGTGCAGTGTTAATGTACTGGAGTGTCCAGTCAGCGTGTGTATTAACCCCTCTCTCTCAGGCGGTTGGCTCGCTGTCTTCCTCTCCCAGTGGAGAATGAAGAGTCTCGACCCCGGATTGACCTGCTGGTGTTCATTGTGAACCTGCGCAGCGAACAGAGGTACAGGTGACCTGCTCCGGGCGTGCCTGGAGGGGCTGACCTTCCCTCACCTGGACTATTGATACCTCTGACCGTCGCAAAGCAGGAGCAGCGTTAGTGACCTCCTCTCGCTCCTCTCCCTGTCTCAGCCTGTCCGCAGCAGAGTCCTCTGTCAGACACATGGAGCCGGGGTACTGCCTGGGCAAGGCCTGCTTCCTGGCAACAGAAGGTAAGGACTGTGTGTGTTAACCCCTCTCTCTCTCTCTCTCAGTGCAGTGTCAGTGTACAGTAGTGTGCAGGAGGAGTGTGTGTATTAACCCCTCTCTCTCAGTGCAGTGTCAGTGTACAGTAGTGTGCAGGAGGAGTGTGTGTATTAACCCCTCTCTCTCTCAGTGCAGTGTCAGTGTACAGTAGTGTGCAGGAGGAGTGTGTGTATTAACCCCTCTCTCTCTCAGTGCAGTGTCAGTGTACAGTAGTGTGCAGGAGGAGTGTGTGTATTAACCCCTCTCTCTCTCAGTGCAGTGTCAGTGTACAGTAGTGTGCAGGAGGAGTGTGTGTATTAACCCCTCTCTCTCTCAGTGCAGTGTCAGTGTACAGTAGTGTGCAGGAGGAGTGTGTGTATTAACCCCTCTCTCTCAGTGCAGTGTCAGTGTACAGTAGTGTGCAGGAGGAGTGTGTGTATTAACCCCTCTCTCTCAGTGCAGTGTCAGTGTACAGTAGTGTGCAGGAGGAGTGTGTGTATTAACCCCTCTCTCTCTCAGTGCAGTGTCAGTGTACAGTAGTGTGCAGGAGGAGTGTGTGTATTAACCCCTCTCTCTCAGTGCAGTGTCAGTGTACAGTAGTGTGCAGGAGGAGTGTGTGTATTAACCCCTCTCTCTCAGTGCAGTGTCAGTGTACAGTAGTGTGCAGGAGGAGTGTGTGTATTAACCCCTCTCTCTCTCAGTGCAGTGTCAGTGTACAGTAGTGTGCAGGAGGAGTGTGTGTATTAACCCCTCTCTCTCTCTCAGTGCAGTGTCAGTGTACAGTAGTGTGCAGGAGGAGTGTGTGTATTAACCCCTCTCTCTCTCAGTGCAGTGTCAGTGTACAGTAGTGTGCAGGAGGAGTGTGTGTATTAACCCCTCTCTCTCTCAGTGCAGTGTCAGTGTACAATAGTGTGCAGGAGGAGTGTGTGTATTAACCCCTCTCTCTCTCTCAGTGCAGTGTCAGTGTACAGTAGTGTGCAGGAGGAGTGTGTGTATTAACCCCTCTCTCTCTCTCAGTGCAGTGTCAGTGTACAGTAGTGTGCAGGAGGAGTGTGTGTATTAACCCCTCTCTCTCTCTCAGCTCGCTGTGATTTAGTTCCCCCTGAGCGTCTCTCCAGTCTGATGAGACTGGCTGCCTCCTGCCACTGCCCCCTCCTGTTTGCCGAGGCCCAGGTCAGTGTGTCTCTCTCTGTGTCAGTTCAATTCAAGGAGCTCGTCTCTCTCTGGGAGGTCTCCTCTCTCTCTGTGTCTCTGTCTCACTCTCAGCGTGGGCTCCTCTCTCTCTCTCTGTCTCACTCTCAGCGTGGGCTCCTCTCTCTCTCTCTGTCTCACTCTCAGCGTGGGCTCCTCTCTCTCTCTCTGTCTCACTCTCAGCGTGGGCTCCTCTCTCTCTGTGTCTCTGTCTCACTCTCAGCGTGGGCTCCTCTCTCTCTGTGTCTCTGTCTCACTCTCAGCGTGGGCTCCTCTCTCTCTCTCTGTCTCACTCTCAGCGTGGGCTCCTCTCTCTCTCTCTGTCTCACTCTCAGCGTGGGCTCCTCTCTCTCTCTCTGTCTCACTCTCAGCGTGGGCTCCTCTCTCTCTCTCTGTCTCACTCTCAGCGTGGGCTCCTCTCTCTCTCTCTGTCTCACTCTCAGCGTGGGCTCCTCTCTCTCTCTCTCTCTGTCTCACTCTCAGCGTGGGCTCCTCTCTCTCTCTCTGTCTCACTCTCAGCGTGGGCTCCTCTCTCTCTCTCTCTCTCTGTCTCACTCTCAGCGTGGGCTCCTCTCTCTCTGTGTCTCTGTCTCACTCTCAGCGTGGGCTCCTCTCTCTCTCTCTCTCTGTCTCACTCTCAGCGTGGGCTCCTCTCTCTCTGTGTCTCTGTCTCACTCTCAGCGTGGGCTCCTCTCTCTCTGTGTCTCTGTCTCACTCTCAGCGTGGGCTCCTCTCTCTCTGTGTCTCTGTCTCACTCTCAGCGTGGGCTCCTCTCTCTCTGTGTCTCTGTCTCACTCTCAGCGTGGGCTCCTCTCTCTCTGTGTCTCTGTCTCACTCTCAGCGTGGGCTCCTCTCTCTCTCTCTGTCTCACTCTCAGCGTGGGCTCCTCTCTCTCTGTGTCTCTGTCTCACTCTCAGCGTGGGCTCCTCTCTCTCTGTGTCTCTGTCTCACTCTCAGCGTGGGCTCCTCTCTCTCTCTCTGTCTCACTCTCAGCGTGGGCTCCTCTCTCTCTGTGTCTCTGTCTCACTCTCAGCGTGGGCTCCTCTCTCTCTGTGTCTCTGTCTCACTCTCAGCGTGGGCTCCTCTCTCTCTGTGTCTCTGTCTCACTCTCAGCGTGGGCTCCTCTCTCTCTGTGTCTCTGTCTCACTCTCAGCGTGGGCTCCTCTCAATTCAATTCAATTCAATTCAAGGTGCTTTATTAGCATGACCGATGGGTACAATCAGTGTTGCCAAAGCAAATAAAAATAATAAAATTAACATAGAACAAAACAAAAAATAGAAGTAAAATAAAATCTACAGACATGTTACAGACATTTACAACAAAGACATATTATATAATATTGACATACTGTAGGCAGCTGGAGCATTATTGGGAGACGGACTCACTGTTCCTCAGGCTGTGACAGGAGATCACATACTGGGCTGCCAGATCAACTGAGTTCCCTCCTCCCTCTCCCAGTAGGATTGGGACCTGTTGTGGTTTTGGCAGGTGTGGGAACTCTGGGATTAGATTTCTGAATTTTGGGAAGAATGTTTCTCTAATCCCAGAGTATCTGTCACAGTGCAGTAGGAAGTGCACCTCTGTCTCTATTTCTCCCTGCTGGCAGTGGGAGCACAGCCTGTCCTCTCTGGGCAGCCAGGTCTGCCTGTGTCGCCCAGTTTCTATGGCCAGGTTGTGGTCACTGAGCCTGTACTTCGTCAGGGTCTGTTTCTGTTTGTTATTTTTTATTTTGGTCAAATATTCAGCTAGTGTGTATTGTCTGTTTAAGGTTCTGTAGCATTCCAGTTTATGTTGTGTTTGTGTGTGTGTGTCCCAGTGTGTGAGATATTGCTGTTTGATCTGTGCTGTGATGTGGTTGAGTCTGGGTTGTGGTGCTCTAGCAGTGCTGTCCTGAGGCTGGTTAGTGTTGGTGTGGCTCAGGTCGGTGAGCCTCAGGACCAGCTGGCTCAGGGGGCTCTGTTTTGGGCTCAGCTCTTGGCTCAGCAGGGCTTTGTGGTGGTAGGAATTTTGGTCGCTGTTTTTTAGGTGTAGCCAATACTTTAATATTCTTTTCTGTATGTTTATCAATAGTGGGTACTGGCCTAATTCGGCCCTGCACCCGTTGTTAGGAGTTTTTCTCTGCACACGGAGGATGATTCTACAGATCTCCATGTGCAGAGTTTCTGTGGGGTGTTTGTCCCATTGGGTGTAATCCTGGTCTGTGAGGGGACCCCAAACTTCACTGCCGTATAGGGCAATGGGTTGGATTACACTTTCAAATATTTGGAGCCAGATTCTTGTTGGTGGGTTGATGTTGAAGAGCCTCCTTCTTATTGCGTAGAAAGCCCTGAGTGCCTTCTCCCTCAGTGCCTTCACTGCCAGGTCAAAACTCCCTCTCTCTCTGTGTCTCTGTCTCACTCTCAGCGTGGGCTCCTCTCTCTCTGTGTCTCTGTCTCACTCTCAGCGTGGGCTCCTCTCTCTCTCTCTGTCTCACTCTCAGCGTGGGCTCCTCTCTCTCTCTGTCTCACTCTCAGCGTGGGCTTCTCTCTCTCTCTGTCTCACTCTCAGCGTGGGCTCCTCTCTCTCTGTGTCTCTGTCTCACTCTCAGCGTGGGCTCCTCTCTCTCTCTCTGTCTCACTCTCAGCGTGGGCTCCTCTCTCTCTCTCTGTCTCACTCTCAGCGTGGGCTCCTCTCTCTCTCTCTGTCTCACTCTCAGCGTGGGCTCCTCTCTCTCTGTGTCTCTGTCTCACTCTCAGCGTGGGCTCCTCTCTCTCTCTCTGTCTCACTCTCAGCGTGGGCTCCTCTCTCTCTCTCTGTCTCACTCTCAGCGTGGGCTCCTCTCTCTCTCTCTGTCTCACTCTCAGCGTGGGCTCCTCTCTCTCTCTCTGTCTCACTCTCAGCGTGGGCTCCTCTCTCTCTGTGTCTCTGTCTCACTCTCAGCGTGGGCTCCTCTCTCTCTGTGTCTCTGTCTCACTCTCAGCGTGGGCTCCTCTCTCTCTGTGTCTCTGTCTCACTCTCAGCGTGGGCTCCTCTCTCTCTCTCTGTCTCACTCTCAGCGTGGGCTCCTCTCTCTCTCTCTCTCTGTCTCACTCTCAGCGTGGGCTCCTCTCTCTCTCTCTCTCTGTCTCACTCTCAGCGTGGGCTCCTCTCTCTCTCTCTCTCTGTCTCACTCTCAGCGTGGGCTCCTCTCTCTCTGTGTCTCTGTCTCACTCTCAGCGTGGGCTCCTCTCTCTCTGTGTCTCTGTCTCACTCTCAGCGTGGGCTCCTCTCTCTCTCTCTGTCTCACTCTCAGCGTGGGCTCCTCTCTCTCTCTCTGTCTCACTCTCAGCGTGGGCTCCTCTCTCTCTGTGTCTCTGTCTCACTCTCAGCGTGGGCTCCTCTCTCTCTGTGTCTCTGTCTCACTCTCAGCGTGGGCTCCTCTCTCTCTCTCTGTCTCACTCTCAGCGTGGGCTCCTCTCTCTCTCTCTGTCTCACTCTCAGCGTGGGCTCCTCTCTCTCTCTCTGTCTCACTCTCAGCGTGGGCTCCTCTCTCTCTCTCTGTCTCACTCTCAGCGTGGGCTCCTCTCTCTCTCTCTGTCTCACTCTCAGCGTGGGCTCCTCTCTCTCTCTCTGTCTCACTCTCAGCGTGGGCTCCTCTCTCTCTGTGTCTCTGTCTCACTCTCAGCGTGGGCTCCTCTCTCTCTGTGTCTCTGTCTCACTCTCAGCGTGGGCTCCTCTCTCTCTCTCTGTCTCACTCTCAGCGTGGGCTCCTCTCTCTCTCTCTCTCTGTCTCACTCTCAGCGTGGGCTCCTCTCTCTCTCTCTCTCTGTCTCACTCTCAGCGTGGGCTCCTCTCTCTCTCTCTCTCTGTCTCACTCTCAGCGTGGGCTCCTCTCTCTCTCTCTCTCTGTCTCACTCTCAGCGTGGGCTCCTCTCTCTCTCTCTGTCTCACTCTCAGCGTGGGCTCCTCTCTCTCTCTCTCTCTGTCTCACTCTCAGCGTGGGCTCCTCTCTCTCTCTCTCTCTGTCTCACTCTCAGCGTGGGCTCCTCTCTCTCTCTCTCTCTCTCTCTGTCTCACTCTCAGCGTGGGCTCCTCTCTCTCTCTCTCTCTGTCTCACTCTCAGCGTGGGCTCCTCTCTCTCTCTCTCTCTGTCTCACTCTCAGCGTGGGCTCCTCTCTCTCTCTCTCTCTGTCTCACTCTCAGCGTGGGCTCCTCTCTCTCTCTCTCTCTCTCTGTCTCACTCTCAGCGTGGGCTCCTCTCTCTCTGTGTCTCTGTCTCACTCTCAGCGTGGGCTCCTCTCTCTCTGTGTCTCTGTCTCACTCTCAGCGTGGGCTCCTCTCTCTCTCTCTCTCTGTCTCACTCTCAGCGTGGGCTCCTCTCTCTCTCTCTCTCTGTCTCACTCTCAGCGTGGGCTCCTCTCTCTCTCTCTCTCTGTCTCACTCTCAGCGTGGGCTCCTCTCTCAATTCAATTCAATTCAAGGTGCTTTATTAGCATGACCGATGGGTACAATCAGTGTTGCCAAAGCAAATAAAAATAATAAAATTAACATAGAACAAAACAAAAAATAGAAGTAAAATAAAATCTACAGACATGTTACAGACATTTACAACAAAGACATATTATATAATATCGACATATACTGTATTCGGCTGGAGCATTATTGGGAGACGGACTCACTGTTCCTCAGGCTGTGACAGGAGATCACATACTGGGCTGCCAGATCAACTGAGTTCCCTCCTCCCTCTCCCAGTAGGATTGGGACCTGTTGTGGTTTTGGCAGGTGTGGGAACTCTGGGATTAGATTTCTGAATTTCGGGAAGAATGTTTCTCTAATCCCAGAGTATCTGTCACAGTGCAGTAGGAAGTGCACCTCTGTCTCTATTTCTCCCTGCTGGCAGTGGGAGCACAGCCTGTCCTCTCTGGGCAGCCAGGTCTGCCTGTGTCGCCCAGTTTCTATGGCCAGGTTGTGGTCACTGAGCCTGTACTTCGTCAGGGTCTGTTTCTGTTTGTTATTTTTTATTTTGGTCAAATATTCAGCTAGTGTGTATTGTCTGTTTAAGGTTCTGTAGCATTCCAGTTTATGTTGTGTTTGTGTGTGTGTGTCCCAGTGTGTGAGATATTGCTGTTTGATCTGTGCTGTGATGTGGTTGAGTCTGGGTTGTGGTGCTCTAGCAGTGCTGTCCTGAGGCTGGTTAGTGTTGGTGTGGCTCAGGTCGGTGAGCCTCAGGACCAGCTGGCTCAGGGGGCTCTGTTTTGGGCTCAGCTCTTGGCTCAGCAGGGCTTTGTGGTGGTAGGAATTTTGGTCACTGTTTTTTAGGTGTAGCCAATACTTTAATATTCTTTTCTGTATGTTTATCAATAGTGGGTACTGGCCTAATTCGGCCCTGCACCCGTTGTTAGGAGTTTTTCTCTGCACACGGAGGATGATTCTACAGATCTCCATGTGCAGAGTTTCTGTGGGGTGTTTGTCCCATTGGGTGTAATCCTGGTCTGTGAGTGGACCCCAAACTTCACTGCCGTATAGGGCAATGGGTTGGATTACACTTTCAAATATTTGGAGCCAGATTCTTGTTGGTGGGTTGATGTTGAAGAGCCTCCTTCTTATTGCGTCTTATTACTTCTTATTACTTCTTATTACTTATTACTTGCGTCTTATTACTTCTCTCTCTCTCTCTGTCTCACTCTCAGCGTGGGCTCCTCTCTCTCTCTCTCTCTCTGTCTCACTCTCAGCGTGGGCTCCTCTCTCTCTCTCTCTCTGTCTCACTCTCAGCGTGGGCTCCTCTCTCTCTCTCTCTCTGTCTCACTCTCAGCGTGGGCTCCTCTCTCTCTCTCTCTCTGTCTCACTCTCAGCGTGGGCTCCTCTCTCTCTCTCTCTCTGTCTCACTCTCAGCGTGGGCTCCTCTCTCTCTCTCTCTCTGTCTCACTCTCAGCGTGGGCTCCTCTCTCTCTCTCTCTCTGTCTCACTCTCAGCGTGGGCTCCTCTCTCTCTCTCTCTCTGTCTCACTCTCAGCGTGGGCTCCTCTCTCTCTCTCTCTCTGTCTCACTCTCAGCGTGGGCTCCTCTCTCTCTCTCTCTCTGTCTCACTCTCAGCGTGGGCTCCTCTCTCTCTCTCTGTCTCACTCTCAGCGTGGGCTCCTCTCTCTCTGTGTCTCTGTCTCACTCTCAGCGTGGGCTCCTCTCTCTCTGTGTCTCTGTCTCACTCTCAGCGTGGGCTCCTCTCTCTCTCTCTGTCTCACTCTCAGCGTGGGCTCCTCTCTCTCTCTCTGTCTCACTCTCAGCGTGGGCTCCTCTCTCTCTGTGTCTCTGTCTCACTCTCAGCGTGGGCTCCTCTCTCTCTCTCTGTCTCACTCTCAGCGTGGGCTCCTCTCTCTCTGTGTCTCTGTCTCACTCTCAGCGTGGGCTCGTCTGTGTTTCAGACTGCAGAGGGGGTGAAGGTGGCAGCTCAGAGGCTCCTGCGTGTCCTGAAGGTGTCAGCTGGGCTCATCCCTGGTACCACCGGGCTGTACATGAGCACACTGACCCGGAGCATCGTGCCTGCGGACCGGCTGGCCGACACGCCCGCAGACTGGCTCTCCAGCTGACCGGCAGCTACGGCCAGTCTGCTGCCCCCTGGTGGACTGTACTCCAGCGTGATTCTCAGCGCTGTCTTCAGCTAGGCTGTAAATAAGAGTTTGTTAGGAACTGCTTTCTGAATCTGATTGTTTCTGTTAAACGTTGCTTTTTAAACACCTGTCCACACAATTGAATTAAAGTTCTTTATTTAATGTGATCTCATCCAGTTTCACTCTTACTTCCACTGAAACCCAAGACAGTGAGATTCTGTCCCTCCACTCAGTGACTCTGAGCCTCAGCAGTGCTTTCACACTGAATCTGAGAGCAACACCCACTGCAGACTCTGCTCTACAGGAGTGATGAAGAAGGGTGTCAGTGTGGGGCTCTGGGTGACTCTATCCTCTCTCCAGCTCCAGTGTCCAGTCTCTGTCTGTAACCCCACTGTCCCCCTGACACAGGACACAGAGGTGCAGACGTGCTGTTACAGACTGAGTCTAAGCTGTCAGAGGGTGGTGGTGTTTGTCCCCTGGTTCTCCTCCAATATTCCCTCCAAGCTCTGTGCATGTGCGCACACACACAGGTTATGAAATCAGCGCACACAGGCCATTGAACTGCACAAAAAAATTAAATTCCTCCAACAATATGAAAATAATGAAACAGGGTCGTCAATTGAAAAATGCTAAACTGACCACATGAGACTGGCTGCAAGAGGCCCAGCTTGGCTGTGTGTGTTATTCCTGCTCCTTGATCATCGATGTCTCGAGCCTCCCTGCTCCTGCTCGCTCCACACTCCTTCTCCATGACTGGGCTCGTTGAATCGCTGGCCTGGTCTTTTGCATCTCTATGCTTCTAAGAGATTGACTATTAACAAAAAATAATTTCAGGTTTACAATTTTCCATACACTCAATTTAGTGCGCACAAGTTTTTGTCACTGGGGAAAAAATGTGCACAACTTGAAATTTTTGCGCACACAGACCATTAAAAATTAGAGGGAACATTGGTCTCCTCTCACTTCCTCCCTCTCTGGGTGTGGGGTCACTCCTCCAACCTGCAGCAGCACAACGACATTTTAGGGAAGTTTCAGAGAAACAGGAAGAATGTTTCTACAACAGCACAGCCCCGGACACACAAGACAGCCGGAGAGGGAGGAGATAGAAACAGAATCAGGGAGACAGGTTAATACACAGACTCCTCCAGCTTAAGAGAGTGAGATAGAGAGGAAACAGCAAGAGAAAGAAAGAGGGAGAGACAGAGAGGAAACAGTGAGAGAAAGAAAGAGGGAGAGAGAGAAAGAAGGTACAGTGAGAGAAAGAGAGACACAGGCTCGAGGACAGACTGAGAGGGACAGGGACACTGTTACAGAGAACAGGGGGTCTCGCTCTCTGGAAGGAGGAGGCCTGCTTGTCGTTGCCACGGAAATGCTGTCTCTCCTCTTCCTCGCCAGCCTCCTCTCCTCCGCGGTCACAGCTGACGGTAGGTGGAGCTGAGCATCGGAAACTGTCTGTCCCGGCCGGGTCCGAGTCTCCGAGTCGTCTGACAGGGCCGGGGTGTGGTTCCTGTCTGGGGGAGCCTGGGAGTCTGGGGGGCTCCTCCGGGGGGGGCGCAGGGCCAGGCGCTTAGCTCTTTCCTCTGGTTGGGGGGGTATGTGCTGGGATCTGTGCAGCGTCACTATGACAACACAACAGCTGAGATGTCCGAGCTGTGTCACCGGCTCTGGTCCTGCGTCCGGCCCGGTCCGAGACTCAGGCTCCTCTCCTGCAGGTCCGCTGGCGGTACGCCTGCAGGGAGACCCGATTCGTGTGGCTCTGGCTGGGGAACACGTGAGGCTCAGCTTCACCATCCTGCTGCCCCCGAACCAGACCATCAGCGCCATCAGCTGCTGGCACAGCCTGACCCAGATAGGCCCGGCGACACTGGCCCAGGAGGCAGTCTGGGTTCTGGCCGTGCAGGCGGAGAACTCGTCCTCCAGTGGACCCTACAGCTGCACCTTCACCTCCAGAGGCCTCAGCGGCCAGGACAGCGCCTACTTGCTGGTCAGAGGTGAGCACACCCCCCCCCTCTCTCTCTCTCTCTCTCTCGGTTTACAGTAGTGTGCAGGAGGAGTGTGTATTAACCCCTCTCTCTCTCTCTCTCTCTCTCAGTGTCAGTGTACAGTAGTGTGCAGGAGGAGTGTGTGTATTAACCCCTCTCTGTCTCAGTGCAGTGTCAGTGTACAGTAGTGTGCAGGAGGAGTGTGTGTATTAACCCCTCTCTCTCTCAGTGCAGTGTCAGTGTACAGTAGTGTGCAGGAGGAGTGTGTGTATTAACCCCTCTCTCTCAGTGCAGTGTCAGTGTACAGTAGTGTGCAGGAGGAGTGTGTGTATTAACCCCTCTCTCTCTCAGTGCAGTGTCAGTGTACAGTAGTGTGCAGGAGGAGTGTGTGTATTAACCCCTCTCTCTCTCAGTGCAGTGTCAGTGTACAGTAGTGTGCAGGAGGAGTGTGTGTATTAACCCCTCTCTCTCAGTGCAGTGTCAGTGTACAGTAGTGTGCAGGAGGAGTGTGTGTATTAACCCCTCTCTCTCTCTCAGTGCAGTGTCAGTGTACAGTAGTGTGCAGGAGGAGTGTGTGTATTAACCCCTCTCTCTCAGTGCAGTGTCAGTGTACAGTAGTGTGCAGGAGGAGTGTGTGTATTAACCCCTCTCTCTCTCTCAGTGCAGTGTCAGTGTACAGTAGTGTGCAGGAGGAGTGTGTGTATTAACCCCTCTCTCTCAGTGCAGTGTCAGTGTACAGTAGTGTGCAGGAGGAGTGTGTGTATTAACCCCTCTCTGTCTCAGTGCAGTGTCAGTGTACAGTAGTGTGCAGGAGGAGTGTGTGTATTAACCCCTCTCTCTCTCAGTGCAGTGTCAGTGTACAGTAGTGTGCAGGAGGAGTGTGTGTATTAACCCCTCTCTCTCAGTGCAGTGTCAGTGTACAGTAGTGTGCAGGAGGAGTGTGTGTATTAACCCCTCTCTCTCTCAGTGCAGTGTCAGTGTACAGTAGTGTGCAGGAGGAGTGTGTGTATTAACCCCTCTCTCTCTCAGTGCAGTGTCAGTGTACAGTAGTGTGCAGGAGGAGTGTGTGTATTAACCCCTCTCTCTCAGTGCAGTGTCAGTGTACAGTAGTGTGCAGGAGGAGTGTGTGTATTAACCCCTCTCTCTCTCTCAGTGCAGTGTCAGTGTACAGTAGTGTGCAGGAGGAGTGTGTGTATTAACCCCTCTCTCTCAGTGCAGTGTCAGTGTACAGTAGTGTGCAGGAGGAGTGTGTGTATTAACCCCTCTCTCTCTCTCAGTGCAGTGTCAGTGTACAGTAGTGTGCAGGAGGAGTGTGTGTATTAACCCCTCTCTCTCAGTGCAGTGTCAGTGTACAGTAGTGTGCAGGAGGAGTGTGTGTATTAACCCCTCTCTCTCTCAGTGCAGTGTCAGTGTACAGTAGTGTGCAGGAGGAGTGTGTGTATTAACCCCTCTCTCTCTCAGTGCAGTGTCAGTGTACAGTAGTGTGCAGGAGGAGTGTGTGTATTAACCCCTCTGTCTCTCTCAGACAAAGGCTATCAGGAGAGTCGCTCCTTCTTAGTGGTTGCAGCTGTGTTGGGCTTCCTGATGTCAGCGCTGCTGCTGTCCAGTCTGGCCGGGTCGCTGGTCCTGCTGCTGGACTGGAAGGCGAGTGTCCACACTGCCCGCTCCGCTCCGTGTTCTGGCCACTGAGAGTGTCCCCTGGGGGTAACGCTCGCCCCTCCTGCCTCTCCAGGTGTGTCGCTCGTGCTCACAGCCTGAGGCCTGCCCCGGGGAGGAGGCCCAGTCCGAGGAGGCGGTCCGTCCCGGCTCACTGTACACCGTGAGTGACCCCCTGACCAACCTGTTTCCAGGACCAGAGGAGCCACTCTCTCACCCAGCTCTTTCCGGAAAGTGCCCAGGGTATCGGTTTGAATAACATGGCTGGGCCCCTGTTCCACTCTCCCACCTCCCTTTGTGTAGACACGCCTCCTGCTCTCAGCTGGAACTGCTCTTCTCTGAAGTTGTCTCCTGTGCTCTCTGGGTAGAGGTCCACCGCTGGCACTGAACAGGGCCGCAGGGTGACTCTGCCAGTGTCTTTCAGCATCATGAACACTGGTCTGCTGATAACTTTTCTCCCCGTCTCTCTCCCTTTCCCCCAAACTAGGCTCTGGAGCCCCACAATCCCTCCATCTACAACACCATCAGCCCCGCCACTCGGAAGGATGAGGGGAGGAAGAGGAAAGTAAATCCGGTGAGTTATCATCATCATCATCAGACTCCCAGTGTGCAGCAGTCTGATCCACTCCAGGGATTACAGTGCTGTCAGACTCCCAGTGCGCAGCAGTCTGATCCACTCCAGGGTTTACAGTGCAGTCAGTCAGACTCCCAGTGCGCAGCAGTCTGATCCGCTCCAGGGTTTACAGTGCAGTCAGTCAGACTCCCAGTGCGCAGCAGTCTGATCCACTCCAGGTGTGACAGTGCTGTCAGTCAGACTCCCAGTGCGCAGCAGTCTGATCCACTCCAGGGTTTACAGTGCTGTCAGTCAGACTCCCAGTGTGCAGCAGTCTGATCCACTCCAGGGTTTACAGTGCTGTCAGTCAGACTCCCAGTGTGCAGCAGTCTGATCCACTCCAGGGTTTACAGTGCTGTCAGTCAGACTCCCAGTGCGCAGCAGTCTGATCCACTCCAGGTGTGACAGTGCTGTCAGTCAGACTCCCAGTGCGCAGCAGTCTGATCCGCTCCAGGGTTTACAGTGCTGTCAGTCAGACTCCCAGTGCGCAGCAGTCTGATCCGCTCCAGGGTTTACAGTGCTGTCAGTCAGACTCCCGGTGTGCAGCAGTCTGATCCACTCCAGGTGTGACAGTGCTGTCAGTCAGACTCCCAGTGTGCAGCAGTCTGATCCACTCCAGGGTTTACAGTGCTGTCAGTCAGACTCCCAGTGCGCAGCAGTCTGATCCACTCCAGGTGTGACAGTGCTGTCAGTCAGACTCCCAGTGCGCAGCAGTCTGATCCACTCCAGGGTTTACAGTGCTGTCAGTCAGACTCCCAGTGCGCAGCAGTCTGACCCACTCCAGGGTTTACAGTGCTGTCAGTCAGACTCCCAGTGCGCAGCAGTCTGACCCACTCCAGGGTTTACAGTGCTGTCAGTCAGACTCCCAGTGCGCAGCAGTCTGATCCACTCCAGGGTTTACAGTGCTGTCAGTCAGACTCCCAGTGTGCAGCAGTCTGATCCACTCCAGGGTTTACAGTGCTGTCAGTCAGACTCCCAGTGCGCAGCAGTCTGATCCACTCCAGGTGTGACAGTGCTGTCAGTCAGACTCCCAGTGCGCAGCAGTCTGATCCACTCCAGGGTTTACAGTGCTGTCAGTCAGACTCCCAGTGTGCAGCAGTCTGATCCACTCCAGGGTTTACAGTGCTGTCAGTCAGACTCCCAGTGCGCAGCAGTCTGATCCACTCCAGGGTTTACAGTGCTGTCAGTCAGACTCCCAGTGCGCAGCAGTCTGATCCACTCCAGGTGTGACAGTGCTGTCAGTCAGACTCCCAGTGTGCAGCAGTCTGATCCACTCCAGGGTTTACAGTGCTGTCAGTCAGACTCCCAGTGCGCAGCAGTCTGATCCACTCCAGGTGTGACAGTGCTGTCAGTCAGACTCCCAGTGCGCAGCAGTCTGATCCACTCCAGGGTTTACAGTGCTGTCAGTCAGACTCCCAGTGTGCAGCAGTCTGATCCACTCCAGGGTTTACAGTGCTGTCAGTCAGACTCCCAGTGCGCAGCAGTCTGATCCACTCCAGGGTTTACAGTGCTGTCAGTCAGACTCCCAGTGCGCAGCAGTCTGATCCACTCCAGGTGTGACAGTGCTGTCAGTCAGACTCCCAGTGTGCAGCAGTCTGATCCACTCCAGGGTTTACAGTGCTGTCAGTCAGACTCCCAGTGCGCAGCAGTCTGATCCACTCCAGGTGTGACAGTGCTGTCAGTCAGACTCCCAGTGCGCAGCAGTCTGATCCGCTCCAGGGTTTACAGTGCTGTCAGTCAGACTCCCAGTGCGCAGCAGTCTGATCCACTCCAGGGTTTACAGTGCTGTCAGTCAGACTCCCAGTGCGCAGCAGTCTGATCCGCTCCAGGGTTTACACTGTGGTCTATCAGAGCCCCGGTGGTCAGTAGTGACTCCTCTTCCTCTCTCTCCAGGCTGCCCAGCCTCAACCCAGCGGAGGGGACGGTCTCTTCGAATCCGTCTACGAAAACCTGTGAAGGATTCCCAGCGCCGCCTCTCGGGCCTGCTCTTCACAGCGGCAGAACCGAACCCAGGCTGTACTCAGTCAAGGGCTCTGTGCAGGACGCCCTTCTTTACATAGAGAGTGGTGGGGGCAGGCACCATGAAACAGTCTGGTCAGTTGGACACAGAAGCTCTGAGTCTCTGGGAATCTCCAGGAAACCGCGGGATGAGACTGGTGAATCACGGAGAACAGGAGCAGCTCTGCCCTTTGTCCCCTGGGTCTCCTCTCCCTCCCTCCCTCCCTCTCTGGGTGTGGGGTCACTCCTCCGACCTGCAGCAGCACAACGACATTTTAGGGAAGTTTCAGAGAAACAGGAACAATGTTTCTACAACAGCACAGCCCCGGACACACAAGACAGCCGGAGAGAGAGGAAGAGAGGGAGGAGATAGAAACAGAATCAGGGAGACAGACAGGTTAATACACAGACTCCTCCAGCTTAAGAGAGTGAGACAGAGAGGAAACAGCAAGAGCCAGTGAGAGAGAGTGAGACAGAGACCGGGAGGCTGGGAGAGAGAAAGGGAGACAGGGGGACAGAGTGGGGTGTAAATGTCTCATGATGTGTTAATTCTCTGTGTTTGGAGCAGTAATTCATCAGTCAGGCGCATGAAGCTGTTGGATCCTCCCCTCTCAGTGCAATGTGGAGAGAAGCACATTGTCCCCAGTGAGGGTAGTCTGACTGCCAGCCTCACGGCACCCTGCTCTCTCTCTCTCTCTCGCTGGGCGCTGCTCCTGGGCTCCCACACCTCCCCGCCAGCCCCCGCAGGGAACCGGCCAGAGAGACCGAGAGCACCCCAAGAAAGCCAGACGCCAAACCAGACACAGCCACAAGGGGGCGCCAACAACACGACCTAGCTCAGGCTGTAAAACAACGTTTTTCCACACTATGTAACCCATTAAACAAACAACATCTGGGATCACAGAGAGCCTCCAGTAAGTGCCTTTGTATCATTTATTTACATCACGTGAAAGACTCACGCCAGGGGAGCCGATCCGACTCCTGGTGCACACCAGGCTGGGCCACTCCAGCGATCACCTGCAGTCCTTCCTCTGGGAAACAGGGGGTTAATTGCAGGTGGTCTCCTTTCTCCCCCTGTGAGCTTGTAGCAACACCAGGAGTGGATCGGACAGCTACACAGTGGGACTCCGCATCGGCTTCCCATTAATTAACCCACAGAACCACAGTACAAATGAAGACACTCAGTAACATGAATACACAAGGGCTTCAGAAACTCCGGTCCAGGGGGTGGGTCGAGCCACACGGTTCTGTAACACTTCCTTTGGCTGGAGGCCCAGTTCCGGTTGAAGACCAGAGTCCAACACAACTGCTCCACTGTCCAACCGAACTGTCAGGACCGAACCCAGACCCCTCAGCGGCCCGCGGGACGGTCAGGGCCGAACCCAGGCCCCTCAGCGGCCCGCGGGACGGTCAGGGCCGAACCCAGACCCCTCAGCGGCCCGCGGGACGGTCAGGACCGAACCCAGACCCCTCAGCGGCCCGCGGACCGGTCAGGACCGAACCCAGGCCCCTCAGCGGCCCGCGGGACAGTCATGTGCAGGAGAAGAAGCTCCGCTTCACAAGCAGCTGAACCCAATCTTGCTCGTCCTCTCAAGTCTTTACGGCCGGAGCCGCGAGGGAGAACTGGCTGTGACTCTCCGGCCAGCGCTGGGCTCCCGTCCAGCCCTCACTGCAGGAAGAGCTCGGGGCAGCAGCGCTCGGTTCTGCTGCTACTGCCCCTGCCTGGGGCAGGCTGTGTTAAATGCCCTGACCAGAGGGGGCGACTCTCTCCTGCAGCACCAGGTGAAGGAGATGGTTCTGCTCTGGAGACAGGAGAGGCCTGAGAAGCAGAGATCAGGGTGAGAAAGACTGCACTGAGAGAGGGGGCAATACAGAGCCCACTGGACACCGAGGAGACTGTCTTACCACAACTCTGTCTGCAACGACTTCAGAGACTCAATATCCTTTTCTTGACAAGCCATCTGCAAATTAACCCACAGAAATTAATTGGTAAAGGAGGTACTGACATCTTCACACTTCAAGATGGGGTGTCAGTGTGGGGCTCTGGGTGACTCTATCCTCTCTCCAGCTCCAGTGTCCAGTCTCTGTCTGTAACCCCACTGTCCCCCTGACTGCAGGACACAGAGGTGCAGACGTATTGTTACAGACTGAGTGTCTCTTCAGGAGTGATGATGATGATGAAGGGTTTCAGTGTGGGGCTCTGGGTGACTCTATCCTCTCTCCAGCTCCAGTGTCCAGTCTCTGTCTGTAACCCCACTGTCACCCTGACACAGGACACAGAGGTGCAGACGTGTTGTTACAGACTGAGTGTCTGTTCAGGAGTGATGATGATGATGAAGGGTGTCAGTGTGGGGCTCTGGGTGACTCTATCCTCTCTCCAGCTCCAGTCTCTGTCTTTGTCTGTCCAGTCAGTGGGGTCAGTGCAGTTCGGGGTGTCGGGTCAGAGTGAAGGAGGCTGCAGACTCACCACTACAGACTGCAGGAGCAGGAAGACATTTTCAGGCAGGAACGTCACTGAAAGACACATGAGAGAGTGAGAGCTTCACACACAGACAGACTGGCAGCTCTCCACACAGAGAGACAGACAGACTGGCAGGACGTGGGACAGGCTGACAGGTAGACTGACCCTGGCTGTGGGAGTCGAAGGACTCCCAGGCGTATCTCTCCAGAGTCTGTGCGTGCTCCGGCAAGAGCTTCTGAGGAGGAGGCTGGCAGGAAGTAAGACAGACAGTCAGGTCAGTCTCACCTCCAGCACCCTGTCGGACAGTCAGCGTCAGTCTCACCTCCAGCACCCCGTCGGACAGTCAGCGTCAGTCTCACCTCCAGCACCCCGTCAGACAGTCAGCGTCAGTCTCACCTCCAGCACCTCGTCAGACAGTCAGCGTCAGTCTCACCTCCAGCACCCCGTCGGACAGTCAGCGTCAGTCTCACCTCCAGCACCCCGTCGGACAGTCAGCGTCAGTCTCACCTCCAGCACCTCGTCAGACAGTTGGTGTCAGGCTCACCTCCAGCACCACGTCAGACAGTCAGCGTCAGTCTCACCTCCAGCACCCTGTCGGACAGTCAGCGTCAGTCTCACCTCCAGCACCCCGTCAGACAGTCAGCGTCAGTCTCACCTCCAGCACCTCGTCAGACAGTCAGCGTCAGGCTCACCTCCAGCACCCTGTCGGACAGTCGGTGTCAGGCTCACCTCCAGCACCCTGTCGGACAGTCGGTGTCAGTCTCACCTCCAGCACCCTGTCGGACAGTCGGCGTCAGTCTCACCTCCAGCACCTCGTCAGACAGTCAGCGTCAGTCTCACCTCCAGCACCCCGTCAGACAGTCAGTGTCAGGCTCACCTCCAGCACCCCGTCGGACAGTCAGTGTCAGTCTCTCACCTCCAGCACCCCGTCAGACAGTCAGCGTCAGGCTCACCTCCAGCACCCTGTCGGACAGTCAGTGTCAGTCTCTCACCTCCAGCACCCCGTCAGACAGTCAGCGTCAGTCTCACCTCCAGCACCTCGTCAGACAGTCAGCGTCAGTCTCACCTCCAGCACCTCGTCAGACAGTCAGCGTCAGTCTCACCTCCAGCACCCCGTCGGACAGTCAGTGTCAGTCTCACCTCCAGCACCCCGTCGGACAGTCAGTGTCAGTCTCACCTCCAGCACCCCGTCGGACAGTCAGTGTCAGTCTCTCACCTCCAGCACCCCGTCAGACAGTCAGTGTCAGTCTCACCTCCAGCACCTCGTCAGACAGTCAGTGTCAGTCTCACCTCCAGCACCCCGTCGGACAGTCAGTGTCAGTCTCACCTCCAGCACCCCGTCGGACAGTCAGTGTCAGGCTCACCTCCAGCACCCCGTCGGACAGTCAGTGTCAGTCTCACCTCCAGCACCCCGTCAGACAGTCGGTGTCAGTCTCACCTCCAGCACCTCCTCAGACAGTCGGTGTCAGGCTCACCTCCAGCACCCTGTCGGACAGTCGGTGTCAGGCTCACCTCCAGCACCCTGTCGGACAGTCAGTGTCAGTCTCTCACCTCCAGCACCCCCTCGGACAGTCAGTGTCAGTCTCACCTCCAGCACCCCGTCAGACAGTCAGTGTCAGTCTCACCTCCAGCACCTCGTCAGACAGTCAGCGTCAGTCTCACCTCCAGCAGCATGAGCAGGAGGACTCTGGAGATCTCACAGCGAGCAACAATATCCAGGAACGCACCTGGGAGACAAGAGGAGAGACAGGAGTACTGAGAGACAGGAGCAGTGACAGACAGAGGGTACAGAGAGGAGAGACAGGAGCCCTGAGAGACAGGGGGTGCAGGGAGACAGAAGAGAGACCGGAGTACTGGGAGACAGGGGGTGCAGAGACCAGAGACAGGAGCCCTGAGAGACAGAGGAGAGACGGGAGTACCGGGAGACAGGGGCCCTGCAGGACTGCAGCCGTCAGTGGAAAGTGTGGGAGTGGGTCAAGCAGTCACTCACCCACAGGAGTGTTGTGTCCAGGGACCTGCAGGCCTCCCTCCTGAGCCAGGAACTGCATGTCTGTCAGCACTGCCAGGGCTCCATCATAGTCACCTGAGAGAGGAGGGCACAGCAGCTCTCCTGTTAGAGCCATATCTGCACAGGGAGAAGGGCTGCAGCTCACGAACAATAATCTCGTTTTCCTGCTCGATTGTAACACATGCAGATCGCAGTAAACCCTGGAGTGGATCAGACTGCTGCGCACTGGGAGTCTGACTGACAGCACTGTAAACCCTGGAGTGGATCAGACTGCTGCACACTGGGAGTCTGACTGACAGCACTGTCACACCTGGAGCGGATCAGACTGCTGCACACTGGGAGTCTGACTGACAGTACTGTAAACCCTGGAGAGGATCAGACTGCTGCACACTGGGAGTCTGACTGACAGCACTGTAAACCCTGGAGTGGATCAGACTGCTGCACACTGGGAGTCTGACTGACAGCACTGTAAACCCTGGAGTGGATCAGACTGCTGCACACTGGGAGTCTGACTGACAGCACTGTCACACCTGGAGTGGATCAGACTGCTGCGCACTGGGAGTCTGACTGACAGCACTGTCACACCTGGAGTGGATCAGACTGCTGCGCACTGGGAGTCTGACTGACAGCACTGTCACACCTGGAGTGGATCAGACTGCTGCACACTGGGAGTCTGACTGACAGCACTGTAAACCCTGGAGTGGATCAGACTGCTGCGCACTGTGCAGACTCACGGGTCAGTATTTTGCAGGAGGCCAGCTGGCCCAGGGACAGCAGGCTCTCGATGGGGGTCTGGCTCTGCAGCTCGGCCGCTCTCTGGAAGTGGACGATGGCCTCTGCTGGCTTGTTCATCTCCTGTAGGCACACGACAGCGGTCAGCCGCCCAGCCACTGACCGGTCAGACAGGAAACTCAGAGAGCAGGTGCAAGAGAGGGAGCTGGAGTTACCTTGAGCGCACTGCCCAGCTCCAGGCACAGGCTGGCGGCCATCACAGGCTGGTTCACCTCAATGTACACCTGCAGGACAGCACCCACAGCTCAATATACAGCACCCACATCTCAATATCCAACACACACCACACAGCACCCACAGCTCAATACCCAACACACACCACACGCAAGCCCTGTGTTCAGACAGCCCCCGTCTCCCTCAGCCCACCTTGATGGCGAAGCTGTAGCAGTTGATGGCGGCCTGCAGGTGCTCCTGGAAGCCTGGGGCTCGCAGAGCCTGGGTCTCCCACTCCGACTGCAGGAACAGGCGGCCGGCCTCCGTCAGAGCAAGGGCCTCCCCAGGGGCATTGAAGAGGGTCTGTTCACAGCTGAGACACACAGACAGGTCACTGAGAGAGAGAGGGGTTAATACACACACTCCTCCTGCACACTACTGTACGCTGACACTGCACTGAGAGAGAGAGGGGTTAATACACACACTCCTCCTGCACACTACTGTACACTGACACTGCACTGAGAGAGAGAGAGGGGTTAATACACACACTCCTCCTGCACACTACTGTACACTGACACTGCACTGAGAGAGAGAGGGGGGTTAATACACACACTCCTCCTGCACACTACTGTACACTGACACTGCACTGAGAGAGAGAGGGGTTAATACACACACTCCTCCTGCACACTCCTGTACACTGACACTGCACTGAGAGAGAGGGGTTAATACACACACTCCTCCTGCACACTACTGTACACTGACACTGCACTGAGAGAGAGAGGGGTTAATACACACACTCCTCCTGCACACTACTGTACACTGACACTGCACTGAGAGAGAGGGGTTAATACACACACTCCTCCTGCACACTACTGTACACTGACACTGCACTGAGAGAGAGAGAGGGGTTAATACACACACTCCTCCTGCACACTACTGTACACTGACACTGCACTGAGAGAGAGGGGTTAATACACACACTCCTCCTGCACACTACTGTACACTGACACTGCACTGAGAGAGAGCTGGTGAGATGCTGTAGGACAGTGATGAGGGTCTCTAGCAGTCAGCAGGAGACAGTGCAGGACGACAGAGAGCTGACAGACAGGTGCAGGACGTGGCTGAGGCTCTGACGTACCGGGCAGTGGCCAGCTTGCAGAAGGCAGCGTACTGGAGACAGTCCTGCTGCTGCAGCTCCTTGGCCAGCTGACCTGAAGACACAACAGCATAGGGTCAGTCCAGGGCTGGTCACTGCAGGCACTGGGGTCAGTCCAGGGCTGGTCACTGGGGTCAGTCCAGGGCCGGTCACTGCAGCACTGGGGTCAGTCCAGGGCCGGCCACTGCAGCACTGGGGTCAGTCCAGGGCCGGCCACTGCGGGCACTGGGGTCAGTCCAGGGCCGGTCACTGCGGGCACTGGGGTCAGTCCAGGGCCGGTCACTGCGGGCACTGGGGTCAGTCCAGGGCCGGTCACTGCGGGCACTGGGGTCAGTCCAGGGCCGGTCACTCCAACATAGGGTCCATCTGGGACCGGTCATCATGGGGTCAGTCAGGGCTAGATGACCAGGACGTGGCGTTGCGTGTCGGGACTACAGGAAGCCGAGCCCCTTGGGGGTGGGGGAGCTGGGCGGTGTCCTTATCACTCCGGTGGTCATCGTTCCTAAAGCGCCATCGTCATTCCCACTGCTCACCGAACTGCTCGCTGGCTTCCGCCACATTGGGCTTCCGCAGGAAACGCCTGGAAGAGACGGACATCCCGACCAGACACAGTTAGGACAGCGCATCAGAGAAACAGGGCTACCGCAACTACCACCCTCCCCGCGTCAGAGTAACAGGGCTACCGCAACTACCACCCTCGCCGCGTCAGAGTAACAGGGCTACCGCGAACTACCACCCTCGCCGCGTCAGAGTAACAGGGCTACCGCGAACTACCACCCTCGCCGCGTCAGAGTAACAGGGCTACCGCGAACTACCACCCTCGCCGCGTCAGAGTAACAGGGCTACCGCAACTACCACCCTCCCCGCGTCAGAGTAACAGGGCTACCGCAACTACCACCCTCGCCGCGTCAGAGTAACAGGGCTACCGCAACTACCACCCTCCCCGCGTCAGAGTAACAGGGCTACCGCAACTACCACCCTCCCCGCGTCAGAGTAACAGGGCTACCGCAACTACCACCCTCCCCGCGTCAGAGTAACAGGGCTACCGCAACTACCACCCTCGCCGCGTCAGAGTAACAGGGCTACCGCAACTACCACCCTCCCCGCGTCAGAGTAACAGGGCTACCGCAACTACCACCCTCGCCGCGTCAGAGTAACAGGGCTACCGCAACTACCACCCTCCCCGCGTCAGAGTAACAGGGCTACCGCAACTACCACCCTCCCCGCGTCAGAGTAACAGGGCTACCGCAACTACCACCCTCGCCGCGTCAGAGTAACAGGGCTACCGCAACTACCACCCTCGCCGCGTCAGAGTAACAGGGCTACCGCAACTACCACCCTCGCCGCGTCAGAGTAACAGGGCTACCGCAACTACCACCCTCGCCGCGTCAGAGTAACAGGGCTACCGCAACTACCACCCTCCCCGCGTCAGAGTAACAGGGCTACCGCAACTACCACCCTCGCCGCGTCAGAGTAACAGGGCTACCGCGAACTACCACCCTCGCCGCGTCAGAGTAACAGGGCTACCGCGAACTACCACCCTCGCCGCGTCAGAGTAACAGGGCTACCGCAACTACCACCCTCCCCGCGTCAGAGTAACAGGGCTACCGCAACTACCACCCTCGCCGCGTCAGAGTAACAGGGCTACCGCAACTACCACCCTCCCCGCGTCAGAGTAACAGGGCTACCGCAACTACCACCCTCCCCGCGTCAGAGTAACAGGGCTACCGCAACTACCACCCTCCCCGCGTCAGAGTAACAGGGCTACCGCAACTACCACCCTCCCCGCGTCAGAGTAACAGGGCTACCGCAACTACCACCCTCGCCGCGTCAGAGTAACAGGGCTACCGCGAACTACCACCCTCGCCGCGTCAGAGTAACAGGGCTACCGCAACTACCACCCTCCCCGCGTCAGAGTAACAGGGCTACCGCAACTACCACCCTCCCCGCGTCAGAGTAACAGGGCTACCGCAACTACCACCCTCGCCGCGTCAGAGTAACAGGGCTACCGCAACTACCACCCTCCCCGCGTCAGAGTAACAGGGCTACCGCAACTACCACCCTCCCCGCGTCAGAGTAACAGGGCTACCGCAACTACCACCCTCCCCGCGTCAGAGTAACAGGGCTACCGCAACTACCACCCTCGCCGCGTCAGAGTAACAGGGCTACCGCAACTACCACCCTCCCCGCGTCAGAGTAACAGGGCTACCGCAACTACCACCCTCCCCGCGTCAGAGTAACAGGGCTACCGCAACTACCACCCTCGCCGCGTCAGAGTAACAGGGCTACCGCAACTACCACCCTCCCCGCGTCAGAGTAACAGGGCTACCGCAACTACCACCCTCGCCGCGTCAGAGTAACAGGTAACTAACATTTTCTGTTAATGTTATGAGTAACAGTAACATTTTCTGTTAATTGTATTTGTTTTGCTTTGGCAACACTAATTTTACTCATTGGTCATGCCGTAAACCATCTTGAATTAAACAGGACTACTGCGAACTACCACCGTTACCGCATCAGAGCAGCAACGCTACAAAATGAACAGGCGTGTTGTGACACAACTAATTTTTTATAGTCATATTCAATCTGAAATTCAAACAAAAAAATCACAACGTGTGCACTGCAAGTGTGTAAATCACCTTATTCTAGGGGACAATAATGCGATGAATTGTCCTCAGTGTAACACAAATACAACCATGTTAATCTCCTGATACACGATCTGTTGAAGATTTTGTCCGCGTTCAACAATATTGGAGAAATTCAGAATGTACTTTTTTAATACAGACGAGTCTTAATTTCAACCCGAAACCCAGGTATAGAACAGGTTAATAAAAATATCTGCTCACTTTTTCAGCTTATTGGAAACAGCTCGGTAGCGCACCAGGAAATCTCCCTCTGCCGCCATCTTCACTGAGGGCAAACGACGTCTTCTCATTGGTCATTCCTGGGGTGACGCTCTTTAATCCAGGAAGGATGGGAAAAGTGAAGCCTTCCGTATCTCCGCCATGTCCAGTGAGGGAAAGACGTCTAAATCGCGAAATTCACTCTCATGTGAAGTGTACGGCGAACAGTGTAAACAAAGAATGTTTTTAAACTGAAAAAATACAAACACATTAATTCTATAAATTTTCAGGCGATATCAACTTAGGAGTGGTAGCAAGTACTGTAGAGCCTCCCAAAATATTTACACCTGTTTCAGAAAGTTTTGGACCCAATCTCTGTCAGAGTGTGCAGTAGACTAGCACAGGGTAAAAACACAAGATGAGACAGACCGAGCCTAAAGAGGCTACTTAAGAGAAAGACAGAGGTGTTGCTGTTGACACATCATTACAATCTGAGACACTGCAGGGAAACAAGACACTCTGGGCAGCAGTGGTGGGTCACAGGCGGAGCTGCACCAGAGCTGCCTGAGGAATATTTCAGGGACAGGAATTCAGTCACAGGGACACAAATATTCTATACAGTATACTGCTGCTCTGGGATCAGAGAAGACACAGTCATTTACTGACAGGCTGGAGGAATTGAGTCTCTTTAGTCTGAAGGGAGAGTCCCACACTGACAGGCTGAGGGAACTGAGTCTCTTTGGTCTGAAGGGAGTGTCCCACACTGACAGGCTGGAGGAACTGAGTCTCTTTAGTCTGAAGGGAGAGTCCCACACTGACAGGCTGAGGGAACTGAGTCTCTTCGGTCTGAAGGGAGTGTCCCACTGACAGGCTGGAGGAACTGAGTCTTTTAGTCTGAAGGGAGTGTCCCACACTGACAGGCCAGAGGAGATGTGATACAAGTGTTCAAATTGCTCGCAGACGCTGACTGCAGTTGACTATATGTTTCTGTGCTCAAGACACAGCTGGATGAGATCCACCAGTCAGGACAGGAGGCAGGTGTCTACACAGAGAGTGGTGGGAGTGCCAAACGAGCTGGACGGGCTAGGTGAGGTCAAAGTTCAGATGAGTGACTCTCTGATTCGGGTCTGGATCTGAGATTCGGGTTTGATTCTCACAGAAGAGCTGATTGGGTTGTTGCTCTCGTTTGAACCAAGAAGAAACTCAACTTCAAATAAAAACAGAGCAGAGGTGCTGTCTTTGTCTTTACAAGGAGATAGTTTATTAGAAACAATATGAGCAGGAACAGGAGAGGAAGAGGGGAGAGAGGAGGAGGAAGAGGGGCGAGAGTCTCTACACACCACACAGCCTCACAGGGGCTCTCCAGGCTCCTCTTCTTCCCCAGAGGACTCTGGGATGCCTGTGAGGTCACTGGGCTCTGGGGGGAGGGGGAGCGGGAGAGAGGAGGGGGGCAGGGGTGGGGGCGGTGGGGGCTCAGACAGGCTGTAATAGGGGCTGAGAGGGGACAGGGGGGGTGGGGGCGGTGGGGGTGGAGGGCTGGGGCAGTAGTCCGGCCGGGGCAGTTCACAGGGGCAGCTCCACTCGGGCCGGCACTGGCGCCCCCGGAGCAGGACCTTGGTGTAGCTGTTCAGAGTGGACACGCCAGACGCCATGCAGCAGGTGAAGGAGGCCCAGGCCACACTGAGGGGAGGGAGAGCCAGAGTGACCACACTGTCCGTCTCAGAGTGACCGCACCCACCCCACTGATACCCACTCACAGACCGGACAGAGTGACCCCACTGACACCCACTCACAGACCGGACAGAGTGACCCCACTCACAGACTGGACACAGTGACCCCACTGACACCCACTCACAGACTGGACACAGTGACCCCACTGACACCCACTCACAGACTGGACACAGTGACCCCACTGACACCCACTCACAGACTGAACACAGTGACCCCACTGATACCCACTCACAGACTGGACATAGTGACCCCACTGACACCCACTGACAGACTGGACACAGTGACCCCACTGACACCCACTGACAGACTGGACACAGTGACCCCACTGACGCCCCAGAGCTTGGACAGACTGACCGCGCCTGCGTCCTGTCCAGCTTGACACTCACTAGAATGACCAGGAGTAGTCCCAGCTGTGGGGCTTCCAGTCCTCTGGGCCCAGAGAGGCTGTCACCTGGAAGACCTGCGTGTACATCATGTGAGCAACCATCCCCAGCAGCCCTGAGAGAGAGACAGGTCAGCACACTCGTACAGTCCCCAGAGAGAGAGACAGGTCCGCACACTCGTACTGTCCCCAGAGAGAGAGACAGGTCAGCACACTCGTACTGTCCCCAGAGAGAGAGACAGGTCAGCACACTCGTACTGTCCCCAGAGAGAGAGACAGGTCCATACAGTGTGACAGAGAGAGAGACTGATTAATACACTCTGAGACTGTCACCAGCGAGAGAGACAGGTTAATACACTCATACTGTCACCAGCCCTGAAAGAGAGACAGGTCGGTACACTCTGATACTGAGAGAGAAAGAGAATGGATCAAACACTCATACTGTCCCCAGAGAGAGACAGGTCAATACACTCTGATAAAGTCTGATACCACAGTGAAGAAAGACAGACAGTACTGGAGAGCACAGTGAGACAGATAGAACCAGAGAGAACAGTGAGACAGACAGTCAGTACCAGAGAGAACAGTGAGACAGACAGACAGTACCAGAGAGAACAGTGAGACAGACAGTCAGTGAGACAGACAGTCAGTACCAGAGAGAACAGTGAGACAGACAGACAGTACCAGAGAGAACAGTGAGACAGTCATTACCAGAGAGAACAGTGAGAGAGACAGTCAGTGAGACAGACAGTCAGTACCAGAGAGAACAGTGAGACAGACCGACAGTACCAGAGAGAACAGTGAGAGAGACAGACAGTACCAGAGAGAACAGTGAGACAGACAGTCAGTACCAGAGAGAACAGTGAGAGAGACAGTCAGTACCAGAGAGAACAGTGAGAGAGACAGACAGTACCAAAGAGAACAGTGAGACAGACAGTCAGTACCAGAGAGAACAGTGAGAGAGACAGACAGTACCAGAGAGAACAGTGAGAGAGACAGACAGTACCAGAGAGAACAGTGAGAGAGATAGACAGTACCAGAGAGAACAGTGAGACAGACAGTCAGTACCAGAGAGAACAGTGAGAGAGACAGACAGTCCCAGAGAGAACAGTGAGAGAGACAGTCAGTCCCAGAGAGAACAGTGAGACAGACAGTCAGTTCCAGAGAGAACAGTGAGACAGACAGTCAGTACCAGAGAGAACAGTGAAGACGGCAGCGAAGGCGTTCAGCTGCAGCCCACAGTGCAGGCAGTGTGGAAATCGCTCTGAGAGAAACAGCTCCCCACTCAGCAGCATGAAACTGAGAGCCAGTAGAGAGATGTACACCACCTCTGTCACCACTGACAGCCAGATCATACCTGAGAGAGAGAGGGGTTAATACACACACTCCTCCTGCACACTACTGTACACTGACACTGCACTGAGTGAGAGAGAGGGGTTAATACACACCCTCCTCCTGCACACTACTGTACACTGACACTGCACTGAGAGAGAGAGGGGTTAATACACACACTCCTCCTGCACACTACTGTACACTGACACTGCACTGAGAGAGAGAGGGGTTAATACACACACTCCTCCTGCACACTACTGTACACTGACACTGCACTGAGAGAGAGAGGGGTTAATACACACACTCCTCCTGCACACTACTGTACACTGACACTGCACTGAGAGAGAGGGGTTAATACACACCCTCCTCCTGCACACTACTGTACACTGACACTGCACTGAGAGAGAGGGGTTAATACACACACTCTTACTGCACATTACTCTATGGTACTCAGTACCTTTCTCTGAGTGAGGTGTCAAATCAATAAAACTTCGACATTTCTCACCTGAAAAAAAGAGAAAAAATTAGATTACTTGATTATAAAATGAACTGCAATATAAATATAACCCCTATTGTAACAGACTGGTCTACTGTACTGGGACTGTAGCTCCTATTGTAACAGACTGTTCTACTGTACTGGGACTGTAGTTCCTATTGTAACAGACTGTGTTACTGCAATGTTCCTGAATGAAATAATTTCTGTGATGACCTTTAACTTGGACAGATTTAGAGCAGGAAGCCAAAACACCACTCTCTGTATTTAGAGTGTGAAATGTATCAGTCTGTCACATTCTACAGAAAACACCACCGACTCTCTCCTTTGCCTCACTGTGTAATAACAGTGTATGAAATATGATCTCTAACCTGTACTCTAATCCCTACCAGATCCTCTGTTTGGTCTTAATCACCATCTGTCTGGTTGTGTCCTGCTGGAAATAATCTGTGATGAAATTTTTCTTACAGGAGAGAGAAATTAAATTAATCTTCCTGCACTTGGGTCAGGAGAGAGAGAGGGGTTAATACACACACTTCTCCTGCACACTACTGTACACTGACACTGCACTGAGAGAGAGAGGGGTTAATACACACACTCCTCCTGGACACTGCTGGACACTGACACTGCACTGAGAGAGAGAGGGGTTAATACACACACTCCTCCTGCACACTACTGTACACTGACACTGCACTGAGAGAGAGGGGTTAATACACACACTCCTCCTGCACACTACTGTACACTGACACTGCACAGAGAGAGAGAGGGGTTAATACACACACTCCTCCTGCACACTACTGTACACTGATACATAGAGGGTGTGGGCGGTCTGTGTGTGTCTGGGTGTGAGACAATTATTGTGTATCCTTTAGAGAGATGCTCAGTGATTACACAGAGTGGAAATCTGAGGACAAATCATTTGTCTGCAATTTTGTTTACTTCTGTGAGAATATTCTCATGACAGATTTTCACCGAGATGATTACTCTGCTAAGTCGGGAAAATGTATTCGTCAGGACTTTGTTAGAATAAGATATTTCTGTTTAATCAAAAGCAGGATCTCCTCTCTCCCCCCTCTCTTCTCCTCTTTCTCCTCTCTCCCCCCTCTCTGTCCTCTCTGTCCTCTCCCCCCTCTCACCCTCTCCAGTGCTGTAGATGTCCTCCTCACAGCTGAACCACAGCCCAGTGTGGAAGTGTGGGAAGATGAAGCGGTCGTCTCCGGTCTCCCAGGAGAACTGGATGGCGGCGGAGTTGGAGACTCCGGGCACCGGGATGCAGTTGGTGTGGCGGTGCAGAGTGCACAGGGGCTTGGGCACCTTCTGGGTCCCCTGGCACCAGTAGGAGGACAGCAGCGCTGTGCCCGACAGCACGAGGGCGCAGACATTTGTGAAGAGAGCGAAGGACGAGCGCAGACACATCAGACGAGACATGAGAGAGCTGAGAGAGAGAGGGGTTAATACACCCTACTGTACACTGACACTGCCCTGAGAGAGAGAGGGGTTAATACACACACTCCTCCTGCACACTACTGTACACTGACACTGCACTGAGAGAGAGGGGGGTTAATACACACACTCCTCCTGCACACTACTGTACACTGACACTGCACTGAGAGAGAGAGGGGTTAATACACACACTCCTCCTGCACACTACTGTACACTGACACTGCACTGAGAGAGAGAGGGGTTAATACACACACTCCTCCTGCACACTACTGTACACTGACACTGCACTGAGAGAGAGAGAGGGGTTAATACACACACTCCTCCTGCACACTACTGTACACTGACACTGCACTGAGAGAGAGAGAGAGACGTTAATACACACACTCCTCCTGCACACTACTGTACACTGACACTGCACTGAGAGAGAGGGGGGTTAATACACCCTACTGTACACTGACACTGCACTGAGAGAGAGAGGGGTTAATACACACACTCCTCCTGCACACTACTGTACACTGACACTGCACTGAGAGAGAGAGGGGTTAATACACACACTCCTCCTGCACACTACTGTACACTGACACTGCACTGAGAGAGAGGGGGGTTAATACACACACTCCTCCTGCACACTACTGTACACTGACACTGCACTGAGAGAGAGAGGGGTTAATACACCCTACTGTACACTGACACTGCACTGAGAGAGAGGGGGGTTAATACACCCTACTGTACACTGACACTGCACTGAGAGAGAGAGGGGTTAATACACACACTCCTCCTGCACACTACTGTACACTGACACTGCACTGAGAAGAGACAATTCACACTTGTAGTGTCTAGTCTTTGCCTATGTAGCAATCTGTAGGGCTACAGGAGCACTGACATGTCTGGGTAGAAGACAAGTTTTTAATAAAAGCAACACAGGACAAACATAACATTCCAAGTCAAAGAGAATCCCAAACCTTTGTGAATCATCTGAACGATTTCCTTCCCTCTTCCTCTGGTCTCTGTGTGTGAGTCTGTGCCTTGTGTCTGCAGACTAATCCAC
The DNA here is from genome assembly GCF_040954835.1 of Lepisosteus oculatus. Taxonomy (NCBI): domain Eukaryota; kingdom Metazoa; phylum Chordata; class Actinopteri; order Semionotiformes; family Lepisosteidae; genus Lepisosteus; species Lepisosteus oculatus. The sequence continues at coordinate 39,380,998 of NC_090707.1, forward strand.
TCTTTAATCTAACAGGGGACCTAATCCACACAGCTCTGCTCACACACCACTGACTGCTGAGCTCCATCGTCACAGCACTGACCGCTGAGCTCCAACATCACAGCACTGACCGCTGAGCTCCTCCATCGTCACAGATGGAGTTAGACTCCTGATGTGTCTCCTGTCCCGTTGTGTGTTTGTTACTGAGGGATTCTGTGATCTCTCTCTTGCTGTGTCTCCTGTCCCGTTGTGTGTTTGTTACTGAGATTATCTGTGATCTCCCCTCTCTTGCTGTCTGCACACACACACACACAGTCTCCACTCATACAGGCATCCTGTAGTTTTAAAACACAAGGCTCTCCCCCTGATATGTTAAATGCCTTTATTTCTTATGAAGTTTTATTAAGAATTATACAGGTAGGCAGACAGTACAGTTCACAACGGCAGGCTGCCTCTCACGCCTACTCAACAGCTGCCACAGGGGGCGCTCTGCCGTGAAACTGCACTTCTTTCGCAGAAACACTGGAATCCAATATAAGGGGAATCAGATGAAAGCCCACTCGTGTCACCAGGAACGCTGCACACCCCGAGCAGGAGCACAGGCAGCTCGTGGAAGGCCCTCCATGCTCTCGTCTGGGGTCCGCTGGCGCCCCCTGCAGACCGGCACAGCAGGGGCGGCTCAGGGAGAGGGGCCGCTAGAGGAGGTCAGTGGGACTAACGAGGGCCGGGAGACTAACGACACATTCGATTAGATTCACGAGAGGGGCGGTCCGCTGCTCTACATCGGGACAGCTGGGTCCATTCACGAGGGCCACCGTGTTAACCACAGCAGGGAGAGCAGGGAGACTGCAGGGTAATCACAGTCGACTCGGAGCTCACGCCGGAGTGAGGGACTCCGAGTCCCGCGAAAAAAGCCCAATTCGAGTCTGGTCAAATCCCCAACCCTCAGGACCCGCCGAACCCAGGCATCGGACCAGCAAATACCAGGAACTGGCTCTCCAAGCCGAGCTCGAGCAGTCGCTCAGGGGACAGAACGTGTCTTCCAATACTGCCCAAGAGAATACAGCAGCTCTTGTGGGACCTGGACACTGACCAGCGGTGGCGCCCCGTCCGGCTCGAGGGGCCACAGGCTGACCGGACAGGAAGCGAACTGACCCCAGAGCAGGCGTGGTGAAGGCAGGCCACGTTCCTTCTGTCTCATTAGTGTCATCGTACCGGGTTAACGAGGACAAACACAAGCACAGATCTGCTCCCATCATCCCTCACTCCCTGTCCGCCACCCGGGGTCCTCGAGTCCGCCTGTGGACCGCAGGACCGAGACAGAGGGGCGGGGCGGGGGCATGCGGGCGATGGGCGGGGCAGGGCGGAGTGGGCGGGGCAGGACAGAGTGGGCGTGGCAGGACAGAGTGGGCGGGGCTACTCGGTCTTCTTGCGCAGCACGAAGTAGATGACGCTGCTGATGAAGCTGAGGGCGAAGGACAGCCAGGCCAGGATGAAGGAGTGACCATACCAGCCGAAGCGCTCATCGCGGTGGAAGACATCGGTGTAGATCGAGGCCGCGATCATGATGCACAGGCCTGCAGGAGAGAGAGAGACAGAGGGGTTAATCCACACACAGGCCTGCAGGAGAGAGAGAGACAGAGGGGTTAATCCACACACAGGCCTGCGGGAGAGAGAGAGACAGAGGGGTTAATCCACACACAGGCCTGCGGGAGAGAGAGAGACAGAGGGGTTAATCCACACACAGGCCTGCGGGAGAGAGAGAGACAGAGGGGTTAATCCACACTCAGTCAGCATCAGTGCAAGTGCGAGACCTTGTGTGCGTGCATGGGCCTCAGTGTCAGTGTGTGTGTGTGCGTGTGCGCGCGTGTCCTGAGGGACAGTACTCACAGGCGATGAGCTGGAAGATGCCAGAGAAGGTGAATCTCTGCCCCTTCACCAGGGTGAACAGCTGAGCCACGAACACAAACAGCCCCAGGATGGCAAAGATACAGGCCAGCACTGAGCTCGCCTGCACGGCCTGGAGGTACTCTAGAGAGAGACAGAGAGAGGGCTTCACACACACGCCTGCAGCCAAACGGGGGCGCTGTGGTGTTCCTTTAATGGGGTGGTACACATGACTGTATGGGGCAGGAGAGGACTCCACAGTGCCCCCTGCTGGGTCGGTCTGACCGAGGTTGGCTCTCCTCAGCAGGGCTTGGTCTCCAGGAGGGGGCGCTATGCAGGCTGATACTGGACTTTCCAGTCTGGCTTGTTTTCAACTGCTGACTGCAGGGCAGGGCAAACAGGCAGAGTGTTGCTGTACCACGGACAGGCAACATTCACACTGCACACACTGCAAACTTCACACTGCACACAGCGCGCACACACACACTGAACACTACACACACACTGAACACTGCACACTGCACACAGCACGCACACTCACACTGAACACTACACACACACTGAACACTACACACTGCACACAGCACCGCGACCTCCAGCCAGAACAGCTCCCTGATGCAGCTCACAGCTGTGAGGACAGAAGTTCTTACCTTGAGGGTAGGTTGAAGGGAAGTCAGTGTAGTTACAGGCTCCATTGACCAGAATACATCGATGCCAAATATCTGTACTCATGCTGTCTGTAAACCACCAGGCCTGGAACAGGGAGAGAGGGGTTCATACAGACACACTGACTGGACACTCCAGTACATGAACACTGCACTGAGAGAGAGAGGGGTTCATACAGACACACTGACTGGACACTCCAGTACATGAACACTGCACTGAGAGAGAGGGGTTCATACAGACACACTGACTGGACACTCCAGTACATGAACACTGCACTGAGAGAGAGAGCGGTTCATACAGACACACTGACTGGACACTCCAGTACATTAACACTGCACTGAGAGAGAGAGAGGGGTTAATACAGACACACTGACTGGACACTCCAGTACATGAACACTGCACTGAGAGAGAGAGGGGTTCATACAGACACACTGACTGGACACTCCAGTACATTAACACTGCACTGAGAGAGAGGGGTTCATACAGACACACTGACTGGACACTCCAGTACATGAACACTGCACTGAGAGAGAGGGGTTCATACAGACACACTGACTGGACACTCCAGTACATGAACACTGCACTGAGAGAGAGAGGGGTTCATACACACACACTGACTGGACACTCCAGTACATTAACACTGCACTGAGAGAGAGAGGGGTTCATACAGACACACTGACTGGACACTCCAGTACATGAACACTGCACTGAGAGAGAGAGGAGTTAATACAGACACACTGACTGGACACTCCAGTACATGAACACTGCACTGAGAGAGAGAGAGGGGTTCATACACACACACTGACTGGACACTCCAGTACATGAACACTGCACTGAGAGAGAGGGGTTAATACAGACACACTGACTGGACAGGGGACCTCCAAGAGCTGTCAGTCAGCGTGTGAAACACAGGTGATCTGGGCAAAGTGTGTCTCACACTATTACTCACATTGTCGATGGTGGCAATGAGGAGGAGGATGATGACTGTGATGTGGAGAAAGAAGATCCCACCCAGGAGAACCAACATGGTGATGACTGGACACCAGGTGTACACTGACACTGCCCTGAGAGAGAGAGGGGTTAATACACACACTCCTCCTGCACACTACTGTACACTGACACTGCACTGAGAGAGAGAGGGGTTAATACACACACTCCTCCTGCACACTACTGTACACTGACACTGCCCTGAGAGAGATAGGGGTTAATACACACACTCCTCCTGCACACTACTGTACACTGACACTGCACTGAGAGAGAGAGGGGTTAATACACACACTCCTCCTGCACACTACTGTACACTGACACTGCACTGAGAGAGAGAGGGGTTTTGGATAGTCTCTCAGAGTGCCAATGTGTCACTTTCACTATAATAACCTCCATAACTGCTTGAGTATTGAGCAACTAAGCAGGAATGTGGGTTGAGCAGTCCAGCTCTCAGCGGCGTGCTCTCTCAGTGGGGCTGAGAAGGTATTGGAAGGAGACAGTGGTACAGAGAGACAGACAGTGTCCCCGGGCCTGTGTAATGGGACTGCTGGGACTGTCAGGCCACACCCCCTTCCAGAGCCTGGCAGGTAACCAATCAGGCGCTTGGTCTGTCAGCCAGGAGGTCAGCTTGATTGGTCAATTACACTGTGACTCTTCCATTGATAAATAGTGAGTCATTCAGCTAGTTCGGCGTTTAGCTTGATAGGTAAAACAGTCAGTAACCTTGTACATCAGCTGACGATTTTTTAATTGGAAGGTCACTCTCTCAACCTAGTTAAAGGACTGTTTAGTCTGCCTCTCATGTACTGTAGTTCGTCACTGAGTAAGCTGACAATTACTCAAACAGTTAGCTAATTAGCCACGCAGGTAACCAAGTATCCTCACAGTTACTCCGATAGTCAGTTAATGAGTAAGGGAACTGAGTATCCTGACAGTTACTCCAATAGTCAGTGACTTAGGGAACTGAGTATCCTGACAGTTACTCCGATAGTCAGTGACTTAGGGAACTGAGTATCCTCACAGTTACTCTGCTAGTCAGTGACTAAGGGAACTGAGTATCCTCACAGTTACTCTGCTGGTCAGTGACTAAGGGAACTGAGTATCCTCACAGTTACTCTGCTAGTCAGTGGCTAAGGGAACTGAGTATCCTCACAGTTCCTCTGATAGTCAGTGGCTAAGGGAACTGAGTATCCTCACAGTTACTCTGCTAGTCAGTGACTAAGGGAACTGAGTATCCTCACAGTTACTCTGATAGTCAGTGACTAAGGGAACCGAGTATCCTGACAGTTACTCTGTGAGTAAGGGAGTGGCCTGACAGTTTTCCAGTTAGTCCTTGGCCCAGGAGTCTGACAGCTGCTCAGTCAGTCGAAGTCAACATCTCAGATAGTTAACGTGCGGACAGTCGATTCGCATGCAGACGGTCCGTCTCCGTGCGGACAGCTCCCGGAGTCACTGGGAGACTGGGGACGGCTCGCGGGCTGTCCCGCACACGCCCGAGCCCGGGAAGAAGCAGTCAGATGAGGGGTGTGGCCCGTGGGAACTGCACCGAGCCCACGGAAGTCGCTTGGGTGGGGCAATCCGTAACGCTTCTTCCCCACCAGCAGAGTACCTATCCACGGCCCCGCGACACGGCGCAGGGCACTGGCCAGCGCAGGAGTCGAGATCAAAGACCGAAGCGGTACATAAACACACACACCCACCCGGCTGCGCAGACACGCTCACAGCGCGGACTGGCGGACACACTGTGAGAAACGGACACAGGAGAAAGCGGATTCCCAGCGAGGCCAGCTTAAGCGAATAATAATAATAATAATAATAATAATAATAATAATAATAATAATAATAATAACCAATAACCAATAACCTCTTACCTCAATGAAGGGGAGTTCGCGGAGTCGCGACTTCTGAACAAACTTTTCCACGCCGAAGTATCCCCAAGCAGGCGGGCTTGCTGGCGACACGCGTGTGCGAGATCTGTGCAGGGAAGCCCACGCCGCGCGCGGAGCCGGGGCAGTCCGGGGGGAGCTCGCTCGCTCGCGGGAGACGGACGCCTGCGGAGCGGGTCAGTGTCTAGCAGCGGAACCGACAGAACCACCGATGTCCGTGATGAAGCAGACAGCGCAGCCTGGACAGGAGTGCCGCCGCTCGCCCTGCCCGCCTCCTGGCGCCGCGCGGTGGGGAGGGACCGGAGACACGGCCCGCCCCGCGCCGTGTGAGTTCGCACCCCTCTCTCGCGCGCGCACGGCCCCCCCAGTTCCTGACAGGAGACGCACTCTCGGTGTGAGCTCTCTGGCTGACGGGAGACACACTCTGACACTGTGAGCTCTCTGGGCTGACAGGAGACACTCTCAGAGCCTGTGAGCTCTCTGGGCTGACAGGAGACACACTCAGACCTGTGAGCTCTCTGGGCTGACAGGAGACACACTCAGACACCGTGTGCTCTCTGGGCTGACAGGAGACACACTCTCAGACCCTGTGTGCTCTCTGGGCTGACGGGAGACACACTCTCAGAGTCTGTGAGCTCTCTGGGCTGACAGGAGACACACTCTCAGAGCCTGTGTGCTCTCTGGCTGACGGGAGACATACTCAGACACTGTGTGCTCTCTGGGCTGACAGGAGACACAATCTCAGAGCCTGTGAGCTCTCCGGCCTGACAGGAGACATACTCAGACCTGTGTGCTCTCCAGTTGACAGGAGACACACTCAGACACTGTGTGCTCTCTGGGCTGATGGGAGACACACTCTCAGAGCCTGTGAGCTCTCTGGGCTGACGGGAGACACACTCTTTGAGCCTATGAGCTCTCCGGCCTGACAGGAGACATACTCAGACCTGTGTGCTCTCCAGTTGACAGGAGACACACTCAGACACTGTGTGCTCTCTGGGCTGATGGGAGACACACTCTCAGAGCCTGTGAGCTCTCCGGCCTGACAGGAGACATACTCAGACCTGTGCGCTCTCCAGTTGACAGGAGACACACTCAGACACTGTGTGCTCTCTGGGCTGATGGGAGACACACTCTCAGAGCCTGTGCGCTCTCCAGCTGACAGAAGACACACTCTCAGACCTGTGCGCTCTCTGGCTGACGGGAGACACACTCAGACACTGTGTGCTCTCTGGGCTGACAGGAGACACACTCTTTGAGCCTGTGAGCTCTCCGGCCTGACAGGAGACATACTCAGACCTGTGCGCTCTCCAGTTGACAGGAGACACACTCAGACACTGTGTGCTCTCTGGGCTGATGGGAGACACACCCAGAGCCTGTGTGCTCTCCAGCTGACAGGAGACACACTCTCAGACCTGTGCGCTCTCCTGCTGACGGGAGACACACTCAGACACTGTGTGCTCTCTGGGCTGACGGGAGACACAGTGCTGTGTGCAGCCCGGCGGGACGTGTCTGTTTCTGCCGGTCCTGTAGAGACTCGTCCCGGGAGCCGCCCCGCCCGGGGGCGAGAGTCAGGGCGCAGGAATGTGGCTGGGGCGGATGGAGGGGGTGGGGATGTCTCGCAGGCAGCGAGCAAGTCTCAGCCTGACCACGGGGGTGGGGGGGGCGACAGGACAGGCACAGCGCCCCCAGGGGCAAGAGGAGAGAGAGACAGAGAGGGAAGAGGCTCAGGAGAATGGAACATTTCCAGAACAGCCCCATGCCCCAGGTGTGTGTGTCCAGTGTGTCCAGTTAGAGTGTGGACAGGTGTGTGTGTTTATACAGTGTGTCCTTAAGAGCCTGGACAGGTGTGTGTGTCCAGTGTGTCCAGTAAGAGTGTGGACAGGTGTGTGTATATACAGTCTGTCCAGTAAGAGTCTGGACAGGTGTGTGTGTCCAGTGTGTCCAGTAAGAGTCTGGACAGGTGTGTGTGTATATACAGTGTGTCCTTAAGAGTCTGGACAGGTGTGTGTGGACAGGTGTGTGTATATACAGTCTGTCCAGTAAGAGTCTGGACAGGTGTGTGTGTCGATACTACGCAATACTGACTCACACACACACATTACCCAACAAAACCCAACTCAACCGCTTTGCAGAGATCACACTATTACACCACCTAACGCAACAGGCCACAGTCACGCTCCCACACACCCTGCAGCCCCTCTTGAGCAACACCAGCACCAGGAAGGCTGCAGCTGTGGGAGCCAGTATCTGCACCACAGACAGGTGACACCTCCTGTCTGCATGCCAGTGGGTGTGCAGTCGGCAGCACCAGTCCCTGCAGTGTTGTGTATATACCCCAGGAGTGCACTATAAATACTCCAGGAGTACAGTGTATAGACCCCACGAGTGCACTATAAATACTCCAGGAGTACAGTGTATAGACCCCAAGAGTGCAGTATATATACTCCAGGTGTGCAGTGTCGTGTATATACCCCACGAGTGCACTATAAATACTCCAGGAGTAGTGTATAGACCCCAAGAGTGCAGTATATATACTCCAGGTGTGCAGTGTCGTGTATATACCCCACGAGTGCACTATAAATACTCCAGGAGTACAGTGTATATACCCCAGGAGTACAGTGTATATACTCCAGGTGTGCAGTGTCATGTATATACCCCACGAGTGCACTATAAATACTCCAGGAGTACAGTGTATATACCCCAGGAGTACAGTATAAATACTCCAGGTGTGCAGTGTATAGACCCCAAGAGTGCAGTATATATACTCCAGGTGTGCAGTGTCATGTATATACCCCAAGAGTGCAGTATATATACTAAAGGAGTACAGTATATATAATCCAGGTGTGCAGTATATTCACTGCAGGTGTGATCTCTGTAACCCCACTGTCACCCTGACACAGGACACAGGTGCAGACGTGTTGTTACAGACTGAGTGTCTGTTCAGGAGTGATGATGAAGGGTGTCAGTGTGGGGCTCTGGGTGACTCTATCCTCTCTCCAGCTCCAGTGTCCAGTCTCTGTCTGTAACCCCACTGTCCCCCTGACACAGGACACAGAGGTGCAGACGTGTTGTTACAGACTGAGTGTCTGTTCAGGAGTGATGATGATGATGAAGGGTGTCAGTGAGGGGCTCTGGGTGACTATCCTCTCTCCAGCTCCAGTGTCCAGTCTCTGTCTGTAACCCTACTGTCCCCCTGACACAGGACACAGAGGTGCAGACATGCTGTTTGTTCTTACTCCTCCCTGTCTCTCTCTACAGCTCTTCTCAATAAAATCCACATTCGTGTTTTGTTAGAGCTTTGAAAGAAAACAACCAAGTGTTTCCAAGCAGCTTAGAATGTGAGTCACCAGCTCGTGGCCGCACCCAGACAGCCCCACCCTCCTCCTCTCCGACTCAACCAGCTCCACTGGAGCTAAACAGGGGATTAGAGTGTTGCCAGAGCAGTAACACTTGGTAAACATTCAGACATCCTCAACAGCAACAGACATACCCCCGCTCTGCTCCGCTGGGTGGGACAGGAGATCATGTCATGGGCTTCAGCGGAATCGAGTTCCTCTCCCTCTCCCAGTAGGATTGGAGTAGTTCTGTTTCTGCCAGGTGTGGTCATCCTGGGATCAGATATTTTAGGGAAGTTTTGTCCAATTGCAGTGCAGCAGGAAACATCTGTCTGCTTAACCCACTGGCAGTACGAGCACAACCTGTCCTCTCTGGACAGTCAGGTCTGCCTGTGTCCAGTGCCTCTGGCCAGGCTGTGGTCCCTGAGCCTGTCTTCTCTGGACAGCCAGGTCTGCCTGTGTCCAGTGCATCTGGCCAGGCTGTGGTCCCTGAGCCTGTCTTCTCTGGACAGCCAGGTCTGCCTGTGTCCAGTGCATCTGGCCAGGCTGTGGTCCCTGAGCCTGTCCTCTCTGGACAGCCAGGTCTGCCTGTGTCCAGTGCATCTGGCCAGGCTGTGGTCCCTGAGCCTGTCCTCTCTGGACAGCCAGGTCTGCCTGTGGTCACTGAGCCCATACTTCACCAGGGACAGTGTCCTCATGCTCTCACCCACCTTCACAGGCACCAGAGTCACTGCAGACACAAAGCTCAGGAAAACAGCTGGAATTTCCAAGTCACCGCATCTGGAAGACAGATGTTGACGCTGTGGTGGGGCTCCACATCTGGCTCAAACTGCCTGTGATAAACCTCCGAGAGACTGAGCACACAAGCAGGGACCAGTGTCCGCCTCCGAGCGTCCTTGTCAGACCCTGCGCAGGCCGGCGCTGTACTGCGGTCGAACCCCGCTCCTCGCCGGGGGGGGGGCACACCCTGGGGCAGCGGCAGGGTTTCAGTTCCAGAGAGCAGAGAGGAAACCGCTTGTGCTGTGGCACCCACTAGTGGCAGCTGTGGAAATGACACCCCCCCACCCCCAGCATGAGCTCTGGCCCTGAGCACCCCCCCACCCAAGAGCAGAGACACCCCTCAGGGCCCACAGCCAGGGGGCCCGGTCCCAACCCCTGCAGGAGGGGTTGTAAGGAAGAGGCAGACACACAGAAGTACTTTGCATCAGGATTTATTCATGAAACCATCACACAGACCGCCTGCAGGAGGGCTCTCACCTGGGGGCAGGAGAGAAGAGGGTCAGCACGCCGCTGGGAGGGGGGGCACTACGGAGCAGAGCCCACTACCATCACCACCCAAGTGCAGTACCAGAGCTTGTCCAGCAGGGGGCAGCAGACTCACCTGCCCTGTTCCTGGGGCAGGATGAAGGGGCCTGTCCGCACAGTCACTCCGCCATCCCTGTCCTCCCCGGCCACCGGCATCCCGGGCTCTGTGGGGGGGTACAGGTGAGCGCCCCGCTCAGGAATGTAGGTGTGGCTTTGGGGTCACAGCTCATTTACTGTCCCCAAGTCCCTTAACCCCGTGACCTCTGCCCCTCACCTGGGGGCCTGAAGCAACGCTCGCTGCAGTTCCTCTCGCTGGGGGAGCAGACCTCAGTGGCGCACAGGATGTAGACCTGAGAGAGAGAGAGAGAGAGAGAGAGAGAGAGAGAGAGACCCCACTGAGCACCGCCGCAGGGACGGGCCCCCTAGGGCCTCCCACACCGCCCGCCACGCCCCGGGCACCCCACCTCCTCGTCCAGGTAGTGGCCCGTCTTGGGGTCAACGAACTGGAAGGTCTTGATGGAGAAACGGCGCCGCTGGGCACTGGGGCTCCCCGGGATGTGCAGCGTGGAGGGGTACGGGTCCCGAGGGTTGGGGCACCTGGACAGCGAGAGCAAGAGGTGAATCAACCCCCCCCCCAGGCACACCGACACCCCGCCCCCCCAGCGGGACGCCTCTCACCCGTCGTAGATGAGCACCCAGGCGGCCTGCGCGGATCTGGGGTACGCCACACAGTAGTGCACCAGCAGCACCAGGCTGGGGTCGGGGGGCGACACGAGCCGCACCTCCAGGAACAGGGGGGCCTTCAGGCTGAGGCGCAGGGGCAGCTGGCGCTCGGGGTAGTAGCGGCTGTAGCACTTGCCTGCAGGGGGGGAGGGAGAGGTCACTGCAGACCCGCCCCCGGCTGCCGGGCCGGTCCGGTCCGGAGCGGAGCGGTCACTCACTGCGGGCCACGCGGATCTGCACCCGGAGCTCCCCGGTGGACACGGTGTCGGGCGGCGGGGGCCGGCTGCGCACGAAGAAGCCGGCGCTGGCAGTGGGGCCCGGCGCGTAGGAGCACTGCACCCGCAGCCTGTAGGGGGCCACCCTGCCCACCTGCCCGTACTGGCCCACCGCCACGGGCACGGTCCCGCGGACCTCCGCCGTGTAGACCCTCGTCCGGCCCGCGCCCTGGTCACGAGAGGGGCGCCGTCACACAGACCCCTGGCCCCCCGAGACCCCCACCCCCACGCTCACTCACCGACACCCTGGCGCCACACGCCCGCAGCCCGAACTTGAAGACCGCGACGCGGCGGGTCAGGAGGACGGGCCGGCACCCCGCCCTCTGCCGCCCGCCCACCCGCAGGCTGCGGGGGTCTACCCGTGGGGTCACCGAGTCCCGCGAGATGGAGAAGACGAAGTGGCCGTCCCTGGTGCAGGCTGGGAGGGACAGAGGGGCGTCATGAGGTCACCCCACTCACCCCAGTTTACAATCAGTCAACCACAGCCAAGTCCCAGACATGTCGGGGTCCCCCCCTACCGTTCATGGGGTAGTAGCAGCCACCGGCCTCTCCTGCCCCCACACAACAGCCTCTGGACACACAGGCTGCAGCGCCGATGGAGGGAGCGCCACACGCCACCTGCTGGTCAGCCGGGATACTGCAGCCTGCGGGAAGAGCAGGCAGCCCGATGAGCTGGACACCGGGCCGGTCTCCCTCCCTCCCTCCCCCCAGGGATCAATCCCAGCGTCTCCGGGAAGAGAGGAGGTGACCACTGCCCCAGCGCACCAGCCACCCCCCATGGGCCCCCACGGCCAGGCCTGCCGGATCAGGGTCCCCTGCAGATACGGGGGCGCCATCACCTACCTGAGGCCCCGGGTCGCTCGGCTCTGGGAATGTACCCCTCCGGCTCAGGAGCCTCCTCTCCCTCACACAGGCCTGGCAGCACTTCAGGTCTCTTCCCAGGCCTCTTTCCTGGTTTCCCGCTGGGCCTCTTTCCTGGTTTCCCGCTGGGCCTCTTTCCTGGTTTCCCGCTGGGCCTCTTTCCTGGGGTCTTTCCGGGCCTCTTTCCGGGTTTCCCGCTGGGCCTCTTTCCTGGGGTCTTTCCTGGGGTCTTTCCTGGTTTCCCGCTGGGCCTCTTTCCTGGGGTCTTTCCGGGCCTCTTTCCTGGGGTCTTTCCGGGCCTCTTTCCTGGGGTCTTTCCAGGCCTCTTTCCAGGGGTCTTTCCGGGCCTCTTTCCGGGCTTCCCGCTGGGCCTCTTTCCAGGGGTCTTTCCGGGCTTCCCGCTGGGCCTCTTTCCAGGGGTCTTTCCGGGTTTCCCGCTGGGCCTCTTTCCTGGTTTCCCGCTGGGCCTCTTTCCTGGTTTCCCGCTGGGCCTCTTTCCAGGGGTCTTTCCGGGTTTCCCGCTGGGCCTCTTTCCTGGTTTCCCGCTGGGCCTCTTTCCTGGTTTCCCGCTGGGCCTCTTTCCAGGGGTCTTTCCGGGCCTCTTTCCTGGTTTCCCGCTGGGCCTCTTTCCTGGGGTCTTTCCGGGCCTCTTTCCTGGTTTCCCGCTGGGCCTCTTTCCGGGGGTCTTTCCGGGCCTCTTTCCTGGTTTCCCGCTGGGCCTCTTTCCGGGGGTCTTTCCGGGCCTCTTTCCTGGGGTCTTTCCGGGCCTCTTTCCTGGGGTCTTTCCAGGCCTCTTTCCAGGGGTCTTTCCGGGCCTCTTTCCGGGCTTCCCGCTGGGCCTCTTTCCAGGGGTCTTTCCGGGCTTCCCGCTGGGCCTCTTTCCAGGGGTCTTTCCGGGCTTCCCGCTGGGCCTCTTTCCTGGTTTCCCGCTGGGCCTCTTTCCTGGTTTCCCGCTGGGCCTCTTTCCAGGGGTCTTTCCGGGTTTCCCGCTGGGCCTCTTTCCTGGTTTCCCGCTGGGCCTCTTTCCTGGTTTCCCGCTGGGCCTCTTTCCTGGTTTCCCGCTGGGCCTCTTTCCTGGTTTCCCGCTGGGCCTCTTTCCAGGGGTCTTTCCGGGCCTCTTTCCTGGTTTCCCGCTGGGCCTCTTTCCTGGGGTCTTTCCGGGCCTCTTTCCTGGTTTCCCGCTGGGCCTCTTTCCTGGGGTCTTTCCGGGCCTCTTTCCTGGTTTCCCGCTGGGCCTCTTTCCGGGGGTCTTTCCGGGCCTCTTTCCTGGTTTCCCGCTGGGCCTCTTTCCTGGGGTCTTTCCGGGCCTCTTTCCTGGGGTCTTTCCGGGCCTCTTTCCTGGGGTCTTTCCGGGCCTCTTTCCTGGTTTCCCGCTGGGCCTCTTTCCTGGTTTCCCGCTGGGCCTCTTTCCTGGTTTCCCGCTGGGCCTCTTTCCTGGTTTCCCGCTGGGCCTCTTTCCTGGTTTCCCGCTGGGCCTCTTTCCGGGGGTCTTTCCGGGCCTCTTTCCTGGTTTCCCGCTGGGCCTCTTTCCTGGGGTCTTTCCGGGCCTCTTTCCTGGGGTCTTTCCGGGCCTCTTTCCTGGGGTCTTTCCGGGCCTCTTTCCTGGGGTCTTTCCGGGCCTCTTTCCTGGGGTCTTTCCGGGCCTCTTTCCTGGTTTCCCGCTGGGCCTCTTTCCTGGTTTCCCGCTGGGCCTCTTTCCGGGGGTCTTTCCGGGCCTCTTTCCTGGTTTCCCGCTGGGCCTCTTTCCGGGGGTCTTTCCGGGCCTCTTTCCTGGTTTCCCGCTGGGCCTCTTTCCGGGGGTCTTTCCGGGCCTCTTTCCTGGTTTCCCGCTGGGCCTCTTTCCGGGGGTCTTTCCGGGCCTCTTTCCTGGTTTCCCGCTGGGCCTCTTTCCGGGGGTCTTTCCGGGCCTCTTTCCTGGTTTCCCGCTGGGCCTCTTTCCGGGGGTCTTTCCGGGCCTCTTTCCTGGTTTCCCGCCGGGCCTCTTTCCTGGGGTCTTTCCGGGCCTCTTTCCTGGGGTCTTTCCGGGCCTCTTTCCTGGTTTCCCGCTGGGCCTCTTTCCTGGTTTCCCGCTGGGCCTCTTTCCTGGGGTCTTTCCGGGCCTCTTTCCTGGTTTCCCGCTGGGCCTCTTTCCAGGGGTCTTTCCGGGCCTCTTTCCTGGTTTCCCGCTGGGCCTCTTTCCGGGGGTCTTTCCGGGCCTCTTTCCTGGTTTCCCGCCGGGCCTCTTTCCGGGGGTCTTTCCGGGCCTCTTTCCGGGGGTCTTTCCGGGCCTCTTTCCTGGTTTCCCGCTGGGCCTCTTTCCTGGTTTCCCGCTGGGCCTCTTTCCAGGGGTCTTTCCGGGCCTCTTTCCTGGTTTCCCGCTGGGCCTCTTTCCGGGGGTCTTTCCGGGCCTCTTTCCTGGTTTCCCGCCGGGCCTCTTTCCGGGGGTCTTTCCGGGCCTCTTTCCGGGGGTCTTTCCGGGCCTCTTTCCTGGTTTCCCGCCGGGCCTCTTTCCTGGGGTCTTTCCGGGCCTCTTTCCTGGGGTCTTTCCGGGCCTCTTTCCTGGGGTCTTTCCGGGCCTCTTTCCTGGTTTCCCGCTGGGCCTCTTTCCTGGTTTCCCGCTGGGCCTCTTTCCAGGGGTCTTTCCGGGCCTCTTTCCTGGTTTCCCGCTGGGCCTCTTTCCAGGGGTCTTTCCGGGCCTCTTTCCTGGTTTCCCGCTGGGCCTCTTTCCGGGGGTCTTTCCGGGCCTCTTTCCTGGTTTCCCGCCGGGCCTCTTTCCGGGGGTCTTTCCGGGCCTCTTTCCGGGGGTCTTTCCGGGCCTCTTTCCGGGGGTCTTTCCGGGCCTCTTTCCGGGGGTCTTTCCGGGCCTCTTTCCTGGGGTCTTTCCGGGCCTCTTTCCTGGTTTCCCGCTGGGCCTCTTTCCAGGGGTCTTTCCTGGTTTCCCGCTGGGCCTCTTTCCAGGGGTCTTTCCTGGTTTCCCGCTGGGCCTCTTTCCGGGCGTTTTCCCTGGTTTCCCGCTGGGCCTCTTTCCGGGGGTCTTTCCGGGCCTCTTTCCAGGGGTCTTTCCTGGTTTCCCGCTGGGCCTCTTTCCGGGGGTCTTTCCGGGCGTTTTCCCTGGTTTCCCGCTGGGCCTCTTTCCGGGGGTCTTTCCGGGCCTCTTTCCGGGTTTCCCGCTGGGCCTCTTTCCTGGGGTCTTTCCGGGCCTCTTTCCAGGGGTCTTTCCTGGTTTCCCGCTGGGCCTCTTTCCGGGCGTTTTCCCTGGTTTCCCGCTGGGCCTCTTTCCAGGGGTCTTTCCGGGCGTTTTCCCTGGTTTCCCGCTGGGCCTCTTTCCGGGGGTCTTTCCGGGCGTTTTCCCTGGTTTCCCGCTGGGCCTCTTTCCGGGGGTCTTTCCGGGCGTTTTTCCTGGTTTCCCGCTGGGCCTCTTTCCGGGGGTCTTTCCGGGCGTTTTTCCTGGTTTCCCGCTGGGCCTCTTTCCGGGGGTCTTTCCGGGTGTTTTTCCTGGGGTCTTCCCTGGTGTCCCGCTGGGCCTCTTTCCGGGGGTCTTTCCGGGCGTTTTCCCTGGTTTCCCGCTGGGCCTCTTTCCGGGGGTCTTTCCGGGCGTTTTCCCTGGTTTCCCGCTGGGCCTCTTTCCGGGGGTCTTTCCGGGCGTTTTTCCTGGTTTCCCGCTGGGCCTCTTTCCGGGGGTCTTTCCGGGCGTTTTTCCTGGTTTCCCGCTGGGCCTCTTTCCGGGGGTCTTTCCGGGTGTTTTTCCTGGGGTCTTCCCTGGTGTCCCGCTGGGCCTCTTTCCGGGGGTCTTTCCGGGCGTTTTCCCTGGTTTCCCGCTGGGCCTCTTTCCGGGGGTCTTTCCGGGCGTTTTCCCTGGTTTCCCGCTGGGCCTCTTTCCGGGGGTCTTTCCGGGCGTTTTTCCTGGTTTCCCGCTGGGCCTCTTTCCGGGGGTCTTTCCGGGTGTTTTTCCTGGGGTCTTCCCTGGTGTCCCGCTGGGCCTCTTTCCTGGGGTCTTTCCGGGTGTTTTTCCTGGGGTCTTCCCTGGTGTCCCACTGGGCCTCTTTCCAGGGGTCTTTCCGGGCCTCTTTCCTGGTTTCCCGCTGGGCCTCTTTCCAGGGGTCTTTCCTGGTTTCCCGCTGGGCCTCTTTCCAGGGGTCTTTCCTGGTTTCCCGCTGGGCCTCTTTCCGGGCGTTTTCCCTGGTTTCCCGCTGGGCCTCTTTCCGGGGGTCTTTCCGGGCGTTTTCCCTGGTTTCCCGCTGGGCCTCTTTCCGGGGGTCTTTCCGGGCCTCTTTCCAGGGGTCTTTCCTGGTTTCCCGCTGGGCCTCTTTCCGGGGGTCTTTCCGGGCGTTTTCCCTGGTTTCCCGCTGGGCCTCTTTCCGGGGGTCTTTCCGGGCCTCTTTCCGGGTTTCCCGCTGGGCCTCTTTCCTGGGGTCTTTCCGGGCCTCTTTCCAGGGGTCTTTCCTGGTTTCCCGCTGGGCCTCTTTCCGGGCGTTTTCCCTGGTTTCCCGCTGGGCCTCTTTCCAGGGGTCTTTCCGGGCGTTTTCCCTGGTTTCCCGCTGGGCCTCTTTCCGGGGGTCTTTCCGGGCGTTTTCCCTGGTTTCCCGCTGGGCCTCTTTCCGGGGGTCTTTCCGGGCGTTTTTCCTGGTTTCCCGCTGGGCCTCTTTCCGGGGGTCTTTCCGGGCGTTTTTCCTGGTTTCCCGCTGGGCCTCTTTCCGGGGGTCTTTCCGGGTGTTTTTCCTGGGGTCTTCCCTGGTGTCCCGCTGGGCCTCTTTCCGGGGGTCTTTCCGGGCGTTTTCCCTGGTTTCCCGCTGGGCCTCTTTCCGGGGGTCTTTCCGGGCGTTTTCCCTGGTTTCCCGCTGGGCCTCTTTCCGGGGGTCTTTCCGGGCGTTTTTCCTGGTTTCCCGCTGGGCCTCTTTCCGGGGGTCTTTCCGGGCGTTTTTCCTGGTTTCCCGCTGGGCCTCTTTCCGGGGGTCTTTCCGGGTGTTTTTCCTGGGGTCTTCCCTGGTGTCCCGCTGGGCCTCTTTCCGGGGGTCTTTCCGGGCGTTTTCCCTGGTTTCCCGCTGGGCCTCTTTCCGGGGGTCTTTCCGGGCGTTTTCCCTGGTTTCCCGCTGGGCCTCTTTCCGGGGGTCTTTCCGGGCGTTTTTCCTGGTTTCCCGCTGGGCCTCTTTCCGGGGGTCTTTCCGGGTGTTTTTCCTGGGGTCTTCCCTGGTGTCCCGCTGGGCCTCTTTCCTGGGGTCTTTCCGGGTGTTTTTCCTGGGGTCTTCCCTGGTGTCCCACTGGGCCTCTTTCCTGGGGTCTTTCCGGGCGTTTTTCCTGGTTTCCCGCTGGGCCTCTTTCCTGGGGTCTTTCCGGGTGTTTTTCCTGGGGTCTTTCCGGGTGTCCCGCTGGGCCTCTTTCCTGGGGTCTTTCCGGGTGTCCCACTGGGCCTCTTTCCTGGGGTCTTTCCGGGTGTCCCACTGGGCCTCTTTCCTGGGGTCTTTCCGGGTGTTTTTCCTGGGGTCTTTCCCGGTGTCCCACTGGGCCTCTTTCCGGGTGTTTTTCCTGGGGTCTTTCCTGGGGTCCCACTGGGCCTCTTTCCTGGGGTCTTTCCGGGTGTTTTTCCTGGGGTCTTTCCGGGTTCCCCGCTGGGCCTCTTTCCTGGGGTCTTTCCGGGTGTCCCACTGGGCCTCTTTCCTGGTCTCCCACTACAGCAGTGTTCTGAGCACTGCTTGGGATCTGGACAGGGTTCAGAGTTCACCCTCCCTCCATGAGGTCTGCCAGGACTGGGGTGCCTGTGGTGGGGCTCCTCTCTGCCAGACACTGGGTGCCTGGGGGGTTTCTGCAGGACTGGGGTGGGGTGACCGGGGTGCCTGTGGTGGGGCTCCTCTCTGCCAGAACCGGGGTGCCTGGGGGGTTTCTGCAGGACTGGGGTGGGGTGCCTGGGGGGCTCCTCTCTGCCAGAACCGGGGTGCCTGTGGTGGGGCTCCTCTCTGCCAGAACCAGGGTGCCCGTGGGGTTTCCGCAGGACTGGGGTGCGGTCAGGTCTCAGAGAAGCAGGATGTCTCTTCTCTCGGGAAACAGAGAGCAACGCAACACTTGGGGTCCCTTCCTCTGTGTGGGGGTGCAGCCCAGCAGCTCCTGCGGGGCTGGGGATCCCCCCAGCGGCGGTCCGGTCCGCGCTGACCAGCGCCAGGGTCAGCGTCCAGCACAGCGCAAACAGGGGGGGCAGCGCCGGCCCCCCCCGTCTCCTCCTGCACGTCATCGCGCCGGAGCGGAGATCTCGGGGCGCCCACGGCTCGCGGGACAGACGGACGGACTCGGATCGGGGAGCAAGAGAAGCGCGAGAAGGCAGCCGGAGAGCTCGTGGGTACGGTCACAGGACGGAATGAGGTGCGTGTCTCCTCCGCGCGCTTTTATAGGGACAGGGCGGCGGGGGTTAATTAAGTGTTGATTGAGAGAAGATACTCACGAGGAAAGCGGCGCCGTTCAGGGGGAAAGTCAGTGCGATTAAACAAGCACCGCCTGCAGACGGGCCGCCATTAACACCCGTGGGTCACCCACAGCCAGGACAGCCCCACCGAGAGTCAGGAACCCCGGCTGTCAGCGCGGCCGACAGCTGTTCTGTAAAATATTCCCCGAATTTCTCTTTTCTCAAGGAATACATTTCATCGACTTTATTCAATAAATGCGTTACTATTTGCCTTTTTTAGCTGTTTGTTCAGTATAGCCCCCTGAGTCAGAGGCCGGTCCGGTTCGGCAGAGTCCAAATCAGCACCTCGAGGCTCCAGATCGCAGACAGATTCGCGACGTGACTTCGGGACGAGACGTTTCTCGGGACGAGCGAATAACACTGCTGCTCCGGGCCCGGTCCAGTTCACTTGTGCGAAAGTGCAACTTTATTTCACGACAGACATCTCGCAATAAATACATACTCGTGCAGAGTCATGCGATCTCTCTATCTGACGACGGTTCCTCCATCAGAGCGAGTGGGCGTCGGGGAGTCTCTGCCGGGGTCCAGTCCCGCAGGAGCTCGGGGAACGGGGTACCCCCTCGCTCCCCGCTCTGCTGGGCTGGACGAGAGCGCTCCTCTCGCTCCTCAGTCCTGTTTCCAGGACGGACTCCTGCAGATCATGTCCAGCTCAGCTCAGAAGAGTCCGGCTCTCATGGCGTGGTCAGTGTGTCCAGTGAGGTGCCCACAGACTGCGTGTATAGGGGTACAGTACTGTGTGTATAGGGTGTGTACAGTACCATGCATGTATAGGGGCTACAGTAACGTGTGTATAGGGTACAGTACTGTGTGTATATAGGGGGTACAGTGGTGTATATAGGGGTACAGTGCTGTGTATATAGGGTGTATACAGTACTGTGTGTATAGGGGTACAGTACCGTGTGTGTATAGGGTGTATACAGTACTGTGTGTATAGGGGTACAGTGCTGTGTATATAGGGTGTATACAGTACCGTGTGTGTATAGGGGTTACAGTACGGTGTGTGTATAGGGGGTACACAGTACTGTGTGTATATAGGACAAGAGACAGAAGCAGAGGATTAAACACAGTCAATAACACCAGACTGTATTATTGTGTATAGGGTGTGAACAGTACTGTGTGTATAGGGGTACAGTGATGTGTGTATAGGGGTACAGTACAGTGTGTGTATAGGGTGTACACAGTACCGTGTGTATAGGGGGTACAGTACAATGTGTATATAGGGTGTGTACAGTGCCGTGTGTATAGGGGTTACAGTACGGTGTGTGTATAGGGGGTACACAGTACTGTGTGTATATAGGGGGTACACAGTACTGTGTGTATATAGACAGAAGCAGAGGATTAAACACAGTCAATAATACACCAGACAGCAGAGGTTTATATAGCTGGAAATTCACATTTAAGGAATTTTCCACAGGTAGAGTGTTTCATTACAGGGATTTCCGGAACACACACACAATTCCTGGGATGTACTCCTCTTCGGGACTTTCTTCCCAGATGGGCCGCTGGAATTTGGGGATGTGCCTCTCAGTCACCTTCTCCAGGAGGCCCTGATCCAGGAACTCCTGCAGCTCAGAGAGGCTCCGCTGTCGGAAGTCAGCACTGTCTCCCCGGAGTGTGAAACAGAGTACGCCCCCTGCAGGGAGACATGGGAATAACACCAGGAATCCCACTGCTGTTGTGTGTCCCAGTAAGCGAGGCAGTGCTGTGTGTGTTGTGTTGTACTGTGGCTCAGTGGGGGAGGCAGTGCTGTGTGTGTGGGGGGGGAGTTTTATTTAATTTCTATTACATCTATTATTATGTAACCTTATTTTCATAACCTCAGTTTTGTGATTTTTGTGTTTTTGTGAATTTTGTGATTCATGTGATTCTTGTGATTTTTTGTGAGCTCGCAGAAAAGATATTTCATTGGCAACAACTACTGCTGCACGCTGTATTGTTGTGCATTTTATAAATAAACTTTGATTTGATTTGATTTTGATTTGGGTGTTGCTGTAGCTGGCTGCTGTCAGTGAGCTTCAGGACCAGCTGGCTGAGGGCTCTTCTCTGGGCTCAGCTCTGGCTCAGCAGGGTCTTGTGGTGCTGGGAGCTCTGCTCACTGGTTCTCAGGGGTGACCGGGGCTGTAGTGCTCTCTGTGCCTCAATCCCTCTCCCCTCTCTCTCTGTGCCTCAATCCCTCTCCTCCTCTCTCTCTGTGCCCCTCAATCCCTCTCCCCTCTCTCTCTGTGCCTCAATCCCTCTCCTCCTCTCTCTCTGTGCCTCAATCCCTCTCCTCCTCTCTCTCTGTGCCTCAATCCCTCTCCTCCTCTCTCTCTGTGCCTCAGTCCCTCTCCCCTCTCTCTCTGTGCCTCAATCCCTCTCCTCCTCTCTCTCTGTGCCTCAATCCCTCTCCTCCTCTCTCTCTGTG
This sequence comes from Lepisosteus oculatus, assembly GCF_040954835.1. NCBI lineage: Eukaryota > Metazoa > Chordata > Actinopteri > Semionotiformes > Lepisosteidae > Lepisosteus > Lepisosteus oculatus. Next base: position 39,401,736 of record NC_090707.1, read on the forward strand.
CCTCAATCCCTCTCCTCCTCTCTCTCTGTGCCTCAGTCCCTCTCCTCCTCTCTCTCTGTGCCTCAGTCCCTCTCCTCCTCTCTCTCTGTGCCTCAATCCCTCTCCTCCTCTCTCTCTGTGCCCCTCAGTCCCTCTCCCCTCTCTCTCTGTGCCTCAATCCCTCTCCCCTCTCTCTCTGTGCCTCAATCCCTCTCCCCTCTCTCTCTGTGCCTCAATCCCTCTCCTCCTCTCTCTCTGTGCCTCAATCCCTCTCCTCCTCTCTCTCTGTGCCCCAGTCCCTCTCCCCTCTCTCTCTGTGCCTCAATCCCTCTCCCCTCTCTCTCTGTGCCTCAATCCCTCTCCTCCTCTCTCTCTGTGCCTCAATCCCTCTCCTCCTCTCTCTCTGTGCCTCAATCCCTCTCCCCTCTCTCTCTGTGCCTCAGTCCCTCTCCCCCTCTCTCTCTGTGCCTCAATCCCTCTCCTCCTCTCTCTCTGTGCCTCAGTCCCTCTCCTCCTCTCTCTCTGTGCCTCAATCCCTCTCCTCCTCTCTCTCTGTGCCCCTCAGTCCCTCTCCCCTCTCTCTCTGTGCCTCAATCCCTCTCCCCTCTCTCTCTGTGCCTCAATCCCTCTCCTCCTCTCTCTCTGTGCCTCAATCCCTCTCCCCTCTCTCTCTGTGCCTCAATCCCTCTCCTCCTCTCTCTCTGTGCCTCAATCCCTCTCCCCTCTCTCTCTGTGCCTCAATCCCTCTCCTCCTCTCTCTCTGTGCCCCAGTCCCTCTCCCCTCTCTCTCTGTGCCCCAGTCCCTCTCCCCTCTCTCTCTGTGCCTCAATCCCTCTCCTCCTCTCTCTCTGTGCCTCAATCCCTCTCCTCCTCTCTCTCTGTGCCTCAATCCCTCTCCCCTCTCCTCCTCTCTCTCTGTGCCTCAATCCCTCTCCCCTCTCTCTCTGTGCCTAAGTCCCTCACCCCTCTCTGGACAGCCAGGTCTGCCTGTGTCCAGTGTCTCTGGCCAGCCTGTGGTCACGGAGCCTGTCCTCTCTGGACAGCCTGCTCACTGGTTCTCAGGGTTGACCGGGGCTGTAGTGCTCTCTGCTGCATGTTGGTCAGCGGTGTGTACCGGCCTCAGTCGCCCCGCGGGTGTCGTGTGGTGTCTTTCCCTCACCTGGCTTCAAGGCTCCCAGGAGTTCAGGGACAGCCGACCACGGAACCCCTCCTCCCTGGAACGCCCCCACTGCCACCACGATGTCGTACACGCCTGCACAACACAACACACAAGCACAAACACAGCGTCAAGCGCCCTCCCGCACACAGAGGGAGACCGGAGGCAGACAGACTCACTGGACTCCAGCGACGCCGTGCCATTTCCCAGCAGGCCGTGTATCAGCTTCTGGTACCGCCCCTTCCTCTCTGCCACCTCCATCATCGGCAGGCAGGCATCAACGCCGTGGAACCGACGAAACCCAAACTTGAACATCTGTGGGAGCATCTTTGACGTGAATGTTGGCAGAGAAGAAAGAAAGGCCCGAAGGCGGCCAGACTGTCGCAGGGCTGCAGCTCACAAGAGGGAATGTAGAGCAGGATCCAGCTGGAAAAACAACTGGAGACACTGCTGTCGGCTGAGTGGAATCCCTCAGGAAACTGCAGGACCATTGTTCACTGTGCACTGCAGTTCACAGGTCACTGCAATACAGGTCACTGCAGTACACAGGTCACTGCAGTACAGGCCACTACAACACACAGGTCACTGCAGTCCACAGGTCACTGCAGTCCACAGGTCACTGCAACACACAGGTCACTGCAACACACAGGTCACTGCAGTCCACAGGTCACTGCAGTCCACAGGTCACCACTGCAGTCCACAGGTCACTGCAGTCCACAGGTCACTGCAGTACAGGCCACTACAACACACAGGTCACTGCAGTCCACAGGTCACTGCAGTCCACAGGTCACTGCAGTCCACAGGTCACTGCAACACACAGGTCACTGCAACACACAGGTCACTGCAGTCCACAGGTCACCACTACAGTACACAGGTCACTGCAGTACACAGGTCACTACAGTCCACAGGTCGCCACTGCAGTCCACAGGTCGCCACTGCAGTCCACAGGTCACTGAAACACAGGCCACTGCAGTCCACAGGTCACCACTACAGTACACAGGTCACCACTACAGTACACAGGTCACTGCAGTCCACAGGTCACCACTGCAGTCCACAGGTCACCACTACAGTACACAGGTCACCACTACAGTACACAGGTCACTGAAACACAGGTCACTGCAGTCCACAGGCCACTGCAGTCCACAGGTCACCACTACAGTACACAGGTCACTGCAGTCCACAGGTCACCACTACAGTACACAGGTCACTGCAGTCCACAGGTCACCACTACAGTACACAGGTCACTGCAGTCCACAGGTCACCACTACAGTACACAGGTCACTGAAACACAGGTCACTGCAGTCCACAGGCCACTGCAGTCCACAGGTCACCACTACAGTACACAGGTCACTGCAATGTACAGGTCACCACTACAGTACACAGGTCACTGAAACACAGGTCACTGCAGTCCACAGGCCACTGCAGTCCACAGGTCACTACAATACAGGTCACTGCAGTCCACAGGTCACTGCAGTCCACAGGTCACCACTGCAGTCCACAGGTCACCACTGCAGTCCACAACAATGCAATACAGGGGGAGATGCGGTGCTCTGTGGCTCAGGTTCTGTGCCTGTGGCTGGAAGGTTGCTGGTTCAAATCCCGCGGCCAGTAGAGGAATCCTACTCCCTTGGGCCCCTGAGCAAGGCCCCTCACCCCAGCTGCTTCAGGGGCGCCGTATAAATGGCTGACCCTGCGCTCTGACCCCCAGCTTCTCTCCCTGTCAGTGTGTCTCATGGAGAGCAAGCTGGGGTCTGTGAAAAGACGAATTCCAAATGCAAGAAATTGTATATGACTAATAAAGTGATCTTATCTCTTATCTGAAAAGCACAGTGCACTACAATACAGGTCATTACAATACACAGATCACTGCAATAGAGATCTCAACAGCACAGTGCACAATACACTCCCAGCACTGTGCAACAGACTCCAGCACGGAGCACTCCTGCAATTTAATACTAGACAACCTTAGAGTTCATACAGACTGTTTCTCACAGGGAATCGGAATAAAAAATAACAGAATATTCTTTTAATGTTTCCGCTGGTTACAAGAGCAAGCCAGGCCAGTGAGTAAACCTGCCCAGTACCTCGTCAGCCACCAGGCCTGTCCCACACGCAGCATCCAGGACCAGAAGACACCCCCTCCGGTCTCCCTGCTGCCCCTCCTCAAACAGGCCTGCCACTGTCTCCGCCAGGAAATAGGGGGCTCGGTACCCCATGGGCTGGATATCCTGAGAGAGAGGGGTTAATACACACACTCCTCCTGCACACTACTGTACACTGACACTGCACTGAGAGAGAGGGGTTAATACACACACTGCTCCTGCACACTACTGTACACTGACACTGCACTGAGAGAGAGAGGGGTTAATACACACACTCCTCCTGCACACTACTGTACACTGACACTGCACTGAGAGAGAGAGGGGTTAATACACACACTCCTCCTGCACACTACTGTACACTGACACTGCACCGAGAGAGAGAGGGGTTAATACACACACTCCTCCTGCACACTACTGTACACTGACACTGCACCGAGAGAGAGAGGGGTTAATACACACACTCCTCCTGCACACTACTGTACACTGACACTGCACTGAGAGAGAGAGGGGTTAATACACACACTCCTCCTGCACACTACTGTACACTGACACTGCACTGAGAGAGAGAGGGGTTAATACACACACTCCTCCTGCACACTACTGTACACTGACACTGCACTGAGAGAGAGAGGGGTTAATACACACACTCCTCCTGCACACTACTGTACACTGACACTGCACTGAGAGAGAGAGAGGTTAATACACACACTCCTCCTGCACACTACTGTACACTGACACTGCACTGAGAGAGAGAGGGGTTAATACACACACTCCTCCTGCACACTACTGTACACTGACACTGCACCGAGAGAGAGAGGGGTTAATACACACACTCCTCCTGCACACTACTGTACACTGACACTGCACCGAGAGAGAGAGGGGTTAATACACACACTCCTCCTGCACACTACTGTACACTGACACTGCACCGAGAGAGAGAGAGGTTAATACACACACTCCTCCTGCACACTACTGTACACTGACACTGCACCGAGAGAGAGAGGGGTTAATACACACACTCCTCCTGCACACTACTGTACACTGACACTGCACCGAGAGAGAGAGGGGTTAATACACACACTCCTCCTGCACACTACTGTACACTGACACTGCACCGAGAGAGAGAGGGGTTAATACACACACTCCTCCTGCACACTACTGTACACTGACACTGCACCGAGAGAGAGAGGGGTTAATACACACACTCCTCCTGCACACTACTGTACACTGACACTGCACCGAGAGAGAGAGGGGTTAATACACACACTCCTCCTGCACACTACTGTACACTGACACTGCACCGAGAGAGAGAGGGGTTAATACACACACTCCTCCTGCACACTACTGTACACTGACACTGCACCGAGAGAGAGAGGGGTTAATACACACACTCCTCCTGCACACTACTGTACACTGACACTGCACCGAGAGAGAGAGGGGTTAATACACACACTCCTCCTGCACACTACTGTACACTGACACTGCACCGAGAGAGAGGGGGGTTAATACACACACTCCTCCTGCACACTACTGTACACTGACACTGCACCGAGAGAGACGGGGGTTAATACACACACTCCTCCTGCACACTACTGTACACTGACACTGCACTGAGAGAGAGAGAGGGGTTAATACACACACTCCTCCTGCACACTACTGTACACTGACACTGCACTGAGAGAGAGAGGGGTTAATACACACACTTCTCCTGCACACTACTGTACACTGACACTGCACTGAGAGAGAGAGGGGTTAATACACACACTCCTCCTGCACACTACTGTACACTGACACTGCACTGAGAGAGGGGTTAATACACACACTCCTCCTGCACACTACTGTACACTGACACTGCACTGAGAGAGAGAGAGGGGTTAATACACACACTCCTTCTGCACACTGCTGTACACTGACACTGCACTGAGAGAGAGAGGGGTTAATACACACACTCCTCCTGCACACTACTGTACACTGACACTGCACTGAGAGAGAGAGGGGTTAATACACACACTCCTCCTGCACACTACTGTACACTGACACTGCACTGAGAGAGAGAGGGGTTAATACACACACTCCTCCTGCACACTACTGTACACTGACACTGCACTGAGAGAGAGAGGGGGGTTAATACACACACTCCTCCTGCACACTACTGTACACTGACACTGCACTGAGAGAGAGGGGTTAATACACACACTCCTCCTGCACACTACTGTACACTGACACTGCACTGAGAGAGAGGGGTTAATACACACACTCCTCCTGCACACTACTGTACACTGACACTGCACTGAGAGAGAGAGGGGTTAATACACACACTCCTCCTGCACACTACTGTACACTGACACTGCACTGAGAGAGAGGGGTTAATACACACACTCCTCCTGCACACTGACACTGCAGTGTGGTAAGACAGTGTTCAGAGAGCTGAAGTACCTTCTCGTGGTAGGGAGCCCATGTCTTGTAGAACTCCAGACGCTCCTCCAGGCCCTGCAGGCTGTTGATCTTCTTGAGGTTTCCGACAGCGTCTCCTGGGACAGCCATCACGAGGCACAACTGCCCGACCCGAGATCCGCTCGGCTCCCTCCGTGTCCTCTGCGCTGCTCTTCTGAAGGGACTGTCTCCCAGTGCAGGTGGGACACGGTCTGTGTCTGGACCGGCTCCGGACCCGTGTCCTCTCCGGGTGGATGCCGACGGGGTTGGAGTCCGGCTTGAAAGTCGAGTTATTTATTGCTGTGAAGTTATTCATTGACGCCGCACGGAGCTGCCGGGGGGCAGGGCGGGTCCGACTGCGCGCTCCCGGAAGAGCGGGAGGTTCCTCGCTCCGCCGCTCCCGGCCCAGTGTACTGGTCTCGTACTGTACTGGTCCCGGAGCCCGGTTCCCTGGGGCGTGTTCCGGGGTGCGAGGCGGTCTGGGACTGGGCTGGCTAAGCGTGCCCCCCGCCGGAGAGAGAGAGTCCTGTTAACTCGTAATAACACAGGGAGCCATGTTGAACACTGCCGTGTAATCTCGCAGTGACATGGTCGTGAGAGCTCAAGACATCCACCCGTGTTGTAAGCACGCGATCCAGATGGGGAAATGACACACACAGGACACACAGCCCCACTCCCACGGGGCCAGTCTCGCGGGAATCCACTAACCCACCGGCATGTCTGCACGAGACCCTGGAGGAGACCCACGCGAACGTGGGCAGAACACGCAAACTCCACACGGACACGCCGCACCCACGCAACCGCCCCCAGCAATGCCGAGCACAGCGCCGCCCCGCGTACAAACGCCCCCCGCCGGAGAGCTGCTGTGTGCTGCGCGGCTCCGAGTCCCCGATCCGCTGGGCTGTGGAGTGACCTGGGGGCACTCGTGGACTCCAGAGATCTGCGTGGAGTACTGACACCCTCATGCCAGCCCAGCTGCCCTCGGACCCCTCGTCTCCTCCGAGTCTGCCGGTCGGCACTGCTCGGGGTGGACATGAAGGGTCACTTGCTTTTGTGAAGCGTCTCGGGGCGACCTTGTAGTGAAAGGCGCTATATAAACAGCAATTGAATTGACCCCGAGCCCGGCCGGGTCGCGCTGCAGACTTCCGGCTCCGGGCAGCTCGGACCGGCTCTGGTGCTGTGCGCGTCTCCGTCTCCGAACCCTGTTCCTACCCGGGAGCCTCAGGGAGCAACCCGCCTGTGGGTCTGAATGATTAATTGATTGATTGATTAATAATGGAGTAATATCGATCCCCACTGGACAGCCGCAGTGATTCACCGCCCGAACCCGGACACCTCGCCCGCCGGTGCGCCCTCACTCCGTGACCCAATTAAGACACGAGCGGATTTAAATGAATTCATCATTCCCCGCTCTCGGCTCCGTGTCTCCGTGTCCCCGTGTCCGCGTGAGAACGCGGGGGACGGGCGCGTGCCGGATTGGCCCGAACCGGGCCGGCTGCAGGCCAGCAGGGCGCCTGTCGGAGTATAAATAGGCGTGCCTCGGACCCGTGCCCTCATCACACTCTCCGCGGTCTGTCTTTTTCTCTGGTTTTGTCTTTTTTCTTCCCCTGCAGGCGTCTCGCTCAGCCGGTACCCCGGAACTACCCGCACCCCGAGATCTTCGCTCCGGCGCGATGACGTGCAGGAGGAGACGGGGGGGGCCGGCGCTGCCCCCCCTGTTTGCGCTGTGCTGGACGCTGACCCTGGCGCTGGTCAGCGCGGACCGGACCGCCGCTGGGGGGATCCCCAGCCCCGCAGGAGCTGCTGGGCTGCACCCCCACACAGAGGAAGGGACCCCGAGTGTTGCGTTGCTCTCTGTTTCCCGAGAGAAGAGACATCCTGCTTCTCTGAGACCTGACCGCACCCCAGTCCTGCGGAAACCCCACGGGCACCCCGGTTCTGGCAGAGAGGAGCCCCACCACGGGCACCCCGGTTCTGGCAGAGAGGAGCCCCCCAGGCACCCCACCCCAGTCCTGCAGGAGCCCCACCACGGGCACCCCGGTTCTGGCAGAGAGGAGCCCCACCAAGGGCACCCCGGTTCTGGCAGAGAGGAGAACAAACCGGGTCCCCGACCGGGTCCCAAGCCAGGAAGCAGGCCAGGACGCAGACTGGGTCCCCGACCAGGACACAAGCCAGGAAGCAGACCGGGTTGCAGGCCAGGACGCAAACCGGTTCCCCGACCGGGTCGCAAGCCAGGAAGCGGGCCGGGTCGCAAGCCAGGACGCAAACCAGTTCCCCGACCGGGTCGCAAGCCAGGAAGCGGGCCGGGTCGCAAGCCAGGACGCAAACCGGTTCCCAGGCCGGGTCGCAAGCCAGGAAGCGGGCCAGGACGCAAACCGGTTCCCCGACCGGGTCGCAAGCCAGGAAGCGGGCCGGGTCGCAAGCCAGGACGCAAACCGGTTCCCCGACCGGGTCGCAAGCCAGGAAGCGGGCCGGGTCGCAAGCCAGGACGCAAACCGGTTCCCAGGCCGGGTCGCAAGCCAGGACGCAAACCGGTTCCCAGGCCGGGTCGCAAGCCAGGAAGCGGGCCGGGTCGCAAGCCAGGACGCAAACCGGTTCCCCGGCCGGGTCGCAAGCCAGGACGCAAACCGGTTCCCCGGCCGGGTCGCAAGCCAGGACGCAAACCGGTTCCCCGGCCGGGTCGCAAGCCAGGACGCAAACCGGTTCCCCGGCCGGGTCGCAAGCCAGGAAGCGGGCCGGGTCGCAAGCCAGGACGCAAACCGGTTCCCCGGCCGGGTCGCAAGCCAGGAAGCGGGCCGGGTCGCAAGCCAGGACGCAAACCAGTTCCCCGACCGGGTCGCAAACCAGTTCCCCGACCGGGTCGCAAACCAGTTCCCCGACCGGGTCGCAAACCAGTTCCCCGACCGGGTCGCAAGCCAGGACGCAAACCGGTTCCCGGGCCGGGTCGCAAGCCAGGAAGCGGGCCGGGTCGCAAGCCGGTTCCCCGGCCGGGTCGCAAGCCGGTTCCCCGGCCGGGTCGCAAGCCGGTTCCCCGGCCGGGTCGCAAGCCGGTTCCCCGGCCGGGTCGCAAGCCGGTTCCCCGGCCGGGTCGCAAGCCGGTTCCCCGGCCGGGTCGCAAGCCGGTTCCCCGGCCGGGTCGCAAGCCAGGACGCAAGCCGGTTCCCCGACCGGGTCGCAAGCCAGGACGCAAGCCGGTTCCCCGGCCGGGTCGCAAGCCGGTTCCCCGGCCGGGTCGCAAGCCAGGACGCAAACCAGTTCCCCGACCGGGTCGCAAGCCAGGACGCAGGCCGGGTCGCAAGCCAGGACGCAGGCCGGGTCGCAAGCCAGGACGCAAACCTGTTCCCCGACCGGGTCGCAAGCCAGGAAGCGGGCCGGGTCGCAAGCCAGGACGCAAACCAGTTCCCCGACCGGGTCGCAAGCCAGGACGCAAGCCGGTTCCCCGACCGGGTCGCAAGCCGGTTCCCCGACCGGGTCGCAAGCCGGTTCCCCGACCGGGTCGCAAGCCAGGACGCAAACCAGTTCCCCGACCGGGTCGCAAGCCAGGAAGCGGGCCGGGTCGCAAGCCAGGACGCAAACCAGTTCCCCGACCGGGTCGCAAGCCAGGAAGCGGGCCGGGTCGCAAGCCAGGACGCAAGCCAGTTCCCCGACCGGGTCGCAAGCCAGGACGCAGACCGGGTCGCAAGCCAGGACGCAGACCGGGTCGCAAGCCAGGACGCAGACCGGGTCGCAAGCCAGGACGCAGACCGGTTCCCCGACCGGTTCCCCGACCGGGTCGCAGGCCGGGTCGCAGGCCGGGTCGCAGGCCGGGTCGCAGGCCGGGTCGCAAGCCAGGACGCAGGCCGGGTCGCAAGCCAGGACGCAGGCCGGGTCGCAAGCCAGGACGCAGGCCGGGTCGCAAGCCAGGACGCAGGCCGGGTCGCAAGCCAGGACGCAGGCCGGGTCGCAAGCCAGGACGCAGGCCGGGTCGCAAGCCAGGACGCAGGCCGGGTCGCAAGCCGGGTCGCAAGCCAGGACACAAACCAGTTCCCCGACCGGGTCGCAAGCCAGGACACAAGCCAGGACGCAGACCGGGTCGCAAGCCAGGACACAAGCCAGGATGCAGACCGGGTCGCAAGCCAGGACGCAAACCGGTTCCCCGGCCGGGTCGCAAGCCTGGAAGCAGGCCGGGACGCAGACCTGTTCCCCGGCCGGGTGGCCCCCCATTTGAGCCAGTTGTTGTGTTCCATCAAGAACCAGGCCCGCAGGCCCTCGTCCCCAGCAGTCCCTCAGGTACCGGGTCCGCTTGGTGCCGGTCCTGCTGGGGGTTCAAGTCCCTCCTGGAGCAGAGGAGCTGATGGCCACCTGTACTCTGCTCTTCCCGCAGGCTGCAGTATCCCGGCTGACCAGCAGGTGGCGTGTGGCGCTCCCTCCATCGGCGCTGCAGCCTGTGTGTCCAGAGGCTGTTGTGTGGGGGCAGGAGAGGCCGGTGGCTGCTACTACCCCATGAACGGTAGGGGGGGACCCCGAGTACTGATCTGTATGAGTGTATTAAATTTTCTGTGTGTGTGTATTAACCCCTCTCTCTCAGTGCAGTGTCAGTGTACAGTAGTGTGCAGGAGGAGTGTGTGTATTAACCCCTCTCTCTGTCAGTGTACAGTAGTGTGCAGGAGGAGTGTGTGTATTAACCCCTCTCTCTCAGTGCAGTGTTAGTGTACAGTAGTGTGCAGGAGGAGTGTGTGTATTAACCCCTCTCTCTCTCTCAGTGCAGTGTCAGTGTACAGTAGTGTGCAGGAGGAGTGTGTGTATTAACCCCTCTCTCTCTCTCAGTGCAGTGTCAGTGTACAGTAGTGTGCAGGAGGAGTGTGTGTATTAACCCCTCTCTCTCTCTCAGTGCAGTGTCAGTGTACAGTAGTGTGCAGGAGGAGTGTGTGTATTAACCCCTCTCTCTCTCTCAGTGCAGTGTCAGTGTACAGTAGTGTGCAGGAGGAGTGTGTGTATTAACCCCTCTCTCTCTCTCTCAGTGCAGTGTCAGTGTACAGTAGTGTGCAGGAGGAGTGTGTGTGTATTAACCCCTCTCTCTCTCTCTCAGTGCAGTGTCAGTGTACAGTAGTGTGCAGGAGGAGTGTGTGTGTATTAACCCCTCTCTCTCTCTCTCTCAGTGCAGTGTCAGTGTACAGTAGTGTGCAGGAGGAGTGTGTGTGTATTAACCCCTCTCTCTCTCTCTCAGTGCAGTGTCAGTGTACAGTAGTGTGCAGGAGGAGTGTGTGTGTATTAACCCCTCTCTCTCTCTCTCAGTGCAGTGTCAGTGTACAGTAGTGTGCAGGAGGAGTGTGTGTATTAACCCCTCTCTCTCTCTCTCAGTGCAGTGTCAGTGTACAGTAGTGTGCAGGAGGAGTGTGTGTATTAACCCCTCTCTCTCTCTCTCAGTGCAGTGTCAGTGTACAGTAGTGTGCAGGAGGAGTGTGTGTATTAACCCCTCTCTCTCTCAGTGCAGTGTCAGTGTACAGTAGTGTGCAGGAGGAGTGTGTGTATTAACCCCTCTCTCTCTCAGTGCAGTGTCAGTGTACAGTAGTGTGCAGGAGGAGTGTGTGTATTAACCCCTCTCTCTCTCTCTCTCTCTCAGTGCAGTGTCAGTGTACAGTAGTGTGCAGGAGGAGTGTGTGTATTAACCCCTCTCTCTCTCAGTGCAGTGTCAGTGTACAGTAGTGTGCAGGAGGAGTGTGTGTATTAACCCCTCTCTCTCTCAGTGCAGTGTCAGTGTACAGTAGTGTGCAGGAGGAGTGTGTGTATTAACCCCTCTCTCTCTCTCTCTCAGCCTGTACGAAAGACGGGCACTTTGTCTTCTCGATTCACCGCGGCTCAGCGACGCCCCCTGTTGACCTGGGCAGTCTGAGGGTGGGGGAGTGTGGGTGCCCCCCGGTCTCTCTCACCCAGGACTTCGCCGTCTTCAAGTTCCACCGGCGGGAGTGTGGCACGCAGCTGCGGGTGAGTCTCGGGGTGCCGGGGGGTCCCTCCGGGCTGGGGGTGCGCGATCGGGGGGTCCTGAGCTGTGCTGCTCCGGTGTTGCAGGTGAAGGGGCGCTCCCAGTTCTACCGGGCGGCGATCCGGGGCGCGGTGTGGACGGGCTCCAGGGACCAGCACGCGGTGCCGCTGGCGGTGGCGTACCGGTGAGCGGGGGGGCTGGCGGGGGGCGGGGGCGGGGGCGGGGGGGCGCGAGGGGCACTCCTGGCCGTCTCTCTGTTCCAGGTCCATCGCCCAGTGCGTGTACCGGGCCCGGCGCCCCGGCCTGCTGCTCAAGCACCTGGAGGCGCTGCCCGTCTCCGCGGCAACGCAGCGCGCCGGCGTGGAGGTCCGCGTGGCCACAGGTGCGAGCGGCGAGGGTGGGCGCTGTGAGGGTGTCTGTCGGCGCCATGCTCACCCCCTCTCTCGCACCCCCGCAGACCCCTCGTACGCCCACTTCCACAGCCCCTGCCAGCTGCCCCTGCGCCTCAGCCTGAGGGCCCCCCTGTTCCTGGAGGTGCGGCTCGTGTCGCCCCCCGACCCCAGCCTGGTGCTGCTGGTGCACTACTGCGTGGCGTACCCCAGATCCGCGCAGGCCGCCTGGGTGCTCATCTACGACGGGTGAGGGGGTGTCCGGGTGGGGTGGGGTGGGGGACCCCGGTCTGTGCGGCCGCGCCCTGACCCCCTCTGTGTGTGCAGCTGCTCCGGTGCCCAGCGCCTCTCGCCCGGCCTCAGGCGTCCCGCCAAGCAGGCCCACCACTTCGCTGTCCAGGCCCAGCAGCTCCGCTGGGGGGCACGTTTCCGGGGTGCTGAGGTGAGGGGGGTGGACGGAGCCCCGCTGGGGGAGCTGGGCCAGCGGCAGTGATGTGGGGCTCTCTCACTGTACCCCTCTCCCCCCCAGATCTTCATCCTGTGCTCTACGGAGATCTGCTCCCCCAGGGATGGGAGGTGTCAGCAGGCCTGCTCCCATCCTCCAGGTGGGTCCTGTTATCGGGGTGCTGGGGCTGTGTTGGGGTCCCGCAGGAGGTGGGGGTCTGACTCTCGGTCCCCTCAGCCCGGGAGGGAAAGCCCCTTCCAGCCAGGAGGGATGAGCACCACCTGATCGTCCGGCACGGCCCCTTCATCCTGCCCAGTGAGGAAGAGGAGCGGTGAGGGGCTGCGACGGCCCCCCTCTCTGCTGGTCCTCGTCTGCCCTCGGAGAGGCTGTGTGACCTTCCTCTGCAATAAAGAGTTGAGCTTGAGCTGCTGAGTCCGTCTCGTCTGTGTGAGCCCCGGTCTCCCCTGGGGGTCTCGTTCCCCACCCCGCTGTGTCCCCTCGGGAGCGTCGTGCTGGTGTCCGTGACTCTCCAGGGCCAGGGCTGAGTCTGGGGTGACAGTGGATATGCTCCACTCGCCCATGGTGCAGAACAGGGGTTACCAGTGCTCCTGGGGCAGAGGAGGGTGGTGTCCTGCCCCTCTTGGGGTAGAGTCTGCCTTGCTCTCCAGTGGCCAGTCATCCTGCTGGGTTTGTGGGTGCAGGGGAAGGGGCATGTCTCCGCTCCGGGGTTGGAGTGGTGTGGTGGATCCGTCTCTGTGACTGGAAGGTTGCAGGTTCAAATCCCGCGGCCGGCGGAGGAATCCTACTCCGTTGGGCCCCTGAGCAAGGCCCTTCACCCCAGCTGCTCCAGGGGTGCTGTATAAATGGCTGACCCTGCACTCTGACCCCCAGCTTCTCTCCCTGTCAGTGTGTCTCATGGAGAACAATGAGACATGGAAAAGACACATTCCTACTGTGAGAGGTTGGACAGGGCCAGTAACGTGGTCTTGTCAAGAGCGTGGTTCTGACTGGGCCCTGCTGCAGTGGGGCTGGCTGCTCACCACTACACGGGCTCTGTAAGACTGTATTCTCCCGGGACAGGGAGCTCCCCGAGTCCAGGTCTGCCTCGGACAGACATGGAGCAGGGGCCTGGGCAGAACATACGAGCTCCACACAGATGGTGCTGCTGCCCCAGCAGCAGTTGAAACAATCCAGGTGTCCCTCTCGCCCCTGAGCTGGGAGACGGCCAGCAAGCCAACTCTGCGCTGCTCTTCTGAAGGGACTGTCTCCCAGTGCAGGTGGGACACGGTCTGTGTCTGGACCGGCTCTGGACCCGCTGTCCGTGCCTGAGCTGCTGATTTTATTTTTAATCAGCACGTTCGAATCTCGGCTTCTAGTTGCTCTCTGTTGCTGCTGTGTAACCCCGCCCGTTCGGGTCTGTTCCTTCTCGATAAGGATAGGTGTGAGTGTAGTGGTTCCCCTGAGCTGTAGGAAATTGCTCCTCGCCGTGAGGTGACTATCGCTGCGGTTTCAGCCGCTGCTACACTGAATGCTGTCTAACTGCGGAAAGTAGCCGAAGGTGTTGTACTGATTTTATTCATCTTTCCCTACATCCGACAAGTACCTCTTTCACCAGTTTCAACTGGTGAAGGCTGAGGGGGACGCGGAGCGCCACCATGCCGCCGCGGTGCGAGTCTCCGATCCGTGGAACCGGCGAGCGGGACCCACGGAGACCACGCGAGGTGTAACAGAAGCGAACAGATTCAAGTTTCACGTCATTCCTTTCAACGTCACAATACGTGTCATCTCCGTGCTTCCTGGTCTTGTCTGTAACTTATTTGCCACGTGTTCTTCAGAGCTGTTTAATAACCGTTTTCTATAAGATCACAGATCCAAATACTTGCATTAGGAATTTCTTTTCACAAACCCCATGAGACACACTGACAGGGAGAGAAGCTTGGTGTCAGAGCGCAGGGTCAGCCATTTATACAGCACCCCTGGAGCAGCTGGGGTGAAGGGCCTTGCTCAGGGGCCCCACGGAGCGGGACTCCTCTGCCGGCCGCTGGATACGAACTGGCAGCCTTCCAGCCACAGAGACAGACCCTGAGCCACAGAGCACCGCCCCAGTTACATCATTCGTTGATTTCATTGCTGTCGATAGTAAGAGAAGACTGATGATCGCAGTGACTGCACAAATTGTAATGTGGGGCAACTTTCCGAGATCTTACAGCCCCAACAGCCCCGCCTGTCCCGATCGTGAGAAACGGAGCCGCTGCCTCCACTCTGCAACTCTTATCGATAATCAACACTCCGGGTACACACACAGGACACACTGCAGCTGAGGACAAACACTCTCGTTTAAAAACAACCGGCCGGATGATCCTATCGCCCTACAGCTGACCAGCACGCGATAATTACCAACTAATTAACACCCCGGAAGCGCAGGTTAAGAGCCGCGCGCCGCGGCCACGCCCCGAGCTCGGCGGTGATGTAATTGCCCCCCGGCCGTGATTGGCTGCTGCCGCGGAGGCGGAAGTCGCGTCCCTATAAAGCGCAGCGCGGGCGGGGACCCGGCTTCTCACGCGCGCGCGGCGGCCGGAAGCTGGTGCCTGTCTCCGTCTCCGTGTCTGTGTTGGTGTGCAAGACGCACCGAGGCTGCGGTTCGAGCTTCTCCTCGCCCTGCGACCCCAGCGGCCCTCTCCGCCGCTTCTCCCAGCCCGGGGCGTCCCCTCGCCTCCTGCCGCTTTCAGGGTGCGTGACAAGTCTGGGGGCCCCTCAAGATGCCGTTTAGTTGTGAGACGGGGCTGCGCCTGCTCCTGGTGGCCTGGGCAGCCGCGCTGGGGGCGGGTGCCCTCGGAGGGGGGGCAGGACAGCGGAGCCGCGACCAGGGCGTCCCGCGGTCCTCCTCCGAGCGCCCGCGCAGCTTCGAGGGACCTCCGACCCCACTGGCGCGACGCGGGCGGTACCGTCCCGGACCCCAGCTCCCTGTCCCGCTGCCCAGGGAGCGCGCCGAGCCGGAGACTGCCCGCCGGCCGACGAGGAGGAGGAGGAAGATGAAGGCGAGGCGGCCCTGCAGGCCCCGCCCGGGCAGCGGCAGGCGCTGCTGTGTGGGCGCAGAGAGCGATGGCGCCACCGGGCCTGGTACCGGGACTGATGCCTCCCCCATCGGGCTGCCTGCAGACCCGTCCCCACCTGGGCCCAGAGCCGAGCTCGCGGAAGAGCTGGATGGGGAGCTGGATTGGACCGGCTCCAGAACCCTGCTGGGCCCAGAGGAGCTGGACAGGGGCAAGAGGGAGGAAGATCAAGATCCAGGGCGACCCAGCAGGGGCAAAGAGGAAGACCACGGTACCCCTTCTCCGGGCAAGAGGGAGGAAGACCACGGTACCCATTCTCCGGGCAAGAGGGAGGAAGACCACGGTACCTCTTCTCCGGGCAAGAGGGAGGAAGATCGAGACCCAGGGCAACCCAGCAGGGGCAAAGAGGAAGACCAAGGTACCTCTTCTCCAGGCAAGAGGGAGGAAGACCACGATACCCATTCCCCGGGCAAGAGGGAGGAAGATCAAGACCCAGGGCGACCCAGCAGGGGCAAAGAGGAAGACCACGGTACCCATTCTCCGGGCAAGAGGGAGGAAGACCACGGTACCCATTCTCCGGGCAAGAGGGAGGAAGACCCCGATACTTCTCCGGGCAAGAGGGAGGAAGATCCAGGGCAACCCAGCAGGGGCAAAGAGGAAGACCACGGTACCCATTCTCCGGGCAAGAGGGAGGAAGACCACGGTACCCATTCTCCGGGCAAGAGGGAGGAAGATCGAGACCCAGGGCGACCCAGCAGGGGCAAAGAGGAAGACCACGGTACCCCTTCTCCGGGCAAGAGGGAGGAAGACCACGGTACCCCTTCTCCGGGCAAGAGGGAGGAAGATCGAGACCCAGGGCGACCCAGCAGGGGCAAAGAGGAAGACCACAGTACCTCTTCTCCGGGCAAGAGGGAGGAAGACCACGGTACCTCTTCTCCGGGTAAGAGGGAGGAAGATCGAGACCCAGGGCGACCCAGCAGGGGCAAAGAGGAAGACCACGGTACCTCTTCTCCGGGCAAGAGGGAGGAAGATCGAGACCCAGGGCGACCCAGCAGGGGCAAAGAGGAAGACCACGGTACCTCTTCTCCGGGCAAGAGGGAGGAAGACCACGGTACCTCTTCTCCGGGTAAGAGGGAGGAAGATCGAGACCCAGGGCGACCCAGCAGGGGCAAAGAGGAAGACCACGGTACCTCTTCTCCGGGTAAGAGGGAGGAAGACCACGGTACCTCTTCTCCGGGTAAGAGGGAGGAAGACCACGGTACCTCTTCTCCGGGCAAGAGGGAGGAAGATCGAGACCCAGGGCGACCCAGCAGTGGCAAAGAAGAAGATCACGGTACCTCTTCGGGCAAGAGGGAGGAAGACCACGGTACCTCTTCTCCGGGTAAGAGGGAGGAAGATCGAGACCCAGGGCGACCCAGCAGGGGCAAAGAGGAAGACCACGGTACCCATTCTCCGGGCAAGAGGGAGGAAGACCACGATACCCATTCCCCGGGCAAGAGGGAGGAAGATCGAGACCCAGGGCGACCCAGCAGGGGCAAAGAGGAAGACCCCGGTACCTCTTCTCCGGGCAAGAGGGAGGAAGACCCCGGTACCTCTTCTCCGGGCAAGAGGGAGGAAGATCGAGACCCAGGGCGACCCAGCAGGGGCAAAGAGGAAGACCCCGGTACCTCTTCTCCGGGCAAGAGGGAGGAAGACCACGGTACCTCTTCTCCGGGTAAGAGGGAGGAAGATCGAGACCCAGGGCGACCCAGCAGGGGCAAAGAGGAAGACCCCGGTACCTCTTCTCCGGGCAAGAGGGAGGAAGACCCCGGTACCTCTTCTCCGGGCAAGAGGGAGGAAGACCACGATACCCATTCCCCGGGCAAGAGGGAGGAAGACCACGGTACCTCTTCTCCGGGCAAGAGGGAGGAAGAGGATGGTGTGGCAAGGAAGCCCCGACGCTGTTGGGACCTGGAGAGAGAGCTGAGGGAGTGTGGGTGGCCCCCCATCTTCCTGCTGCCCTGGAGAGGGGAGGGGTTCCCCAACCTGCCCCGCCCCCCAGGTGAGTGTCCCGCTGGTGGGGGGCAGTCCGAGCCCAGGCTCAGGGGGTCTGGGGTGTCAGGAGGAACGGCCCCAGGCTCTGGGGTGGGGGTCCGAGCGGCCTGCTGGTGACAGGTCTGCCCCCCCCTCAGCAGGACACTCCGGCCCTGTTCCCTTCTGCCTCTCACTGGGCTGCTCTTCCCACAGGGCGCAGGCCGGCTCCCGGACCGGGTCAGAGACCAGGACACAGACCGGGGCGCAGGCCGGCTCCCGGACCGAGTCGGAGACCAGGACACAGACCGGGGCGCAGGCCGGCTCCCGGACCGGGTCGGAAACCAGCTCCCAGACCGGGGCGCAGGCCGGCTCCCGGACCGGGTCGGAAACCAGCTCCCAGACCGGGGCGCAGGCCGGCTCCCGGACCGGGTCGGAAACCAGGACACAGACCGGGGCGCAGGCCGGCTCCCGGACCGGGTCGGAAACCAGGACACAGACCGGGGCGCAGGCCGGCTCCCGGACCGGGTCGGAGACCAGGACACAGACCGGGGCGCAGGCCGGCTCCCGGACCGGGTCGGAGACCAGGACACAGACCGGGGCGCAGGCCGGCTCCCGGACCGGGTCGGAGACCAGGACACAGACCGGGGCGCAGGCCGGCTCCCGGACCGGGTCGGAAACCAGCTCCCAGACCGGGGCGCAGGCCGGCTCCCGGACCGGGTCGGAAACCAGCTCCCAGACCGGGGCGCAGGCCGGCTCCCGGACCGGGTCGGAAACCAGGACACAGACCGGGGCGCAGGCCGGCTCCCGGACCGGGTCGGAAACCAGGACACAGACCGGGGCGCAGGCCGGCTCCCGGACCGGGTCGGAGACCAGGACACAGACCGGGGCGCAGGCCGGCTCCCGGACCGGGTCGGAGACCAGGACACAGACCGGGGCGCAGGCCGGCTCCCGGACCGGGTCGGAAACCAGCTCCCAGACCGGGGCGCAGGCCGGCTCCCGGACCGGGTCGGAAACCAGCTCCCAGACCGGGGCGCAGGCCGGCTCCCGGACCGGGTCGGAAACCAGCTCCCAGACCGGGGCGCAGGCCGGCTCCCGGACCGGGTCGGAAACCAGGACACAGACCGGGGCGCAGGCCGGCTCCCGGACCGGGTCGGAGACCAGGACACAGACCGGGGCGCAGGCCGGCTCCCGGACCGGGTCGGAGACCAGGACACAGACCGGGTCGCAGGCCGGCTCCAAGACCGGGTCGCAAGCCGGGTCGCAGGCCGGATCGCAGGCCGGCTCCAAGACCGGGTCGCAAGCCGGGTCGCAGGCCGGCTCCAAGACCGGGTCGCAAGCCGGGTCGCAGGCCGGCTCCAAGACCGGGTCGGAAACCAGCACACAGACCAGCACACAGACCGGGTGGCCCCCAATTTGAGCCAGTTGCTGTGTTCCATCAAGAACCAGGCCCGCAGGCCCTCGGCCCCAGCAGTCCCTCAGGTACCGGGTCCGCTTGGTGCCGGTCCTGCTGGGGGTTCGAGTCCCTCCTGGATCAGAGGAGCTGATGGCCACCTGTACTCTGCTCTTCCCGCAGGCTGCAGTATCCCGGCTGACCAGCAGGTGGCGTGTGGCGCTCCCTCCATCGGCGCTGCAGCCTGTGTGTCCAGAGGCTGTTGTGTGGGGGCAGGAGAGGCCGGTGGCTGCTACTACCCCATGAACGGTAGGGGGGGACCCCGAGTACTGATCTGTATGAGTGTATTAAATTTTCTGTGTGTGTGTACAGGAGGAGTGTGTGTATTAACCCCTCTCTCTCTCTCAGTGCAGTGTCAGTGTACAGTAGTGTGCAGGAGGAGTGTGTGTATTAACCCCTCTCTCTCTCAGTGCAGTGTCAGTGTACAGTAGTGTGCAGGAGGAGTGTGTGTATTAACCCCTCTCTCTCTCAGTGCAGTGTCAGTGTACAGTAGTGTGCAGGAGGAGTGTGTGTATTAACCCCTCTCTCTCAGTGCAGTGTCAGTGTACAGTAGTGTGCAGGAGGAGTGTGTGTATTAACCCCTCTCTCTCAGTGCAGTGTCAGTGTACAGTAGTGTGCAGGAGGAGTGTGTGTATTAACCCCTCTCTCTCTCAGTGCAGTGTCAGTGTACAGTAGTGTGCAGGAGGAGTGTGTGTATTAACCCCTCTCTCTCTCAGTGCAGTGTCAGTGTACAGTCGTGTGCAGGAGGAGTGTGTGTATTAACCCCTCTCTCTCTCAGTGCAGTGTCAGTGTACAGTCGTGTGCAGGAGGAGTGTGTGTATTAACCCCTCTCTCTCTCAGTGCAGTGTCAGTGTACAGTCGTGTGCAGGAGGAGTGTGTGTATTAACCCCTCTCTCTCTCTCAGTGCAGTGTCAGTGTACAGTAGTGTGCAGGAGGAGTGTGTGTATTAACCCCTCTCTCTCTCTCAGTGCAGTGTCAGTGTACAGTAGTGTGCAGGAGGAGTGTGTGTATTAACCCCTCTCTCTCTCTCAGTGCAGTGTCAGTGTACAGTAGTGTGCAGGAGGAGTGTGTGTATTAACCCCTCTCTCTCTCAGTGCAGTGTCAGTGTACAGTAGTGTGCAGGAGGAGTGTGTGTATTAACCCCTCTCTCTCAGTGCAGTGTCAGTGTACAGTAGTGTCCAGGAGGAGTGTGTGTATTAACCCCTCTCTCTCTCAGTGCAGTGTCAGTGTACAGTCGTGTGCAGGAGGAGTGTGTGTATTAACCCCTCTCTCTCTCTCAGTGCAGTGTCAGTGTACAGTAGTGTGCAGGAGGAGTGTGTGTATTAACCCCTCTCTCTCTCTCTCAGTGCAGTGTCAGTGTACAGTAGTGTGCAGGAGGAGTGTGTGTATTAACCCCTCTCTCTCTCTCTCAGTGCAGTGTCAGTGTACAGTAGTGTGCAGGAGGAGTGTGTGTATTAACCCCTCTCTCTCTCTCTCAGTGCAGTGTCAGTGTACAGTAGTGTGCAGGAGGAGTGTGTGTATTAACCCCTCTCTCTCTCTCTCAGTGCAGTGTCAGTGTACAGTAGTGTGCAGGAGGAGTGTGTGTATTAACCCCTCTCTCTCTCAGTGCAGTGTCAGTGTACAGTAGTGTGCAGGAGGAGTGTGTGTATTAACCCCTCTCTCTCTCTCTCAGTGCAGTGTCAGTGTACAGTAGTGTGCAGGAGGAGTGTGTGTATTAACCCCTCTCTCTCTCTCAGTGCAGTGTCGGTGTACAGTAGTGTGCAGGAGGAGTGTGTGTATTAACCCCTCTCTCTCTCTCTCTCAGTGCAGTGTCAGTGTACAGTAGTGTGCAGGAGGAGTGTGTGTATTAACCCCTCTCTCTCTCTCTCAGTGCAGTGTCAGTGTACAGTAGTGTGCAGGAGGAGTGTGTGTATTAACCCCTCTCTCTCTCTCTCAGTGCAGTGTCAGTGTACAGTAGTGTGCAGGAGGAGTGTGTGTATTAACCCCTCTCTCTCTCTCTCAGTGCAGTGTCGGTGTACAGTAGTGTGCAGGAGGAGTGTGTGTATTAACCCCTCTCTCTCTCTCTCAGTGCAGTGTCAGTGTACAGTAGTGTGCAGGAGGAGTGTGTGTATTAACCCCTCTCTCTCTCTCTCAGTGCAGTGTCAGTGTACAGTAGTGTGCAGGAGGAGTGTGTGTATTAACCCCTCTCTCTCTCAGTGCAGTGTCAGTGTACAGTAGTGTGCAGGAGGAGTGTGTGTATTAACCCCTCTCTCTCTCAGTGCAGTGTCAGTGTACAGTAGTGTGCAGGAGGAGTGTGTGTATTAACCCCTCTCTCTCTCTCTCTCTCAGTGCAGTGTCAGTGTACAGTAGTGTGCAGGAGGAGTGTGTGTATTAACCCCTCTCTCTCTCTCTCTCTCTCAGTGCAGTGTCAGTGTACAGTAGTGTGCAGGAGGAGTGTGTGTATTAACCCCTCCCTCTCTCTCAGTGCAGTGTCAGTGTACAGTAGTGTGCAGGAGGAGTCTGTGTATTAACCCCTCTCTCTCTCAGTGCAGTGTCAGTGTACAGGAGTGTGTGTATTAACCCCTCTCTCTCTCTCTCAGCCTGTACGAAAGACGGGCACTTTGTCTTCTCGATTCACCGCGGCTCAGCGACGCCCCCTGTTGACCTGGGCAGTCTGAGGGTGGGGGAGTGTGGGTGCCCCCCGGTCTCTCTCACCCAGGACTTCGCCGTCTTCAAGTTCCACCGGCGGGAGTGTGGCACGCAGCTGCGGGTGAGTCTCGGGGGGTGTGGGGGTGTCCCCTCTGTCTCTCAGAAACAGCAGCAGCAGCTGCAGTCTTCCAGCTTGTGTGACTGAATTTCCCAGTGGGAGACGTTAGCAGAGCTATTCGAAACCCTGATTAGTCTGAGTCTGCAGTAAACCCTGGAGCAAAGACTGCTGCGCACTGGGAGTCTGACTGACAGCACTGTAAACCCTGGAGTGGATCAGACTGCTGCGCACTGGGAGTCTGACTGACAGCACTGTCACACCTGGAGTGGATCAGACTGCTGTGCACTGGGAGTCTGACTGACAGCACTGTAAACCCTGGAGTGGATCAGACTGCTGTGCACTGGGAGTCTGACTGACAGCACTGTCACACCTGGAGTGGATCAGACTGCTGCGCACTGGGAATCTGACTGACAGCACTGTAAACCCTGGAGTGGATCAGACTGCTGCACACTGGGAGTCTGACTGACAGCACTGTAAACCCTGGAGCGGATCAGACTGCTGCGCACTGGGAGTCTGACTGACAGCACTGTAAACCCTGGAGTGGATCAGACTGCTGTGCACTGGGAATCTGACTGACAGCACTGTAAACCCTGGAGTGGATCAGACTGCTGCGCACTGGGAGTCTGACTGACAGCACTGTAAACCCTGGAGTGGATCAGACTGCTGCGCACTGGGAGTCTGACTGACAGCACTGTCACACCTGGAGTGGATCAGACTGCTGCGCACTGGGAGTCTGACTGACAGCACTGTAAACCCTGGAGTGGATCAGACTGCTGCACACTGGGAGTCTGACTGACAGCACTGTAAACCCTGGAGTGGATCAGACTGCTGCACACTGGGAGTCTGACTGACAGCACTGTAAACCCTGGAGTGGATCAGACTGCTGCGCACTGGGAGTCTGACTGACAGCACTGTAAACCCTGGAGTGGATCAGACTGCTGCGCACTGGGAGTCTGACTGACAGCACTGTCACACCTGGAGTGGATCAGACTGCTGCGCACTGGGAGTCTGACAGCACTGTAAACCCTGGAGTGGATCAGACTGCTGCACACTGGGAGTCTGACTGACAGCACTGTCACACCTGGAGTGGATCAGACTGCTGCGCACTGGGGGTCTGACAGCACTGTAAACCCTGGAGTGGATCAGACTGCTGCACACTGGGAGTCTGACTGACAGCACTGTAAACCCTGGAGTGGATCAGACTGCTGTGCACTGGGAGTCTGACTGACAGCACTGTAAACCCTGGAGTGGATCAGACTGCTGCGCACTGGGGGTCTGACAGCACTGTAAACCCTGGAGTGGATCAGACTGCTGCACACTGGGAGTCTGACTGACAGCACTGTAAACCCTGGAGTGGATCAGACTGCTGCACACTGGGAGTCTGACTGACAGCACTGTAAACCCTGGAGTGGATCAGACTGCTGCGCACTGGGGGTCTGACTGACAGCACTGTCACACCTGGAGTAGATCAGACTGCTGCGCACTGGGGGTGTGTGTCTGTGTGTGGGCTGCTCTTACTGGTGTGCTGGTCCTGTTCCTCAGGTGACAAGAAACTTGCAAGTTTATGTGGCTGAAGTCAGGGGGACTGTTTGGACCGGCGCTGACTGGAACCAGGACATCCCGCACGCTGTCCTGTACAGGTGAGTGTGCGCCAGGCCCGGGTTCTGGTGGTCTGAGATGGGCCGGAGCGGGACCCTGTGCAGGAGGACTGGGCTGGCAGTGGGCTTTCTGGGTACAGCACTGCCACAGGACTTCATGGGCACAGTGACACGGCTCTGGTCCTCTCTGACTCCAGGGGCTCCTTCTGTGTGGAGTCTGCATGTTCCTGGCAGGGGGTTTGGCCAGAGGGTTTGTGGGAGGGGCTCCTAGGCGCTGATATGCTGACCAGGAACAGCTACTCTGCAATGAGCCCACCTCTCTGATGAAAAGTGGTGAGAGAGCCCTTCACACCGGGGCCAGACCCGTGTCTCAGGTGTGTCTTCTGCTCCAGGTCCTCTGTCCAGTGCGTCTACACAGGCCGGGGCCCCTCCTGGCACCAGGGCGTCTACCTCAAGCACCCCCATGCCCAACCCATCTCCAAGGCAACGCAGCGCACCAGGGTAGAGATCCGCGTGGCCAGAGGTCAGAGCACCACTGTGGAAGACCACTAGGGGGCAGTGCACCTCCCGCCTGGTTCTCGAGCACCTGCATGGTGGTGTGGGAGATAGGACCCCCAGCCTCACTCACCCCCTCCTCCCCAGACTCGACCTACGCCCAGTTCTACAGGCCCAGCCAGCTGCCCCTGCGCCTCAGCCTGAGGGCCCCCCTGTTCCTGGAGGTGCGGCTCGTGTCGCCCCCCGACCCCAGCCTGGTGCTGCTGGTGCACTACTGTGTGGCGTACCCCAGATCCGCGCAGGCCGCCTGGGTGCTCATCTACGACGGGTCAGTGTGCCCCTAACTTAATTAACCCCTCTCTCTCTCTCTCTCTCAGTGCAGTGTCAGTGTACAGTAGTGTGCAGGAGGAGTGTGTGTATTAACCCCTCTCTCTCAGTGCAGTGTCAGTGTACAGTAGTGTGCAGGAGGAGTGTGTGTATTAACCCCTCTCTCTCTCTCTCTCAGTGCAGTGTCAGTGTACAGTAGTGTGCAGGAGGAGTGTGTGTATTAACCCCTCTCTCTCAGTGCAGTGTCAGTGTACAGTAGTGTGCAGGAGGAGTGTGTGTATTAACCCCTCTCTCTCAGTGCAGTGTCAGTGTACAGTAGTGTGCAGGAGGAGTGTGTGTATTAACCCCTCTCTCTCTCTCAGTGCAGTGTCAGTGTACAGTAGTGTGCAGGAGGAGTGTGTGTATTAACCCCTCTCTCTCTCAGTGCAGTGTCAGTGTACAGTAGTGTGCAGGAGGAGTGTGTGTATTAACCCCTCTCTCTCTCTCTCTCTCAGTGCAGTGTCAGTGTACAGTAATGTGCAGGAGGAGTGTGTGTATTAACCCCTCTCTCTCTCTCTCTCTCTCTCTCAGTGCAGTGTCAGTGTACAGTAGTGTGCAGGAGGAGTGTGTGTATTAACCCCTCTCTCTCTCTCAGTGCAGTGTCAGTGTACAGTAGTGTGCAGGAGGAGTGTGTGTATTAACCCCTCTCTCTCTCTCAGTGCAGTGTCAGTGTACAGTAGTGTGCAGGAGGAGTGTGTGTATTAACCCCTCTCTCTCTCTCAGTGCAGTGTCAGTGTACAGTAGTGTGGAGGAGGAGTGTGTGTATTAATCCCTCTCTCTCTCAGTGCAGTGTCAGTGTACAGTAGTGTGCAGGAGGAGTGTGTGTATTAACCCCTCTCTCTCTCTCTCAGTGCAGTGTCAGTGTACAGTAGTGTGCAGGAGGAGTGTGTGTATTAACCCCTCTCTCTCTCTCAGTGCAGTGTCAGTGTACAGTAGTGTGCAGGAGGAGTGTGTGTATTAACCCCTCTCTCTCTCAGTGCAGTGTCAGTGTACAGCAGCGTGCAGGAGTGTGTATTAACCCCTCTCTCTGTGCAGGTGCTCACAGCGACTTGAGAGGCAGGTGTTCAGAGACAAGCTGCGCTTCACTGTAAGGAAGCTCCCCCTACAGATTCATGAAGAGGTCAGTCTGTTTTGTCTGTTCTCTCCTGACGGGCTGTAGGAGTGACCCGTCAGCACAGCCTCCTCCCTGAATCTCTTGTAACTGTCTCTGCAGTCCCGGTCT
This sequence comes from Lepisosteus oculatus, assembly GCF_040954835.1. NCBI lineage: Eukaryota > Metazoa > Chordata > Actinopteri > Semionotiformes > Lepisosteidae > Lepisosteus > Lepisosteus oculatus. The sequence goes on from NC_090707.1 coordinate 39,427,145, forward strand.
TGTCCACTAGGTGGCCCAGCCAGGCACTACTTGTCAGTGACACTCGGACGCACTGTATTGGCCAGGAGCCTCCAGACGAATGAGCCCCTCTGAGCTCATCGCAGTGCCTTGGCGCCTGTTAACGCCTCCAGGAGGTGACGAGGTCAGACTGGGCCGGACTGGGGTCGTGAAACCCGGACTGGATCGGAGATGATCAGAAGGCTCCTGCTTTGTGGGGCTCCAGTTCTCGGCGGTACCGCTCCCCGGTTCGGTTCTGATCCGGCTGTGTTCTCGTCCCCAGGTGCGGGTGCTGTGCTCCACAGAGGCCTGCTCCCCGGCCCGCAGGGCCTGCCTGCTACGCTGCCCCGGCCCCCGCCGTCAGTACCCCTTGCTGCTTTGGGGTAACGGGGGGGGGGTACAGGGTGCAGATACCCCTCCCTTCACAGTTGGGGGGTGGGGGTGGGGTGGAGGTACTCCTCTTCACACCGGGGGGTGTCGGGGGGTGGAGGTGGTGGCGCTGGCTGGCTGGAGACCAGGTTGCTCACAGCCTCTCCCCTCTCTCCCTCAGGGCGGGGGAGGCGGGCGCTGCATGCTGCCCGGGGTTCGAGCCTGGCGTGGCCCCCGCGGCTCAGGTGCGCCCCCAGTGGCTCGGAGTGTTCCTCAAGCAGCTCTGCGATCTGACACCCCCTCCCGCCCACAGCGGCGTCTGACGGAAGGACTCGAACCTGCGGCCGGGGGGCGGGGGATGGGGACTGGAATAAAGTCTGAGCTGAGCAAGTCTGTGTCCTGGCTCGTCAGTGGGGGGGGCTCTTGACACCAAAGCAGAGCTCTTCTGAGCAGCGCTGCAGAGACCTGAGCGAGCGAGCGCTCGCACGCACAGGGCACAGGCCTGAGTGCACACACAGATGCCCTGTGCGAGTCCACGTGTGCACACACATGCACAGAGCCCTGAGCGGGTATGCACTCACACACAGCACGGAGCCCTGAGTGAGCGCGCGCGTGCACACACACACAACCCCACACAACACGGAGCCCTGAGTGAACACACACAAGCCCTCATGTACACAGCACAGAGCCCTGAGTGAGTGTACACACACAACCCCGTGTAGCACAGAGCCCTGAGTGAGTGTACACGCACAACCCCACACAACACGGAGCCCTGAGTGAACACACACAAGCCCTCATGTACACAGCACAGAGCCCTGAGTGAGTGTACACACACAACCCCACGCAACACCGAGCCCTGACTGAGTACGCACACTCACAAAGCCCTGAGCCCCGAGACCCCTGAGTGGGTATGCACTCACACACAGCACAGAGCGTGCGCGTGCACACACACAACTCCACACAACACGGTGCCCTGAGTGAACACAAACAAGCCCCCATGTACACAGCACAGAGCCCTGAGTGAGTGTACACACACAACCCCGTGTAGCACAGAGCCCTGAGCGGGTATGCACTCACACACATGCACAGAGCCCTGAGCGGGTATGCACTCACACACAGCACAGAGCATGCGCGTGCACACACACAACTCCACACAACACGGAGCCCTGAGTGAACACACACAAGCCCTCATGTACACAGCACAGAGCCCTGAGTGAGTGTACACACACAACCCCGTGTAGCACAGAGCCCTGAGTGAGTGTACACGCACAACCCCACACAACACGGTGCCCTGAGTGAACACACACAAGCCCTCATGTACACAGCACAGAGCCCTGCGCGAGCGCACACACGCTGGCATGCTCGGTGCAGAGCAGTGGTGAACTCTGTGTGTTGTTGTTTGGAAGTGAGGGTGTGAGTTCGTCAGTGCATGAGGCCGGGGCAGGTCCTCACCCCCTGAGCCGAGGGGCTGCTGCACAGCTCCCTGCACGAGCCCCAGATCGCAGCCCTGCTGAAGGGGGGAGAGAGGGGCGTCCAGGGAATCGGCTGGGCAGCTTGTTCCCCCCTCCCACCCCACTCTGTGTACAGTAGAGCCTCCTGTCCCCACTGCAGGAGCTCATCCAGCTGTGTCTGGAGAGAAGCCAGTTTATCGGCTTCAACGCCCGTTCCCCCCTCCAACCCCTCTCTGTGTACAGTAGAGCTGCTGCTCTCACTCCCTGTCAGTTTCCACGTGTGTCCTGCCTGCTGCTTCTCTCTGGGCTGGAGGGGAGGGGCAATAAGTCTCCTCTTCCGTGTCACCTGTCGGCCTTTGAAAAGCGCTCAAGGGCCGAGACCCGTCCACGCGCGCCGCGGGTGTCGTCATCCTCATCGAGCCGCGCGCCGGGCGGGCTCGGACACGCGTGGGAATGCGAGTCCCGCGATGGCGGCCGAGGGTATATGGCGGCCGCCCGCAGGCCCGCAGGAGGACTGTGCTGTGCTGTGCTGTGCGCGGCGATGCTTTCTGTGTGGAGACGCGCCGAGCTCGGCTTTCTGATCGTGCTCACGTGGAGCTGCACGGGGCTCGTGCGGGGCCGCCTCACTGGTTCCGACTTCCTGAAGGCCTACGGGGAAACGGACCCCGACTACGACCGCTCCGACGAGCCCCCGGACCCCCCGGGGTACGGGGCCCGCGCCTCCCGCTGGCCCGGCGTGGGCGAGAGGCTGGACGCGGGGGGAGACGCGTCCACGCTGATGCGAGTGGACTCCGTGCGGGAGACGGCCCGGCCCGGGCAACCCGTCCCCGCCCCGGCACACGGGACCGAGCCCGGGCGGATTCTGGAAGCCGGGCGCCGTCCCTCTCCCAGCCCGGGCTCGGTCTTGATGGACCAGCCGCTGGGCTCCCGGGACCCGGACTGGATGTCCGGCAGCAGGCAGCCGGCGCCGGACTCGCACTGGGAGCCGAGCCCAGGTCAGGGCGCGTGAGTGCCGAACCGGGACTGGGCCGGGTGTCTGTGGCTCTGTGGGGGTGAAGGGGGTGTCTGTGAGCTGTGTGCTGTGAGAGGGGGTGTTTGTGAGCTGTATATTAACAGTATATATATATAAGAGTATATTAATAGTATATTGTCCAGCTCGTTTGGTGATGAAGGAGATTAAGAGCTATAGGAGGTGAGAAAATCATCCAGCCTCTTCAGAGAAGTCGCCTGCACACGTGCTTGACCTGTTCCACACTCCCACCGCCCTTGGTGTAGAGCAGGCGCTCCCCTGTGTGAATCGCTCGTCCCCTGAGGTCCCAGGACGCCGGTGCCGTCTGTCTCGGGACACGGGGCCCCCTGGGACGTCACCCCTCGATGTTCCGCACCGGGGCGAGAGGAGCCCCATGCGCCCTGCTGCTGCTCTCCCGGGGGGCGGCTGTGGCCCCTGTCTCCCTGTGTTCTGTCCCCTCTGCAGGCGGGGCGCAGGGCGAGGTGTCGGGGCCCCCTCTGGGCTCGTGGCTGCGCAGGGGTCCCAGGGTGCACTGCGGGGCCGACGGCATGACGCTGACCGTGAGAGGGCGGCGCGCGGACGACATCGCCGTGGCGCCCGGTGAGCGAGGGGAGGGGCGGCTGTGGGGGTGCAGCAGGCAGAAGGCAGCAACGTCTCCCTCTCTCCCCCAGGGGGCGCCACCCCCATCCCCCTCTCCCAGCTGCCCCCTCACTGTGGACTGAGCTGGAGGAAAACCTGGAGGGAGCTGGTCCTCACGGTGCCGTATACTGGCTGTGCCACCAGCCAGCAGGTCTGTCCCCAGAGTACAGCGCTGAGCTGCAGTGTGTGTGTGTGTAACCCCCCCCTCTCAGTGCAGTGTCAGTGTACAGTAGTGTGCAGGAGCAGTGTGTGTATTAACCCCTCTCTCTCTCAGGGCAGTGTCAGTGTACAGTAGTGTGCAGGAGGAGTGTGTGTATTAACCCCTCTCTCTCTCAGTGCAGTGTCAGTGTACAGTAGTGTGCAGGAGGAGTGTGTGTATTAACCCCTCTCTCTCTCAGTGCAGTGTCGGTGTACAGTAGTGTGCAGGAGGAGTGTGTGTATTAACCCCTCTCTCTCTCAGTGCAGTGTCAGTGTACAGGAGTGTGCAGGAGGAGTGTGTGTATTAACCCCTCTCTCTCTCAGTGCAGTGTCAGTGTACAGGAGTGTGCAGGAGGAGTGTGTGTATTAACCCCTCTCTCTCTCAGTGCAGTGTCAGTGTACAGGAGTGTGCAGGAGGAGTGTGTGTATTAACCCCTCTCTCTCTCAGTGCAGTGTCAGTGTACAGGAGTGTGCAGGAGGAGTGTGTGTATTAACCCCTCTCTCTCTCAGTGCAGTGTCAGTGTACAGTAGTGTGCAGGAGGAGTGTGTGTATTAACCCCTCTCTCTCTCAGTGCAGTGTCAGTGTACAGTAGTGTGCAGGAGGAGTGTGTGTATTAACCCCTCTCTCTCTCAGTGCAGTGTCAGTGTACAGTAGTGTGCAGGAGGAGTGTGTGTATTAACCCCTCTCTCTCAGTGCAGTGTCAGTGTACAGTAGTGTGCAGGAGGAGTGTGTGTATTCACCCCTCTCTCTCTCAGTGCAGTGTCAGTGTACAGTAGTGTGCAGGAGGAGTGTGTGTATTCACCCCTCTCTCTCTCTCTCTCAGTGCAGTGTCAGTGTACAGTAGTGTGCAGGAGGAGTGTGTGTATTAACCCCTCTCTCTCTCAGTGCAGTGTCAGTGTACAGTAGTGTGCAGGAGGAGTGTGTGTATTAACCCCTCTCTCTCAGGGCAGTGTCAGTGTACAGTAGTGTGCAGGAGGAGTGTGTGTATTAACCCCTCTCTCTCTCAGTGCAGTGTCAGTGTACAGTAGTGTGCAGGAGGAGTGTGTGTATTAACCCCTCTCTCTCTCAGTGCAGTGTCAGTGTACAGTAGTGTGCAGGAGGAGTGTGTGTATTAACCCCTCTCTCTCTCTCAGTGCAGTGTCAGTGTACAGTAGTGTGCAGGAGGAGTGTGTGTATTAACCCCTCTCTCTCTCAGTGCAGTGTCAGTGTACAGGAGTGTGCAGGAGGAGTGTGTGTATTAACCCCTCTCTCTCTCAGTGCAGTGTCAGTGTACAGGAGTGTGCAGGAGGAGTGTGTGTATTAACCCCTCTCTCTCTCTCAGTGCAGTGTCAGTGTACAGTAGTGTGCAGGAGGAGTGTGTGTATTAACCCCTCTCTCTCAGTGCAGTGTCAGTGTACAGGAGTGTGCAGGAGGAGTGTGTGTATTAACCCCTCTCTCTCTCAGTGCAGTGTCAGTGTACAGTAGTGTGCAGGAGGAGTGTGTGTATTAACCCCTCTCTCTCTCAGTGCAGTGTCAGTGTACAGTAGTGTGCAGGAGGAGTGTGTGTATTAACCCCTCTCTCTCTCTCAGTGCAGTGTCAGTGTGCAGGAGGAGTGTGTGTATTAACCCCTCTCTCTCTCAGTGTCAGTGTGCAGGAGGAGTGTGTGTATTAACCCCTCTCTCTCAGGGTGGACGCTATGTGCTGCCAGTGCTTTGGCAGGGGCGCCCTGTCCTGATGTCCTGCCCTGTGTTTCCCCTGCTGCCCCCTCCAATCTCCTGTAGCCCTGCGGAGATGAGTGTCCAGCTGGAGGCGCTGTCTGTTCAGGAGCTCCGGGTGCACTGTGAGTCCCACCTTCATCCTGTGTTGTCGTGTGCAGTCAGGCACTGACCCTGACCCTGACCCTGACCCCTCTGTCTCTTCCAGTGAGGGGGCAGTGGGTGTTGGTGGATGAAGTTGCAGTGCATTGTGGGTTCAGCTGGAGGAGGAGTGAGGACAGGCTGGTCTTCACTGTGGCGTACAGTGGCTGTGGAGTCAAGTCAGAGGTACAGTAGAGAGATGTCTGGAGTGTCCAGTCAGTGTGTGCGTATTAACCCCTCTCTCTCTCTCAGTGCAGTGTTAATGTACTGGAGTGTCCAGTCAGTGTGTCTGTATGAACCCCTCTCTCTCTCAGTGCAGTGTTCATGTACTGGAGTGTCCAGTCAGTGTGTCTGTATGAACCCCTCTCTCTCTCAGTGCAGTGTTCATGTACTGGAGTGTCCAGTCAGTGTGTCTGTATGAACCCCTCTCTCTCTCAGTGCAGTGTTCATGTACTGGAGTGTCCAGTCAGTGTGTGTGTATTAACCCCTCTCTCTCTCAGTGCAGTGTTCATGTACTGGAGTGTCCAGTCAGTGTGTCTGTATGAACCCCTCTCTCTCTCAGTGCAGTGTTAATGTACTGGAGTGTCCAGTCAGTGTCTGTATGAACCCCTCTCTCTCTCAGTGCAGTGTTAATGTACTGGAGTGTCCAGTCAGTGTGTCTGTATGAACCCCTCTCTCTCTCAGTGCAGTGTTAATGTACTGGAGTGTCCAGTCAGTGTGTCTGTATGAACCCCTCTCTCTCTCAGTGCAGTGTTCATGTACTGGAGTGTTCAGTCAGGGTGTCTCCTCTCCTCAGGGGGGGGTGTACTCCCTGACCCTGCTCTGGGGTGAGAGGGAGGTCACTCTGTCCTGCCCGGCTGTTCTGCCCCCTGCTCCCCCTCCCCCTGGGACAGCTGCCCCCCCGCCGCGGCCCCCCTCGCTCCTCTGCAGGAAGACCAGGATGTGGGCGGTGCTGCCGTCTGCCCGGCCCGACTCGCTGCAGGTCCGAGGTGAGTCCGCGTCTCCCCAGGGTCTCCCCTGGACGGTGACCACGCACCCGGTATCTCCTGGGGTGGGTGGACGCAGGCGGCGGGGTGCCTCTCCCCCCGACCTCTGGGGCCAGCTCGCAGTGGTCACGGGGCCCCTGTGGCGGTCACTGGGGCCCCTGCGGTCCCTGAACGCCCGGGTCTGACCCGTGAGCCGCGAGGCGGGTGGCACCGGGCCGGGCCGGGAGTCGGGCTGGGCCGGGTCAGGACCTCGCCCACAAGAGCCCGTCCTGCTCTTGCAGACCGCAGCGGCGCGTGGCGGCCAGTGGGGGGCGCGGCGCCACTCTGCGCCTACGAGGTGAAGAGGGGAGACGAGGGGGGGGTGGTCTTCTCCTCCCCCTTGCCCGGCTGTGACTCCCGGACGCTGGTCAGTGTGCGCCTCCGGCTCGGCCCGGCCCGGTGCGCGGGACAGCCCGGTAACCCCTGTCCTCTCCCAGGCCCCATCCCTGCTCTCTCTCCCGCTCCGTTTCCACGACGATGCCCTGCTGCGCTGGCGCACGCTGGACCTGCGGTGCCCAGTGGCTCCTGGTCAGACTCCCCCCACACCCCCTCGGACCACTGACCACCCTGGGCCCCGCCCTTCCCCCCACCCGCTCCACGCCCCACTCCAGCCCAGGGTCACCTGTGGGCAGCAGCATCTGAGTGTGGACCTGCCCCGCGGGCCAGTCAGGGGCATCGCAGTGCGGAGTGAGTAGAGCCCAGCTACTGCACACTACTGAACACTCCTGTACACTGACACTGCACCGAGAGAGAGAGGGGTTAATACACACACTCCTCCTGCACACTACTGTACACTGACACTGCACTGAGAGAGAGAGGGGTTAATACACACACTCCTCCTGCACACTACTGTACACTGACACTGCACTGAGAGAGAGAGGGGTTAATACACACACTCCTCCTGCACACTACTGTACACTGACACTGCACTGAGAGAGAGGGGTTAATACACACACTCCTCCTGCACACTACTGTACACTGACACTGCACTGAGAGAGAGAGGGGTTAATACACACACTCCTCCTGCACACTACTGTACACTGACACTGCACTGAGAGAGAGAGGGGTTAATACACACACTCCTCCTGCACACTACTGTACACTGACACTGCACTGAGAGAGAGAGGGGTTAATACACACACTCCTCCTGCACACTACTGTACACTGACACTACACTGAGAGAGAGGGGTTAATACACACACTCCTCCTGCACACTACTGTACACTGACACTGCACTGAGAGAGAGGGGTTAATACACACACTCCTCCTGCACACTACTGTACACTGACACTGCACTGACAGAGAGAGGGGTTAATACACACACTCCTCCTGCACACTACTGTACACTGACACTGCACTGACAGAGAGAGGGGTTAATACACACACTCCTCCTGCACACTACTGTACACTGACACTGCACTGACAGAGAGAGGGGTTAATACACACACTCCTCCTGCACACTACTGTACACTGACACTGCACTGAGAGAGAGGGGTTAATACACACACTCCTCCTGCACACTACTGTACACTGACACTGCACTGAGAGAGAGAGGGGTTAATACACACACTCCTCCTGCACACTACTGTACACTGACACTGCACTGAGAGAGAGAGGGGTTAATACACACACTCCTCCTGCACACTACTGTACACTGAGAGAGGGGTTAATACACACACTCCTCCTGCACACTACTGTACACTGACACTGCACTGAGAGAGAGAGAGGGGTTAATACACACACTCCTCCTGCACACTACTGTACACTGACACTGCAATGAGAGAGAGAGGGGTTAATACACACACTCCTCCTGCACACTACTGTACACTGACACTGCACTGAGAGAGAGAGAGGGGTTAATACACACACTCCTCCTGCACACTACTGTACACTGACACTGCACTGAGAGAGAGAGAGGGGTTAATACACACACTCCTCCTGCACACTACTGTACACTGACACTGCACTGAGAGAGAGAGAGGGGTTAATACACACACTCCTCCTGCACACTACTGTACACTGACACTGCACTGAGAGAGAGAGGGGTTAATACACACACTCCTCCTGCACACTACTGTACACTGACACTGCACTGAGAGAGAGAGGGGTTAATACACACACTCCTCCTGCACACTACTGGACAGTCTATCCTGTGTTGCTGTAGGTGCCTCTGGAGAGGAGGTGGGGGTACTGGGGGCTGCAGGGCTGTGTGGGTACGAGGTGACCAGCGCAGGGGACAGGAACACTCTGAGGGTCCCTTACAGCGCCTGTCATGTCCGGAGAGAGGTGAGCTTGCTGACCGCTGACCGCTGCCCCCCAGGGCAGGCTCGGGGAGGGGGTGACCCCATCCCTTGTCTCTCAGGCAGGTCGCTACACGCTGGAGGTGCTGTACGTCGCTGCCAGCGGGGCGCGGGGTGCCAGCCGGCTGTCCTGCCCCCTCCGCCCTGCCCCTGCCAGTCCGGGCTGCAGTTCCCCGCCCGGCCAGCGGGTGCAGTGTGGAGCAGGGGGCCTCTCCCCCTCCGGCTGCCTGCGGAGGGGCTGCTGCGTGGAGCCCCTCTCCGGCCGGTGCTACTACCCCATGGACGGTAGGGTCCCCCCTTTCTGCAGGCGCGCCCCCCGCGGCCCAGCGGCGCTCACTCACGCGCCCCTCCTCTCCGCAGAGTGCACCCCTGACGGTCACTTCGTCTTCTCCGTGGCCCGCTCGCTGGCTGAGCCCCCCCTGGACCCCACCAGCCTGGTGATTGCGGGGAACCCTTCCTGCAGCCCCCTTGTCTCCACCCCCGACTTCGCGGTCTTCAGGGTCCCCCTCTCTGGCTGTGGGACACGCTCCTTTGTAGGTCCAGCAAGGGCGCCCCGTCTCTCTCTCGCAGGCGGCCTGGTTTTGTGACAGCAGTCTGTCTGTGTGACGGCAGGTCGTTGGGGAGACACTGGTGTACCTGACTGAGGTCACCAACACCATGACGACCAGGAGTCAGAACTATGGGCGTATCACCCGAGACTTACCTTTCAGGTACAAAGTGCATCTCCCCCCCCCAGTGCAGTGTCAGTGTACAGTAGTGTGCAGGAGGAGTGTGTGTATTAACCCCTCTCTCTCTCAGTGCAGTGTCAGTGTACAGTAGTGTGCAGGAGGAGTGTGTGTATTAACCCCTCTCTCTCTCAGTGCAGTGTCAGTGTACAGTAGTGTGCAGGAGGAGTGTGTATTAACCCCTCTCTCTCTCTCAGTGCAGTGTCAGTGTACAGTAGTGTGCAGGAGGAGTGTGTGTATTAACCCCTCTCTCTCTCAGTGCAGTGTCAGTGTACAGTAGTGTGCAGGAGGAGTGTGTGTATTAACCCCTCTCTCTCTCAGTGCAGTGTCAGGGTACAGTAGTGTGCAGGAGGAGTGTGTGTATTAACCCCTCTCTCTCAGTGCAGTGTCAGTGTACAGTAGTGTGCAGGAGGAGTGTGTGTATTAACCCCTCTCTCTCTCAGTGCAGTGTCAGTGTACAGTAGTGTGCAGGAGGAGTGTGTGTATTAACCCCTCTCTCTCTCAGTGCAGTGTCAGGGTACAGTAGTGTGCAGGAGGAGTGTGTGTATTAACCCCTCTCTCTCAGTGCAGTGTCAGGGTACAGTAGTGTGCAGGAGGAGTGTGTGTATTAACCCCTCTCTCTCAGTGCAGTGTCAGTGTACAGTAGTGTGCAGGAGGAGTGTGTGTATTAACCCCTCTCTCTCTCTCAGTGCAGTGTCAGTGTACAGTAGTGTGCAGGAGGAGTGTGTGTATTAACCCCTCTCTCTCTCAGTGCAGTGTCAGGGTACAGTAGTGTGCAGGAGGAGTGTGTGTATTAACCCCTCTCTCTCTCAGTGCAGTGTCAGGGTACAGTAGTGTGCAGGAGGAGTGTGTGTATTAACCCCTCTCTCTCAGTGCAGTGTCAGGGTACAGTAGTGTGCAGGAGGAGTGTGTGTATTAACCCCTCTCTCTCAGTGCAGTGTCAGTGTACAGTAGTGTGCAGGAGGAGTGTGTGTATGAACCCCTCTCTCTCTCTCAGTGCAGTGTCAGTGTACAGTAGTGTGCAGGAGGAGTGTGTGTATTAACCCCTCTCTCTCTCAGTGCAGTGTCAGTGTACAGTAGTGTGCAGGAGGAGTGTGTGTATGAACCCCTCTCTCTCTCTCAGTGCAGTGTCAGTGTACAGTAGTGTGCAGGAGTGTGTGTATTAACCCCTCTATGTCCAGGCTGTTTGTAGAGTGCCGCTATGCACAGGGTAGTCTGACCAGTGTGGGACTCCTGGTGAAGATGCCTTTTCTGCCCCCCATACTTCATGCTGAGGGGAAATTTGGTGTGCAGCTCCTCATTGCCACTGGTAAACTTCTCTCTCTCAGTGTCCAGTCAGTGTGTCTGTATTAACCCCCTCTCTCTCTCAGTGCAGTGTTAATGTACTGGAGTGTCCAGTCAGTGTGTCTGTATGAACCCCTCTCTCTCTCACTGCAGTGTTCATGTACTGGAGTGTCCAGTCAGTGTGTCTGTATGAACCCCCCCTCTCTCTCAGTACAGTGTTCATGTACTGGAGTGTCCAGTCAGTGTGTCTGTATGAACCCCCCTCTCTCTCAGTGCAGTGTTCATGTACTGGAGTGTCCAGTCAGTGTGTCTGTATGAACCCCTCTCTCTCTCAGTGCAGTGTTCATGTACTGGAGTGTCCAGTCAGTGTGTCTGTATGAACCCCTCTCTCTCTCAGTGCAGTGTTCATGTACTGGAGTGTCCAGTCAGTGTGTCTGTATGAACCCCTCTCTCTCAGTGCAGTGTTCATGTACTGGAGTGTCCAGTCAGTGTGTGTGTATGAACCCCTCTCTCTCTCTCAGTGCAGTGTTCATGTACTGGAGTGTCCAGTCAGGGTGTCTGTATGAACCCCTCTCTCTCTCAGTGCAGTGTTCATGTACTGGAGTGTCCAGTCAGTGTGTGTATGAACCCCTCTCTCTCTCAGTGCAGTGTTCATGTACTGGAGTGTCCAGTCAGTGTGTCTGTATGAACCCCTCTCTCTCTCAGTGCAGTGTTCATGTACTGGAGTGTCCAGTCAGTGTGTCTGTATGAACCCCTCTCTCTCTCAGTGCAGTGTTCATGTACTGGAGTGTCCAGTCAGTGTGTCTGTATGAACCCCTCTCTCTCAGTGCAGTGTTCATGTACTGGAGTGTCCAGTCAGTGTGTGTGTATGAACCCCTCTCTCTCTCTCAGTGCAGTGTTCATGTACTGGAGTGTCCAGTCAGGGTGTCTGTATGAACCTCTCTCTCTCTCAGTGCAGTGTTCATGTACTGGAGTGTCCAGTCAGTGTGTGTATGAACCCCTCTCTCTCTCAGTGCAGTGTTCATGTACTGGAGTGTCCAGTCAGTGTGTCTGTATGAACCCCTCTCTCTCTCAGTGCAGTGTTCATGTACTGGAGTGTCCAGTCAGTGTGTCTGTATGAACCCCTCTCTCTCTCAGTGCAGTGTTAATGTACTGGAGTGTCCAGTCAGTGTGTTTGTATTAACCCCTCTCTCTCTCAGTGCAGTGTTCATGTACTGGAGTGTCAGTCAGTGTGTCTGTATGAACCCCTCTCTCTCTCAGTGCAGTGTTAATGTACTGGAGTGTCCAGTCAGCGTGTCTGTATGAACCCCTCTCTCTCTCAGTGCAGTGTTCATGTACTGGAGTGTCAGTCAGTGTGTCTGTATGAACCCCTCTCTCTCTCAGTGCAGTGTTAATGTACTGGAGTGTCCAGTCAGTGTGTCTGTATTAACCCCTCTCTCTCTCAGTGCAGTGTTCATGTACTGGAGTGTCCAGTCAGTGTGTGTATGAACCCCTCTCTCTCTCAGTGCAGTGTTCATGTACTGGAGTGTCCAGTCAGTGTGTGTATGAACCCCTCTCTCTCAGTGCAGTGTTCATGTACTGGAGTGTCCAGTCAGTGTGTGTATGAACCCCTCTCTCTCTCCAGATGAACACTATACTCAGTTCTACCCTCAGTATCACCGGCCCCTCAGTCTCCTGCTGGGACGCCCCCTGTTCCTGGAGGTGCGGCTCGTGTCGCCCCCCGACCCCAGCCTGGTGCTGCTGGTGCACTACTGCCTGGCCTACCCCCGCTCCGCGCAGGCCGCCTGGGTGCTCATCTACGACGGGTCAGTGTCTCGGCCTGGGGGGCCGGCGGGCCCCCCCTCGCTCTCGAGCTGGGGATGGGGGTACCTGCTGCCCTCACCCGCGCTCAGAGCAGTGACCCTCGACCTCTCTGGCCCCTGTGACCCCTGTGCTCCCCTCTGTCCAGCTGTCCCAACCCCCTGGACGTGGGCCAGACCTCCGTGCTGCACCCCGGCCCGGCCGACCCGACCCGCCAGCGGCGCCGCTTCCTGGTGCGCGCCTTCCAGTTTGTGCCGAGCCACGCGCTGAGGCCCGGGGAGGACCAGGAGGTTCGGACCGCCCGCCCGGCTGCAGGCTCAGCCCTGGGACGTCCACTGACCCACCGGACTCGGCCCTCAGGCCCGGGAGGGGCAGGGGCCTGTGGACCTGCTCTTGGCCCCCCGAGAGCTCCGGTGGGCTCGTGGAGCCTGTGGCTGCGGCTCTCTTCAGCAACTGTGGGGACCCCTCTGCTCCTGGTCTTCGGGGTCTCCCCTAATCCCCCTTCTCTCCCCAGATCTACTTCATGTGCTCCACGGAGGTCTGCTCCCCCAGCCAGGGGCCCTGTGTGGAGGGCTGCTTCCAGAGGCACAGTGAGTACCCCCCAGTGCTGTGCCCTGCTGCCCGCTGGGCACAGATACCAGCCTCTCCCTCGCTTGCTCTCCTCTCAGAGATCCTGCTGCCCGCTGGGCACAGATACCAGCCTCTCTTTCGCTCACTCTCCTCTCAGAGATCCTGCTGGGCACAGATACCAGCCTCTCTCTCGCTCGCTCTCCTCTCAGAGATCCTGCTGCCCGCTGGGCACAGATACCAGCCTCTCTTTCGCTCACTCTCCTCTCAGAGATCCTGCTGGGCACAGATACCAGCCTCTCTCTCGCTCGCTCTCCACTCAGAGATCCTGCTGGGCACAGATACCAGCCTCTCTCTCGCTCGCTCTCCTCTCAGAGATCCTGCTGCCCGCTGGGCACAGATACCAGCCTCTCCCTCCTCTCTCTCTCCTCAGAGATCCCTGGGCCCTCTCAGGCTGGTGCAGGAGGAGGCTGTGGCACAGTGCCCTGCTCTACAGCACCTGGTGCCGATGGGCCAGAGCTCAGTGCAGGCAGGTCTGTCTTCAGCTCATCATCTCTCTCAGCCACTGTGCCTTCCTCTCCTCCTGTCGTCTCTCGCAATTCAATTCAAGGGGCTTTATTAGCTTGACCGATGGGTACAATCAGTGTTGCCAAGGCAAATAAAAATTCACATGAAAATAAAACCAAAAATAAAATCTACAGACATTTACAACAAAGATGTAAGATGTATTACATCTACTGTAGAAATATGGAGCATTACTGGGAGACAGGCTCACTGTTCCTCAGGCTGGGACAGGAGATCACATACTGGGCTGCCAGTTCAATTGAGTTCTCTCCTCCCTCTCCCAATAGGATTGGGACCCGTTGTGATTCTCTCCTCTCTCTGTGCTGCTGTGCCTCCTATCCTCACTCACTCAAGCTCTTCTCTCTTTGCAGTTCAACAGGATCCCAGCAGTTCTGATTTGGGAAGAGATGCCAAGAATCTCTACAACATGATTGTATGATGTTGCAATAAAGAATCTTGAGAAACAGGAGTTACTGTCTCTGTGCAGTGTCAGTGTACAGTAATAATTATAATAATTGCTCACACTTGTATAGCACTTTTCTGGACACTCCACTCAAAGCGCTTTACAGGTAATGGGGACTCCCCTCCACCACAGTAGTGTGCAGGAGGAGTGTGTGTATTAACCCCTCTGTCTCTCAGTGCAGTGTCAGTGTACAGTAGTGTGCAGGAGGAGTGTGTGTATTAACCCCTCTCTCTCAGTGCAGTGTCAGTGTACAGTAGTGTGCAGGAGGAGTGTGTGTATTAACCCCTCTCTCTCAGTGCAGTGTCAGTGTACAGTAGTGTGCAGGAGGAGTGTGTGTATTAACCCCTCTCTCTCTCAGTGCAGTATCGGTGTACAGTAGTGTGCAGGAGGAGTGTGTGTATTAACCCCTCTCTCTCTCAGTGCAGTGTCAGTGTACAGTAGTGTGCAGGAGGAGTGTGTGTATTAACCTTTCTTTCTTTCTTTCTTTCTTTCTTTCAATTCAAGGTGCTTTATTAGCATGACCGATGGGTACAATCAGTGTTGCCAAAGCAAATAAAAATAATAAAATCAACATAGAACAAAACAAAAAATAGAAGTAAAATAAAATCTACAGACATTTACAACAAAGACATATTATATAATATTGACATATACTGTAGGCGGCTGGAGCATTATTGGGAGACGGACTCACTGTTCCTCAGGCTGTGACAGGAGATCACATACTGGGCTGCCAGATCAACTGAGTTCCCTCCTCCCTCTCCCAGTAGGATTGGGACCTGTTGTGGTTTTGGCAGGTGTGGGAACTCTGGGATTAGATTTCTGAATTTCGGGAAGAATGTTTCTCTAATCCCAGAGTATCTGTCACAGTGCAGTAGGAAGTGCACCTCTGTCTCTATTTCTCCCCGCTGGGTGTGGGAGCACAGCCTGTCCTCTCTGGGCAGACAGGTCTGCCTGTGTCCAGTGTCTCTGGCCAGGCTGTGGTCACTGAGCCTGTCCTCTCTGGGCAGCCAGGTCTGCCTTTGTCACCCAGTTTCTATGGCCAGGCTGTGGTCACTGAGCCTGTCCTCTCTGGGCAGTCAGGTCTGTCTGTGTCCAGTGTCTCTGGCCAGGCTGTGGTCACTGAGCCTGTACTTCATCAGGGTCTGTTTCTGTTTGTTATTTTTTATTTTGGTCAAATATTCAGCTAGTGTGTATTGTCTGTTTAAGGTTCTGTAGCATTCCAGTTTATGTTGTGTTTGTTTGTGTGTGAGATATTGCTGTTTGATCTGTGATGTGGTTGAGTCTGGGTTGTGGTGCTCTAGCAGTGCTGTCCTGAGGCTGGTTAGCGTCGGTGTGGCTCAGGTTGGTGAGCCTCAGGACCAGCTGGCTCAGGGGGCTCTGTTTTGGGCTCAGCTCTTGGCTCAGCAGGGCTTTGTGGTGGTAGGTACACCACAAAGTGTCACACCACAAAGGTAGCTCTCTCTCTCTCTGTGTCACTGTACAGTAGTGTGCAGGAGGAGTGTGTGTATTAACCCCTCTCTCTCAGTGCAGTGTCAGTGTACAGTAGTGTGCAGGAGGAGTGTGTGTATTAACCCCTCTCTCTCAGTGCAGTGTCAGTGTACAGTAGTGTGCAGGAGGAGTGTGTGTATTAACCCCCTCTCTCTCTCAGTGCAGTGTCAGTGTACAGTAGTGTGCAGGAGGAGTGTGTGTATTAACCCCTCTCTCTCTCTCAGTGCAGTGTCAGTGTACAGTAGTGTGCAGGAGGAGTGTGGGTATTAACCCCTCTCTCTCTCAGGGCAGTGTCAGTGTGCAGGAGGAGTGTGTGTATTAACCCCTCTCTCTCTCAGGGCAGTGTCAGTGTGTGTATAAGCTGTTTCCTCAGTGCAGTAGTGCTTGAAACAGTCACATCCTGGTTGTGGTTACCTGCAGTTTCTCTCGCTGGCTGTTGTCGGCTCCTCTCCTCCCCCCCCGGAGTTCAGTGCGGTTGCGAGCTCCTGCGGGCTCTGGTGGGGCGGAGGGGAAGAAGGAGGTCTGCTCCTCTAGCCGGCCGTTAGGGTGACTAGGGCTTAGTGAGGCTCCGCGGGGGGTTCCCCTTTTCTGTTGCCCCAGGGCCCTCTGGATCAGCTGGTTCATTATACCCCCCGACCAGCAGCGCGGTGCCCCCCCTGCGCCCCGGGGGCTTCAACGAGCTGCGACGACTCCTGGTGCTGGAGGGTGTGCGGGTGCTTGGGGGACCCTGAGTTTGAGGGCGTCGCGCTGGGAGAGAGGGGGGACCGTGAGGCGCGGGTGTTTTGGGAAGAGCCGCGGGGGGCGGGGCGTCGTGTTTCAGGCAGAGGGGGCTGCGCCCGCTGCTGATTGGTGGCCGCGGTTGCCATGGCGGCGGCCGGGCTGCGCTTATAAGCGCTGTCGCGGGGCGGCGGGGCTCACCTGCCCCCGCGCTCCCTGTGCCCTTCTCTCGCGCGGTGCTGTGTGCCCACTCAGGACAGCGACGGACCGTGTCCCCGGGATCAGCCGCTCACCTTTGCGTTCTTGTGGTCTTTGGTCAGTTAGCGATCTGCGCCATGGCTCTGGACGGCTGCGGCTACTGCTGTAAGGTCATCCTCATCATCTTCAACATCTTCTTCGCGGTAGGTGGGCTGGCGGTGTCCGCGCTGGGGGCGGCTGGACCCGGAGGCTCCGCTCTGCGGACCGGGCCGCTCGTGTCCGTCTTTCCGTGGAAAAACAACCCAGATTTCTGCTCTTCCAGCTCGCGGTGGATTCGCGTGTCCGTTCCACGCCCCTTTCCGCAGCCTTGCCCCCACGCGGCCGGGGCCTGGCTCTGGTTCCGAGGGTCCAGCCGGGCGTAGCTGGGCTGGACACCCGCGAGGGGACGGCTGGTCGCAACGGCCCGCCCGTGTCAGCCGAGGCGTGGGCGTGGACGGGCTGTGGGCTGGCTTCGGCGAGTTAGTTTCGTTTTTCCCTCAAAGTTTCGTTTTACCCTCAAAGTTTCGTTTCCTCAGAAATCGCCGCCGCCGCGGCCAGGCTCGGTTTTGCCCAGGGTTACCGCGATTTCATTAGATACCGGTCCAAACACCACTGGACGCGCTGGTGCCCAGTGACCCCCGGCTCGGCCCAGACGCGCTGGGCTCTGTGGTGCCCTGTGTCTGTGTCTGTGCCCTGTGTCTGTGCCCTGTGTCTGTGCCCTGTGTCTGTGCTGAGGGCTGTGTGATGCCCTGTGTCTGTGCTGAGGGCCGTGTGGTGCCCTGTGTCTGTACTGAGGGCTGTGTCGGTGCCCTGTGTCTGTGCCCTGTGTTTGTGCTGAGGGCTGTGTGGTGCCCTGTGTCTCTGCCCTGAGTCTATGCTGAGGGCTGTGTGGTGCCCTGTGTTTGTGCTCGGGGCTGTGTAGTGCTCTGAGTCTGTGCCCTGTGTCTGTGCTGAGGGCTGTGTCTGTGGCCTGTGCCCGTGCTGAGGGCTGTGTGGTGCCCTGTGACTGTACTGAGGGCTCTGTGGTGCCCTGTGTCGGTGCCCTGCGTCTGTGCTGAGGGCTGTGTGGTGCCCTGTGTCTGTGCCCTGTGTCTGTGCTGAGGGCTGTGTGGTCCCCTGTGTCTGTGCTGAGGGCTGTGTCGGTGCCCTGTGTCTGTACTGAGGGCTGTGTTGGTGCCCTGTGTCTGTGCTGAGGGCTGTGTGGTGCCATGTGTCTGTGCCCTGTGTCTGTGCTGAGGGCTGTGTGAGGGAGTAGTCAGTAATGTCGGGGTGCTGGGGAGTATGGGTGAGAGAGTGGAGGGCGTGTCGTGTCTTTAACCTTTCACCTTTCTGTCTCTGCAGATCGTGGGCTTCGCCATGCTGGGTCTCGGCCTGTGGCTGAGGTTCGGCTCGGAGACACGCGGGTTCTTCGATATCGACCTGAACACACAGCAGTTCGTCATTGGTAACGTACAGTACTGCGACCTGACACACACACAATCACAAGCTCGTGTCACACTCACACACACGCCAACACACTCTCACACACGGTACCACCCTCACATAATCATACATAATCACACCCACACCCTCTATCACACTCACATGCACAATCATGTGCCCAGTGTTGGGGTTCAGTGCTCTGTCAGTGAGGTCACTGTGCCCAATGTTGGGGTTCAGTGCTCTGACAGTGAGGTTGCTGTGCTCTCTCCCGCTGTCCTCAGGGGTGACAGTGCTGATGGTGACAGGGACTCTGATGTTGCTGGTAGCTCTGTTCGGGGACTGTGGAGCCTGCAGTGAGTCTCGCTGTGCACTGGGAGTGGTGAGTCACCGAGGACAGGATGGAGACTGTCTGAACTCTCTCTCTCCCTCTCGCCTGGCTGTGTGTGTGTGTGTGACCCGTCTCTCTCTCTCCTGTCTGTCTGCAGTTCTCCGGTCTGCTGACAGTGCTGATCTTGGCCGAGATCACGGCGGGGGTGCTGGCCTTTGTGAACAGTGACGAGGTGAGAGAGAGGGTCTGAGTCCTCGGCTCACCTGGCTCACCTGGCTCCCCTGGCTCACCTGTGCTTCTGTGTGTCAGGTGGGCAAGCAGCTGGCCGAGTTCTACGCCACCATCTACGCCCAGTACGTGAACAAGGGGGGGGACCCCAGCTTGGCCGTCACCCTCAAGATCTTCCACAACGCGGTAGGAACCCCACTCCTCACGGGGATCACGGGGCTGAGCGACTCGTGTCTCTGTCGTGTCTCTGTCGTGTCTCTGTCGTGTCTCTGTCGTGTCTCACTCTGTCCTCCTCTCACGCGCAGCTGGACTGCTGTGGGATCGGGGGCGGCATCCTGGAGCCCTTCGTCAGAGAGACCTGTCCCCGCGCTGGCCTGCTGCAGACACTGGTCATGCCTGTGAGTCCGCCTGCGGGCTCTGTGGGGCTCTGTGGCGCTCTGTGGCGCTCTGTGGCGCTCTGTGGCGCTCTGTGGGGCTCTGTGGGGCTCTGTGGCGCTCTGTGGGTGTGGGGCTCTGTGGGGGTCTGTGGCGCTCTGTGGGTGTGGGGCTCTGTGGCGCTCTGTGGGGGTCTGTGGGGCTCTGTGGGGGTCTGTGGCACTCTGTGGGTGTGGGGCTCTGTGGGGGTCTGTGGCGCTCTGTGGGTGTGGGGCTCTGTGGGTGTGGGGCTCTGTGGGGGTCTGTGGCGCTCTGTGGGGCTCTGTGGCGCTCTGTGGGGGTCTGTGGGGGTCTGTGGCGCTCTGTGGGTGTGTGGTGCTGTGGGGCTCTGTGGGGCTCTGTGGGGCTCTGTGGGGCTCTGTGGGTGTGTGGTGCTGTGGGTGTGTGGGGGTCTGTGGTGCTCTGTGGCTCTGTGGTGCTCTGTGGGGCTCTGTGGGGCTCTGTGGCGCTCTGTGGCGCTCTGTGGGGGTCTGTGGGGGTCTGTGGCGCTCTGTGGGTGTGTGGTGCTGGGGGTCTGTGGTGCTCTGTGGGGCTCTGTGGCTCTGTGGTGCTGTGGGTGTGTGGGGGTCTGTGGTGCTCTGTGGGGGTCTGTGGGGGTCTGTGGCACTGTGGTGCTCTGTGGGTGTGTGGTGCTGTGGGTGTGTGGGGGTCTGTGGTGCTCTGTGGGGGTCTGTGGTGCTCTGTGGGGGTCTGTGGGGGTCTGTGGGTCTGTGGGGGTCTGTGGCTCTGTGGGGGTCTGTGGTGCTCTGTGGGGGTCTGTGGCTCTGTGGGGCTCTGTGGGGCTCTGTGGTGCTCTGTGGTGCTCTGTGGGGGTCTGTGGGGGTCTGTGGCTCTGTGGGGGTCTGTGGGTGTGTGGTGCTGTGGGTGTGTGGGGGTCTGTGGTCTGTGGCTCTGTGGGATGGTGCTGTGCTCCTCAGTGGCTCGGTGCTGCTCTGTGGCTCTGTGTTATAGCGTCATGACGTTCTCACTGACACACTGACACAGGTTTCCTGTCTCTCTGCAGTCCTGCCCTGCTGTCATTGTTGATGTGTTCAACTCCAGAGCTCCAGTGGTCCTGGGCTGCTTCGTGGGACTGGCCTTGCTCATGGTGAGACAGGGGGCCGCATCCCCCCTGACCCGTCCACAGCCTCTCTGACCCCTCCCCACCCCCTCCACACAGTCCCCACCCCCTCCACGTCCTGTCCCCACCCCGTCCACGTCCTGTCCCCACCCTCTCCCCACCCCCTCCACGTCCTGTCCCCACCCCCTCCCCACAGTCCCCACCCCCTCCACGTCCTGTCCCCACCCCCTCCACATCCTGTCCCCACCCCCTCCACGTCCTGTCCCCAACCCCTCCCCACCCCCTCCCCACAGTCCCCACCCCCTCCACGTCCTGTCCCCACCCCCTCCCCACAGTCCCCACCCCCTCCACGTCCTGTCCCCACCCCCTCCACATCCTGTCCCCACCCTCTCCCCACCCCCTCCACGTCCTGTCCCCACAACCTCCACGTCCTGTCCCCACCCTCTCCCTACCCCCTCCACGTCCTGTCCCCACCCCCTCCACGTCCTGTCCCCACCCTCTCCCCACCCCCTCAACATCCTGTCCCCACCCTCTCCACAGGGTGTGTGTGTAGAGTTGTGTCTCTGTGTGGTGTCCTCAGTCAGTGTGTGTATTTGTGTTTTCAGGTTCTAGCTCTGCTGTGCAGCTCGGTTCTGTCCAGACAGATCAAGCGGACTCACCAGGGTCCGCAGTACCTGATCCTAGAGAACAGCTCTGTGACACTGCAGCCCGCCCCCCTGTCGCCCCCCCCCGGCCCGGCCGCCCTGCTCTACTAGCCTGGCTGTCGCACGCTAGGTACACGCGCGCGCTCCCTGTCCTGTCCCGTCTCTGTCTGCGGGCGCGCGGGTGGACTTGGTGAGCTGCAGAGGCCGGTGGGACTCGTGACTCTTCACAGTTACAGCCCACAGCTCCGGACAGCTGGTTTGTCACCTGGTGTGGCAGCCAGGTGTGACCTCTGACCTGTCCCTCTGGTGCAGTGAAAAGTCAGCTGGTAGCACCACGAGTGCTGACAAGGCCTCTGGGTCCTGCAGGACACATCTGGGAAACCCAATCTCTGACGCTGCTTCTCTCTCAATACACAGTAGTATGTGTATTAACCCCTCTCTCTCTCTCAGTGCAGTGTCAGTGTACAGTAGTGTGCAGGAGGAGTGTGTGTATTAACCCCTCTCTCTCTCTCAGTGCAGTGTCAGTGTACAGTAGTGTGCAGGAGGAGTGTGTGTATTAACCCCTCTCTCTCTCAGTGCAGTGTCAGTGTACAGTAGTGTGCAGGAGGAGTGTGTGTATTAACCCCTCTCTCTCTCTCAGTGCAGTGTCAGTGTACAGTAGTGTGCAGGAGGAGTGTGTGTATTAACCCCTCTCTCTCTCAGTGCAGTGTCAGTGTACAGTAGTGTGCAGGAGGAGTGTGTGTATTAACCCCTCTCTCTCAGTGCAGTGTCAGTGTACAGTAGTGTGCAGGAGGAGTGTGTGTATTAACCCCTCTCTCTCTCAGTGCAGTGTTAGTGTACAGTAGTGTGCAGGAGGAGTGTGTGTATTAACCCCTCTCTCTCTCAGTGCAGTGTCAGTGTACAGTAGTGTGCAGGAGGAGTGTGTGTATTAACCCCTCTCTCTCTCAGTGCAGTGTTAGTGTACAGTAGTGTGCAGGAGGAGTGTGTGTATTAACCCCTCTCTCTCTCTCAGTGCAGTGTCAGTGTACAGTAGTGTGCAGGAGGAGTGTGTGTATTAACCCCTCTCTCTCAGTGCAGTGTCAGTGTACAGTAGTGTGCAGGAGGAGTGTGTGTATTAACCCCTCTCTCTCTCTCAGTGCAGTGTCAGTGTACAGTAGTGTGCAGGAGGAGTGTCTGTATTAACCCCTCTCTCTCTCACAGTGCAGTGTCAGTGTACAGTAGTGTGCAGGAGGAGTGTGTGTATTAACCCCTTTCTCTCTCAGTTCAGTGCAGAGTCAGTGTACAGTAGTGTGCAGGAGGAGTGTGTGTATTAACCCCTCTCTCTCAGTGCAGTGTCAGTGTACAGTAGTGTGCAGGAGGAGTGTGTATTAACCCCTCTCTCTCTCTCAGTGCAGTGTCAGTGTACAGGAGTGTGCAGGAGGAGTGTGTGTATTAACCCCTCTCTCTCTCACAGTGCAGTGTCAGTGTACAGTAGTGTGCAGGAGGAGTGTGTGTATTAACCCCTTTCTCTCTCTCTCAGTGCAGTGTCAGTGTACAGTAGTGTGCAGGAGGAGTGTGTGTATTAACCCCTTTCTCTCTCTCTCAGTGCAGTGTCAGTGTACAGTAGTGTGCAGGAGGAGTGTGTGTATTAACCCCTCTCTCTCTCAGTGCAGTGTCAGTGTACAGTAGTGTGCAGGAGGAGTGTGTGTATTAACCCCTCTCTCTCAGTGCAGTGTCAGTGTACAGTAGTGTGCAGGAGGAGTGTGTGTATTAACCCCTCTCTCTCTCAGTGCAGTCTTAGTGTACAGTAGTGTGCAGGAGGAGTGTGTGTATTAACCCCTCTCTCTCTCTCAGTGCAGTGTCAGTGTACAGTAGTGTGCAGGAGGAGTGTGTGTATTAACCCCTCTCTCTCTCTCAGTGCAGTGTCAGTGTACAGTAGTGTGCAGGAGGAGTGTGTGTATTAACCCCTCTCTCTCAGTGCAGTGTCAGTGTACAGTAGTGTGCAGGAGGAGTGTGTGTATTAACCCCTCTCTCTCTCAGTGCAGTGTCAGTGTACAGTAGTGTGCAGGAGGAGTGTGTGTATTAACCCCTCTCTCTCTCTCTCAGTGCAGTGTCAGTGTACAGTAGTGTGCAGGAGGAGTGTGTGTATTAACCCCTCTCTCTCTCAGTGCAGTGTCAGTGTACAGTAGTGTGCAGGAGGAGTGTGTGTATTAACCCCTCTCTCTCAGTTCAGTGCAGAGTCAGTGTCCAGTAGTGTGCAGGAGGAGTGTGTGTATTAACCCCTCTCTCTCTCAGTGCAGTGTCAGTGTACAGTAGTGTGCAGGAGGAGTGTGTATTAACCCCTCTCTCTCTCTCAGTGCAGTGTCAGTGTACAGGAGTGTGCAGGAGGAGTGTGTGTATTAACCCCTCTCTCTCTCACAGTGCAGTGTCAGTGTACAGTAGTGTGCAGGAGGAGTGTGTGTATTAACCCCCCTCTCTCTCAGTGCAGTGTCAGTGTACAGTAGTGTGCAGGAGGAGTGTGTGTATTAACCCCTTTCTCTCTCAGTGCAGTGTCAGTGTACAGTAGTGTGCAGGAGGAGTGTGTGTATTAACCCCTCTCTCTCTCAGTGCAGTGTCAGTGTACAGTAGTGTGCAGGAGAAGTGTGTGTATTAACCCCTCTCTCTCAGTGCAGTGTCAGTGTACAGTAGTAGTGTGTGTATTAACCCCTCTCTCTCTCAGTGCAGTGTCAGTGTACAGTAGTGTACAGGAGGAGTGTGTGTATTAACCCCTCTCTCTCTCAGTGCAGTGTCAGTGTACAGTAGTGTGCAGGAGGAGTGTGTATTAACCCCTCTCTCTTTCTCAGTGCAGTGTCAGTGTACAGGAGTGTGCAGGAGGAGTGTGTGTATTAACCCCTCTCTCTCTCACAGTGCAGTGTCAGTGTGCAGGAGGAGTGTGTGTATTAACCCCCCTCTCTCTCAGTGCAGTGTCAGTGTACAGTAGTGTGCAGGAGGAGTGTGTATTAACCCCTTTCTCTCTCAGTGCAGTGTCAGTGTACAGTAGTGTGCAGGAGGAGTGTGTATTAACCCCTCTCTCTCTCAGTGCAGTGTCAGTGTACAGTAGTGTGCAGGAGAAGTGTGTGTATTAACCCCTCTCTCTCAGTGCAGTGTCAGTGTACAGTAGTGTACAGGAGGAGTGTGTGTATTAACCCCTCTCTCTCTCAGTGCAGTGTCAGTGTACAGTAGTGTACAGGAGGAGTGTGTGTATTAACCCCTCTCTCTCTCAGTGCAGTGTCAGTGTACAGTAGTGTGCAGGAGGAGTGTGTGTATTAACCCCTCTCTCTCTCAGTGCAGTGTCAGTGTACAATAGTGTGTGTATTAACCCCTCTCTCTCAGTGCAGTGTCAGTGTACAGTAGTGTGTGTATTAACCCCTCTCTCTCAGTGCAGTGTCAGTGTCCAGTAGTGTGCAGGAAGAGTGTGTGTATTAACCCCTCTCTCTCAGTGCAGTGTCAGTGTCCAGTAGTGTGCAGGAGGAGTGTGTGTATTAACCCCTCTCTCTCTCAGTGCAGCGTCAGTGTACAGTAGTGTGTATTAATCCCCTTCTCTCCCTGCAGGTCTGTGCCTTGGTGTGTAGTCTTATCCTGTCCTCTGCAATAAAGAAGGTCCAGCCCATCCCCATTCTTTACAGCTCCAGTATGGTCTATTAGTCTTCCTGCTTCTGCAAGTGACAAGCCTCTAGCACCAGCTCCTGTCCTGCCTCCCCTTGCAGGGCCAGAGCTCACCCAGCCTCCAGGGGGCACTGCAGCTGTGGTCATCCCACCCTCACTGGGAGGGGAGGTCAGGTGCAGCTCAGGAGCACCAGTCCCTTCACTGTAACCACGCTTGCTGTACTGCAATGTTTTTCTACGCACGTTGAAATAAAGTCAGAAAATGGTGATGCGGCCTGGGCTCTATTCACTTCTCTTCCTGCTCTCCAGCACAGAGCTCTGTCAGGCTACCTTTGACTCACCAGTCCTGCAGGAGCTGGACATCACAGGACTGATCCAGTAACAGGTCAATCATACTGCTGGAAGCCCAGAATCCAGACTGTTGTCCACATGTTTACAGTGGTGCATTGTCATCTCGCATCATGAAAGAGCCCCCCCAACCTCCCTCAGGGACTGGAGCTGAAGGGCCTCCAGTGTCCCCTGCTGGAGAGAGGAGGAATCACACCCTGCCTGCTGCTGTTCCAGGTGTCCCTCTCCCCCACTAAGGGCCCTGCCTTATTCTCTCCCAGAGCAGACAGAAGCTGAGCTCTGCACCTGTCCAGCCTCACAGCAGGAGCCAAGAGGCCAGGAATGACCACCGGAAGCAGAAATCAGTTCAGTTTGTTTTTTTATTGCAACACTCGTATCTCCACACTGACCAACCACACAGCAGCAGCATAGTCACACAGGGCCAGAACAGCAGACCCCTCCCCACTGGACCGGCCTTCACTTGGGTGGCCAAGCCTTGGGCATGAGGAAGGGGCCCTGCTGGACAGCAATGTCCCCTGGCACAGGCTTGGAGCCAGGAAGCTGCATCCTCATGGCTGTGGGAGAGAGAGAGAGAGAGGAGCTCACAGCCAGGGGCTGCTGGAGTGAGCGGAGCAGAGCCTGTAGCCTCACACGCGCAGGAGAGAGGAGCTCACAGCCAGCAGCTGCTGGCCACAGAGGAGAGCTCATTCTCAACTGCGCCCACGAGTCCCTGCTCCTGGAGTAACTACCTCCCAGCCCCTCTCCCCAGAAAGATGGGGCTCACAACCCCCCCACCCAACACCCCAGCAGGCAGGGTCAGGGGTCAGCTGGATACTCACTTTTAGGGTCAAAGCACTTGGGGTCACAGGACTGGACAGCGGGAGAGCAGACCTCGGTCACGCACATGATGTACACCTGGGGGAGGAGAGGGCAGGTCAGGACCGAGCGCGGCGCCAGCGGTCAGCAGGGTCACCCCCTCGCCCCACACTGACCTCCTCCCCCAGGTAGCGGCCCGTGTTGGGGTTCACGAACTGGAAGGTGTGCACGGTGAAGCGCCGGTAGTGTCTGGGGTGGTCGGCTGGCTGCACCTTGATGTCCACAGAGTCGGGGTCCACCTCGTTGGGGCACCTGCACCGAGGGGGACAGGCGGGGTGAGCGCAGCAGGTACCCCAGATTGAGAACGAGGGGCAGCCTGCCAGCCCCCCAGGCCAAGACACTGACCCGTCGTAGATGAGCACCCAGGCGGCCTGCGCGGATCTGGGGTACGCCACACAGTAGTGCACCAGCAGCACCAGGCTGGGGTCGGGGGGCAACACCAGCCGCACCTCCAGGAACAGGGGGGCCTTCAGGCGCAGCTGCAGGGGGAGGGCAGCCTGGGGGAAGTAAGAGCGGTAACAGCCATCTGGAGGGAGGGAGAGAGGAGTCTCAGGCCTGCGCACCCTACCCCCCCGGGCAGATCACCAGCAGGAGCCCCAGCCCCTTGCTGGGGCGCAGGAGGGGAGCCCCGACGCAGCACCTCTGGCGACGCGGAGCTCGAGGCGCAGCTGTCCGGCAGCGGAGGCCACAGGCGGAGGCAGGTCCCTCACCAGGAACCCGCGGCTGCTGAAGGAGCCGGGGACGAGCCGGCAGCGCACCTGCATGCTGGGGAGAGGGCAGGGGTCAGGGGTCAGGGGTCAGGGGTCAGGGGCCCTCCGCAGCCAGACCGCTGCTCACCTGAAGGGCACGTCCCTGCTGATCTGCCCGTACGCGACCTGCGCCGTCGCCAGCCTGGTGCCGCGCACCTCCACCGCGTACACCGTGGCGTTGCCCTCCACCTGCAGGAGCACAGCGGGCGGTCAGCAGCACGCGGTCAGCGTGACCCTCCCCGCTGGTCAGCGGCGGGCGGGCCTACCGAGGAGCGCACGCCGCACAGCTGCAGGCCGATGGCGAAGATGGCGTAGTGGGGCGTGGCCAGCGCGGGCGCACACCCGCTGGGCCCCGCCACCAGGCCCCGCGGGTCCGTGTCCGGCACCGTGTCGTGCCGGTGGACCGTGAAGATGAAGTGGCCGTCCCGCGTGCACACTGCAGGGGTCAGGGGTCAGGGGTCAGGGGTCAGGCACCCCCACAGGGGAGCCCCCAGCGCGGCCGACTGACTGACCGTTCAGCGGGTAGTAGCAGCCGCTCGTCGTGTTGTCCACACAGCAGCCCCGGGCCTGGCAGGCGGCCGGGCTGGTGTCCGGGAGACCACAGCGGACCTGCTGCTCCGAGGGGATCTCACAGCCTGCAGCCGGACAGAGAGGGAGAGGGGACAGCCCCGCTGACCACTGACCACAGCCAGCCAGAGAGAGAGGGAGAGGGAGAGAGGACAGCCCCGCTGACCGCAGCCAGCCAGAGAGAGAGGGAGGGAGGGGGGGAGAGGGGACGGCCCCGCTGACCGCAGCCAGAGACACTGGCCAGGCTGTGGTCAGCAGGGCTGCCCAGAGAGACCCCAGGAGGGATGGGGGGGGTACAGGCACCCCAAGGCCTCACCTGCAGGATGAGAGGGTGGTGGTGGCAGAAGGTCATGCTGGGCGAGAGGACAGCGCTCAGTGGGCTGGGCAGGGGCAAGGGGGGGCCGGGGCAGTTTGGAGATGTCCAGGTCCTCCCCCAAGTCCAGAGCCGGGGGGCTCACAGGGAACCCATGTCGGGGGGCTGCCCACTCAGCCAACGGCCCCCTCCTCTTCACAGACGCCCCCTGCCCCAGCCCCGGGGGTCGGGGTGCAGGCTCAGCCCGCGGTCTCTCAGTGCTGACCGGTCCAGCGGGCATCATCATCTCAGCCGGGAGGAGCTCCTGCAGGGGGGGCACCAGGGCCTCACTCTCACTGGCCCGCGACCTCACAGCGCCAGGCTCCTGGGGTCCCCCGCCAGTCACCCCACCATCCTCCCTCATCTCCTGCGGCAGCTCCTCCCCGGCCAGCGGCAGGGGCTCCCTGGAGATCACGGGCGGCCTCTGCCTCCGCAGCGGCGCGCCGGCGGGCTCCAGGACTCGGGGCGCAGGAGTCGGCCTGGGGACCCCGTCCGCGACCCAGGGCTCCGGGGGGGCGGGGGCACCCCCACGGCCACGCTTCTTCAGGCACTTGCGCCCCTTCTTGTCGGCCTTGCGGGGCGGGGAGCTCCGGGGGCCGTGGGGCTCCGGGCGGGACCCCTCGTCCTGCAGCATCTCCTCGGGCAGCTGCTCCGCCGCCAGCAGCGACAGCACATCGGCGCTCGGCTCGCCGGCCTGCGCCAGCGCGGCCGCCCCCAGCACGAAGCCCGGCGCGGGCGAGGGGCCCCCCGGCGCGGGCGACACCGGCAGACCCCGCCCCGCGGCGGGACACAGCCGCAGCAGGACACACACGAAACACGGCAGCAGCAGCAGCCACGCCCGCCGCCTCGCCATCGCGCCGCGCATCAGGAACACGAACACGCGTGGGGAAGAAACAAACAGCAGGTAAACCAACAACAACCTCCTGCAGGACCGAGAACACGCGAAGGCTTTGCAGGCTATATCCCCTCTCCCACCGCGCGCTCTATTTACACGGCGCGAGCAGGTGCCGCTCGTGAGGCGCATCGCGCCCCAGCCAATCGCGTCTCCCACCCGCGAGCGTGGCCACGCGTGGGCCGCTGCTGCCTGATGCGCAGAGACTCGCCTTGCGCGCGGGGGCCGACTGTCTCACGCCCGTGACAGGACTCGGAATCGTCATCATCAATAATAATCTATAATAATGATGATAATAAGATTGTATTGGTGTTGTTGTTAGTAGTATTAACTGCTGTATAAACCCACGAGATGCTCTGCTGAGGATGACTTCAGCGCTGCGTGTCCGTGACCCGTCCTGGGGCGTGAGGGCTCAGACCCCCGGGGGTCTCTGATGGTGATGCTGCTGTCTCAGTGTGACTTTACTGTCACTGAGCCACTGAAACAGGACACTACCCGGGTCCGGGGATCACAGCAGACACGTCACGGACACGAACAGGGCGTATTTCCACATCGAAGATAATAAATAGGAACATCGATAACAACATCGATTTACACTCGCAGTAAATCGTGACTTGCAGGTCACTGCTCTGACACCTGACAGGACCTGTGGGAAGAAATCATGTGATAATAAACACGCGAGGTGAGATCCGCGAGGGGAGAAACTGAGCTCGCTGATTCATCAGCTACACGGTCCGGCCGCAGTGGCGTTTCCGTGCTGATCTCGGGTGGGTTTCCACACCCCTGAGCCCTGACACCCCCCTGCTCGCGCCGCTGTCCGAGGGGCTCACAGCACCCCATTCCACCCCTCGCGAGCGGCCGGAGAACGCTCGGGGATGTTAAAGCGCTTCAAAGCGGGTCAAGTTTACTCCTCTTCTGTTCTCTACACTCGCTTCCACGCTTGTGTTTGGCCGGCAGAGCCGATATTTAGCCAGGCGTATTTATAATTGCTGGAAACTCCCGTGGGCTCCGTGTCTGGCCGCTGTGGTGTCCACGGTCCGCTACTACACGGATCTGACACTCAACCCAGTGAAATACAAATGACGTCATCGCGCGTGTCCTGCAGGATGACAGCGACTCGAGGCCGCTGTGTCCGGTCTCCTTTTCCGCGATTCAGAAGTATATTACGTCCTCAGTCGTGACTGGTCAGTTTCTGTCCGGGCTTCCATTAAGCAGCTCCTATGGCCAGGCTGTGGTCACTGAGCCTGTCCTCCCTGGACAGCCGGGTCTGCCTGTGTCCAGTTTCTCTGCCCAGGCTGTGGTCACTGAGCCTGTCCTCCCTGGATAGCCAGGTCTGCCTGTGTCCAGTGTCTCTGGCCAGGCTGTGGTCACTGAGCCTGTCCTCTCTGGACAGCCTGCTCACTGGTTCTCAGGGGTGACCGGGGCTGTAGTGCTCTCTGCTGCATGTTGGTCAGTGGTGTGTACCGGCCTCAGACGGTCCTGCATGTGTTGTTAGGAGGTGTTTTCCTCTGCACATGAGGATGTTTTGCAGAACTCTGTGCAGGGCTTCTATGGGCTGAGTCAGATGAGCTGATAGTCAGTCCGAGGTTCTGTATGTGTAGCTGGTTGTGTGCTCCAGTGTGTTGCTGTTCAGTGTGAAGTGGTACCTGTTTGCCTGAGGTCTGGCTTTTTTCTGGAAAAACAGGACTCTGGTCTTGTCCAGATGGGCTGGCAGTGCCCAGGTCTGACAGTACTGCTCCAGCTGTGCCAGGCTCTGCTGTAGCCCTGGTTCTGGGTCCAGATGGGCTGGCAGTGCCCAGGTCTGACAGTACTGCTCCAGCAGTTCCAGGCTCTGCTGCAGGCCCGGTTCTGGGTCCAGATGGGCTGGCAGTGCCCAGGTCTGACAGTACTGCTCCAGCTGCAGCCCCTGTTCTGTGGGCGACAGCAGGACCAGGTCATCAGCTGTGTCATGTAGTGTGAGACCAGGAGCTGCAGACTGTTCCCACACTCCTGCTAGCTCACTGGTGGAGATAGTGAACTCAGGCTGCAGCCCTGTCTCACCCCACCGCCCAGAGTGAAGAATTCAGTCCTTCGGCGTCTCTGCCTACTGCATCAACCCCCCCCTGGGGAAGCGAGGTCGCTCCCTGAACCCGCGTCCGAGAGGCCGCACTTCCACCCTCCCCCGCTAGGCGGAGCCCGCGCCCCGCTCCGCAGCCGGCGGAGGAGAGAGAAGACGAGACGGAAAGCGGGCACGCCCCCCCACTCCTTCTCCTCCCTCCCCCGCCCGCTAACACACGGCAGTCCGTCAGATCCGGTCTATCCCTCACGGAAAATCCCGAGGTTGGGAATGCGTGTCTCCCTGCCCCGGTCCTGCTCTAATTAGCGCTCATTATTCCCCCCCGAGCCCGCGAGCCCAGGGAAGGAGACGGTCGGACCCAGAGACAGACCCGCGCAGGCGCGCGCACACAGAGTCGGAGCGACGCGGTCCGGTCCGGTCCAGTCCAGTCCAGTCCAGCGGCGCCAGGGTCCGAGCGCGCCCCTGCCTGCGTGGTCCCGTGGGGTAAAAGCCAGAGGCGCAGCGACTCGGTAGCGATTACAGAAAATTAGCCATCCGCCACGGGCGGGCAGAGGACGAGCCGGGAGAGAGAGAGGGAGAGAGAGGGAGGAGGGAGAGAGGAGAGAGAGAGAGAGGGAGAGAGAGGGGGCGAGGATACGAGCTGGTTCACGGGAAGGCGAGCGAGCGAGAAAGGGGTTCGGGAATTTAAAAAAACAGACGGGGGAGGAGAGAGAGGGAGGGAATCGCTGCCTTTCACGCCGCAGGGATAATTTGAGGACAATGACAAAATCGGGATAGAGGAGCCTCCGTGTGGCTGTTCTGTCGGGACGGGAGCGGGGACAGAGGTGTTTTTCCTGCCAGAAGACAGGGAGACTCGGGCTGGGGCAGACAGCGGCGGTCGGATACAGTTTCCTCCCGTGTGCGTGTGTCAGCCGTGGGGGCGCGTCCGAGGCGGCTGCTTTGATTAGAAACCTTTATCCGCCCGGCGTGTCGCGCCCGTGGGGCGAGATCCCAGACGCGAGGGTGCGCGCCGAGCTCCACAGAGATCCCCGCTGCCCGTTGCGTGGGTCTGGCCTGGCACGCGCGCGTGGCTCCCACCGCCCCGGTCGCCGTGAAATGGTCTCGGTCGGACCCGCGGCGCTGCGTGACTCCGAGTAAACAAAGAGCCCGACAGCTCGCGGAGCCGCGCTCGTTCAGCTGGGAATCGGCGGAGTCGCGCTCGGGAGGAGGAGGAGGAGAGGAAGAGCAAGAGACGCCCGTGAATGTCTGCCGAGGTCGTGTCCCTCCTGCTGCCCGTCTCCCGGGGAATTCTGGACCGGGACAGGGAGCTGGACACGCCGAACCCGGCCCCGAACCCCAGCCGCGGGATGAAGCGAGGCGACCCGGAGCCGGAGCCGCAGCTGGCGGCCAGCGGCCCGGAGGCGGACTGCAAGCGGGCCAGGATCGACGCGGACGTGGGCCAGGTGAGTCCGTGTGGTTCCGCCTCTGGTCGTGTTCCGTGGAGGTGAGCGCCTTGTAGGTCAAACCGGCGCTTATCTGCGCGCTGAGCCTGCGTGTGTGTGTGTGAGAGAGAGTGTGTGTGTCCGTGTGAAGAAGGGAGCTGCGCGTGAGGCGGCCCAGGTGTGCGTGTGCGGCCCGTGGACCGTGAGCCGAGCCTGTCCCGTGAAGCGGCTGGGGAAAAAGCACCGCGTGGAGGGTTTCTCGCGGCCGGCGGAGCGGGCAGGGGTGGGGGGCTGCCCTGTAGGTGAGGCGCGAGCCGGGGGGGGGAGGGGAGGCTGCCGGCGAGACAAAGAGCCGACCTGTGCGCGAGCCGCACGCGAGAGGAGGGGGAGCCCTCGCGAGGTCCCCAGCACGGGCCTGACAGAGTCTTGCCCACTCCTGATTTTAAAGGGCGGCCTGGACGCCAGTGCGGGGATCGAGTGGGTCGCCCAGGGCTGGTTCTGACCCGCGGGACTCCGGTCGCTCAGGCCCAGACCTGCGGACCCCAGCTTGGAGAGCAGGAGGCGTTTCTGTGCTCCGAGGGTGGCAGGGGTCTGGAGCTTCTGTAAAATTCAGCTTGTTCCAGACGAGAGCTGGATATCATCTCACTGGTGTCCCCACTGTCCCCCTGACACAGGACACAGAGGTGCAGACGTGTTGTTACAGACTGAGTGTCTGTTCAGGAGTGATGATGATGATGAAGGGTGTCAGTGTGGGGCTCTGGGTGACTCTATCCTCTCTCCAGCTCCAGTGTCCAGTCTCTGTCTGTAACCCCACTGTCCCCCTGACACAGGACACAGAGGTGCAGACGTGTTGTTACAGACTGAGTGTCTGTTCAGGAGTGATGATGATGATGAAGGGTGTCAGTGGGGGGCTCTGGGTGACTCTATCCTCTCTCCAGCTCCAGTGTCCAGTCTCTGTCTGTAACCCCACTGTCCCCCTGACACAGGACACAGAGGTGCAGACGTGTTGTTACAGACTGAGTGTCTGTTCAGGAGTGATGATGATGATGAAGGGTGTCAGTGGGGGGCTCTGGGTGACTCTATCCTCTCTCCAGCTCCAGTGTCCAGTCTCTGTCTGTAACCCCACTGTCCCCCTGACACAGGACACAGAGGTACAGACGTGTTGTTACAGACTGAGTGTCTGTTCAGGAGTGATGATGATGATGAAGGGTGTCAGTGGGGGGCTCTGGGTGACTCTATCCTCTCTCCAGCTCCAGTGTCCAGTCTCTGTCTGTAACCCCACTGTCCCCCTGACACAGGACACAGAGGTGCAGACGTGTTGTTACAGACTGAGTGTCTGTTCAGGAGTGATGATGATGATGAAGGGTGTCAGTGGGGGGCTCTGGGTGACTGTATCCTCTCTCCAGCTCCAGTGTCCAGTCTCTGTCTGTAACCCCACTGTCCCCCTGACACAGGACACAGAGGTGCAGACGTGTTGTTACAGACTGAGTGTCTGTTCAGGAGTGATGATGATGATGAAGGGTGTCAGTGTGGGGCTCTGGGTGACTCTATCCTCTCTCCAGCTCCAGTGTCCAGTCTCTGTCTGTAACCCCACTGTCCCCCTGACACAGGACACAGAGGTGCAGACGTGTTGTTACAGACTGAGTCTCTGTTCAGGAGTGATGATGATGATGAAGGGTGTCAGTGTGGGGCTCTGGGTGACTCTATCCTCTCTCCAGCTCCAGTGTCCAGTCTCTGTCTGTAACCCCACTGTCCCTCTGACACAGGACACAGAGGTGCAGACGTGTTGTTACAGCCTGAGTGTCTGTTCAGGAGTGATGATGATGATGAAGGGTGTCAGTGTGGGGCTCTAGGTGACTCTATCCTCTCTCCAGCTCCAGTGTCCAGTCTCTATGTGTGACTGTGTGACGATGATGAGGGTGTGATGTGGAAGTATTGATTTTCTGGGGACGGTTATCGATCCTGTGAGGTCAGAGTCAGAGCTGAGTGAAAGGTCAGTCGATTGTCGGGGGTGGAGGAGGGGTGACCTCGTTTCCACTGCACCGCGTCACAGCAGGCTGGGTTCTGAGCCCCCAGAATCTCTGGGTGCCCCTTATCCCCAGCTGAGCAGGGCAGCAAGCCAGGGGACTGTCCCACTGTGTGTGTTTGTGCGTGCGCGTGCGCAGATCCACAAGGCCCTGTGTGTGTTTGTGTGCGTGCGCAGATCCACAGGGCCCTGTGTGTGTGTGCGTGCGTGTGTGCGCAGATCCACAGGGCCGTGTGTGTGTGTGTGTGTGTGTCGTGCGTGTGTGCGCAGATCCACAGGGCCGTGTGTGCGTGTGTGCGCAGATCCACAGGGCCCTGTGTGTGTGTGTGTGCGTGCGTGTGTGCGCAGATCCACAGGGCCGTGTGTGTGTGTGTGTGTGTGTGTGTGTGTGTGTCGTGCGTGTGTGCGCAGATCCACAGGGCCGTGTGTGCGTGTGTGCGCAGATCCACAGGGCCCTGTGTGTGTGTGTGTCGTGCGTGTGTGCGCAGATCCACAGGGCCGTGTGTGCGTGTGTGCGCAGATCCACAGGGCCGTGTGTGTGTGTGTTTGAAGATCCACAGGGCCCTGTGTGTGTGTGCAGACCTGAAACAGAGCAGTCTGGAGGCTATTCAGCAATCTCTCTCTCTCTCTCCCCCTGTGTTTGTAAGCTTGTTGTGGATCATATCGGATAATGTGCGGCTTTAACGAGCTGATCTCGTTAGTGCTGCACAAAGCCTCTTTACCCGCCAGCGATCGGAGGAATCGGCTCAGTGTGTGCAGGAGGGGTGGGGCGGTCCGGCTGCGCACGCTGGGTTTGGACCTGCGGCCCAGTGGGACGCAGCTGTCAGCTCTGCTCTGTGGACGTTGCCCCCTGGCGCGCTGGGGGAGGCCCTGACCTTCGACCCCGGGTGATGAGTGCCACGAGGGCGCTGGTCTCTGTCCCTCTGTGCCGATCCGCTCCGGGTCTCCCTGCCTCGTCCCCGGGCCCCTGCTGGTCCAGCTCTTCCCCTCCCCCTGCAGAGGCGCCACGACATTCCCCCAGCCTGACTCACCCCCCCCCCCCCAGACTGATGGAATCCAGATGTTGGGAGCGTCCCCTCCCCCAGCCCTCCGTCCCGCCCTGCTGGCCTCTTTCCCTTCCCCACCACTCCGCTGCGCCGTCTCTCTCGCCAGCCTGTGTCCATGTGTGATCGGTGTCTCTCTCACTGGGAGGGTCTTTGTTCAGGTGTGATCCGGTGTCTCTCAGTGGGGCGGCCTGTGTTCAGGTGTGATCCGGTGTCTCTCACACTGGGACGGCCTGTGTTCAGGTGTGATCCGGTGTCTCTCACACTGGGACGGCCTGTGTTCAGGTGTGATCCGGTGTCTCTCTCACTGGGAGGGCCTGTGTTCAGGTGTGATCGGTGTCTCTCTCACTGGGGCGGCCTGTGTTCAGGTGTGATCGGTGTCTCTCTCACTGGGGCGGCCTGTGTTCAGGTGTGATCGGTGTCTCTCTCACTGGGGCGGCCTGTGTTCAGGTGTGATCCGGTGTCTCTCTCACTGGGGCGGCCTGTGTTCAGGTGTGATCCGTTGTCTCTCTCACTGGGGCGGCCTGTGTTCAGGTGTGATCCGGTGTCTCTCACACTGGGATGGCCCATGTTCAGGTGTGATCCGGTGTCTCTCAGTGGCACGGCCTGTGTTCAGGTGTGATCCGGTGTCTCTCAGTGGCACGGCCTGTGTTCAGGTGTGATCCGGTGTCTCTCTCAGTGACACGGCCTGTGTTCAGGTGTGATCCGGTGTCTCTCTCAGTGGGACGGCCTGTGTTCAGGTGTGATCCGGTGTCTCTCTCACTGGGAGGGCCTGTGTTCAGGTGTGATCGGTGTCTCTCTCACTGGGGCGGCCTGTGTTCAGGTGTGATCCGGTGTCTCTCTCAGTGGTGCAGCCTATGTTCAGGTGTGATCCGGTGTCTCTCTCACTGGGGCGGCCTGTGTTCAGGTGTGATCCGGTGTCTCTCTCACTGGGGCGGCCTGTGTTCAGGTGTGATCGGTGTCTCTCTCACTGGGGCGGCCTGTGTTCAGGTGTGATCGGTGTCTCTCTCACTGGGGCGGCCTGTGTTCAGGTGTGATCGGTGTCTCTCTCACTGGGAGGGCCTGTGTTCAGGTGTGATCGGTGTCTCTCTCACTGGGGCGGCCTGTGTTCAGGTGTGATCGGTGTCTCTCTCACTGGGGCGGCCTGTGTTCAGGTGTGATCGGTGTCTCTCTCACTGGGGCGGCCTGTGTTCAGGTGTGATCGGTGTCTCTCTCACTGGGGCGGCCTGTGTTCAGGTGTGATCGGTGTCTCTCTCACTGGGGCGGCCTGTGTTCAGGTGTGATCGGTGTCTCTCTCACTGGGGCGGCCTGTGTTCAGGTGTGATCGGTGTCTCTCACTGGGGCGGCCTGTGTTCAGGTGTGATCGGTGTCTCTCTCACTGGGGCGGCCTGTGTTCAGGTGTGATCCGGTGTCTCTCTCACTGGGGCGGCCTGTGTTCAGGTGTGATCCGGTGTCTGTGTTTGGCTGTGACCCAGTGTCTCGGACTGGCTGTAATCGAGCGTGTCTGCGATAATCAGCGCTAACGAGCTCAGTGTGAGTTAATTAGTGGGCTTTGTGTTGGGAGGATGGGGATAATGGGGAGGCGGGGGGGCAGCGGAGTGATGAGATTAAACGGACCCGGCGCTGGCGCGGACTGTGGCGTGACCGCAGGCAGAGCTCTGCCAGTCCTGGGGGGTGTCGCGGGGCTGTCCATCCCTCTCCCTGCTCGCGGCTGACCTCTGACCCCAGGCTGTCTCAACTTGATCTCGGTGTCTCCTGTCCACAGGACAGTAAGGCATCCCTCTGACCTCTGACCCCAGACTCTCCAGTGATAGGGCAGAGTCAGCCCTCTGACCTCTGACCGCTGACCCCAGGCTCTCTAGTGATAGAGCAGAGTCAGCCCTCTGACCTCTGACTGCTGACCCCAGACTCTCCAGTGATACAGCGGTCAGCCCTCTGACCTCTGACCCCAGGCGCTCCAGTGATACAGCAGTCAGCCCTCTGACCTCTGACCCCATGCTTTCCAGTGATACAGCAGTCAGCCCTCTGACCTTTGACCCCAGGCTTTCTAGTGATATAGCAGTCAGCCCTCTGACCTCTTGACTGTGATTACAGAATCTCCAGCTCTTGCGTTCACTCCCATGATCATTGCATCCCTGCCACATGAGAATGAGCAGTGTGGTCCAGTTCACGGGTGAGTCTGTGGGAGGGTCGTCTTGAGAGCGCGCCGGGCTGGGGACGCCAGGTGGCCATCTTGGCTCCAAGGCAGTTCTCAGCTATGGGGGTACTGAGAACCAAGATGGCTGCCGCCGGGGGCAGTTTCCTGCGCTGGCCCTGTTCCCGCTCCGAGGGAGAATTCCCTGGGGGAACGAGGCGCGTGGTGGAAACCCGTCCCCGATGAGGCAGGAAGTCCTTGAACAAAGAGGGGCCTGTGTCCGAGCTGAGCCGGCCTGTCCCTGTGCCTGCTCCTGGGGCCGGCGCTGCCCCTGCCCTGGACGCGCTCGGAGTGAGCTCACTCCTGCTTCCTTCCTGCCTTCCCAACGTCCCCCCGGCCTGCGTCTTCCCACCTCCTCCCGCTCCTCCCGTATGACTGCATCGCCATGGCGACCGCCTGGGCCCGCTGCTGATTGGCTGGGCAGCAACAGGAGGAACCAAAATAGAGATTCCCTCTGGGCAGAGAGGGGGGGCAGGGGGAGAGACTGGACTGTGGTGTACAGCAGGAGGAGTGTGTGGATTAACCCCTCTCTCTCTCAGTGCAGTGTCAGTGTACAGTAGTGTGCAGGAGGAGTGTGTGTATTAACCCCTCTCTCTCTCAGTGCAGTGTCAGTGTACAGTAGTGTGCAGGAGGAGTGTGTGTATTAACCCCTCTCTCTCTCAGTGCAGTGTCAGTGTACAGTAGTGTGCAGGAGGAGTGTGTGTATTAACCCCTCTCTCTCTCAGTGCAGTGTCAGTGATCAGTAGTGTGCAGGAGGAGTGTGTGTATTAACCCCTCTCTCTCTCAGTTCAGTGTCAGTGTACAGTAGTGTGCAGGAGGAGTGTGTGTATTAACCCCTCTCTCTCTCTCAGTGCAGTGTCAGTGTACAGTAGTGTGCAGGAGGAGTGTGTGGATTAACCTCTCTCTCTCTCTCAGTGCAGTGTCAGTGTACAGTAGTGTGCAGGAGGAGTGTGTGTATTAACCCCTCTCTCTCTCAGTGCAGTGTCAGTGATCAGTAGTGTGCAGGAGGAGTGTGTGTATTAACCCCTCTCTCTCTCAGTGCAGTGTCAGTGTACAGTAGTGTGCAGGAGGAGTGTGTGGATTAACCCCTCTCTCTCTCAGTGCAGTGTCAGTGTACAGTAGTGTGCAGGAGGAGTGTGTGGATTAACCCCTCTCTCTCTCAGTGCAGTGTCAGTGAACAGTAGTGTGCAGGAGGAGTGTGTGGATTAACCCCTCTCTCTCTCAGTGCAGTGTCAGTGTACAGTAGTGTGCAGGAGGAGTGTGTGTATTAACCCCCTCTCTCTCTCAGTGCAGTGTCAGTGTACAGTAGTGTGCAGGAGGAGTGTGTGTATTAACCCCTCTCTCTCTCAGTGCAGTGTCAGTGTACAGTAGTGTGCAGGAGGAGTGTGTGTATTAACCCCTCTCTCTCTCAGTGCAGTGTCAGTGTACAGTATTAACCTTTCGGGAGTCGATAGTGTTTGAAGAGAGAGCGATAATCCCCTGGAACGAGATAGAGGGGTGTCTCTGGTGTCCTTGGAGCGGGAGAGTGTGTGTGTGTGTGTGTGTTGACTGTTTCACATTGCTCACTGCCACTCCCTCTTTCTTTCAGAGCAATGACCCCCTGACCTCGGGTTATCTTGCATACCAGCCCTTGCACAGCCAGGTAAGAAATCTCTTTCATTGGGTTGTTTGTATGAGTGTGCTGGGACTGACAGGGGGAGCAGTTCAAGGTGCTGAGGCAGGCGGACCCAGGTTCTGTCCTGCGTCTGTAACCCCACTGTCCCCCTGACACAGGACACAGAGGTGCAGACGTGTTGTTACAGACTGAGTGTCTGTTCAGGAGTGATGATGATGATGAAGGGTGTCAGTGAGGGGTCTGGGTGACTCTATCCTCTCTCCAGCTCCAGTGTCCAGTCTCTGTCTGTAACCCCACTGTCCCCCTGACACAGGACACAGAGGTGCAGACGTGTTGTTACAGACTGAGTGCCTGTTCAGGAGTGATGATGATGATGATGAAGGGTTCAGTGTGGGGCTCTGGGTGACTCTATCCTCTCTCCAGCTCCAGTGTCCAGTCTCTGTCTGTAACCCCACTGTCCCCCTGACACAGGACACAGAGGTGCAGACGTGTTGTTACAGACTGAGGGTCTGTTCAGGAGTGATGATGATGATGAAGGGTGTCAGTGAGGGGCTCTGGGTGACTCTATCCTCTCTCCAGCTCCAGTGTCCAGTCTCTGTCTGTAACCCCACTGTCCCCCTGACACAGGACACAGAGGTGCAGACGTGTTGTTACAGACTTGAGTGTCTGTTCAGGAGTGATGATGATGATGAAGGGTGTCAGTGTGGGGCTCTGGGTGACTCTATCCTCTCTCCAGCTCCAGTGTCCAGTCTCTGTCTGTAACCCCACTGTCCCCCTGACACAGGACACAGAGGTGCAGACGTGTTGTTACAGACTGAGTGTCTGTTCAGCTGCTCTACAGGAGTGATGATGATGGAGGCCATGTCTTTCTCTTGTCTTGCTGTGCCCCACTGAAGGAGTGGGGAAGTGCTGTTGGCTGTTTTGAGTGTCTCAGGAGAACTAGCTCCTGTTGGTTGCAGTAATGCACAGAGAACACATGAGGGGAGCAGTATGCAGCTCTGATTGTTCATGTCAATAGCTACTGTCTGAACATGGCTGATCTGTGCTCAGAAGCCGCCTACTGAAACTCCACCAGACAGGCACTGGGCTGGCCTGCAGGGGGCGCCCTGGCCTTGTGTCTTGTTCAGATCAGCTCTCTGTGCCCCGTGTGCTGCCTGCCTGTCTCTCTCTCTCTCTCTTTCTGTCCCATGTGCTGCCTGCCCGTCTGTCTCTCTCTGCCCTGCGTGCTGCCTGTCTGTCAGGAGAGCTGTGGGTCGCCCCCCGCACCCTGGGGGCCCCTCCCTGCTCAGGAATGCCGCTCGGCTGCACTGGGGGTTCAGGAGCTGTGCTGGGTGAGCAGGCCTGGGCGAGTCTGCAGGGCCTGCGGGCACTGCAGCAGCACAGCTGTGTAGATTAAACCTGATCCACTCATCTGCATCCCCTCACTGCACAATCCCCTCTCCCCCTCACTGAGCCTGTCCTCTCTGGACAGCCAGGTCTGCCTGTGTCCAGTGTCTCTGGCCAGGCTGTGGTCACTGAGCCTGTCCTCTCTGGACAGCCAGGTCTGCCTGTGTCCAGTGTCTCTGTCCAGGCTGTGGTCACTGAGCCTGTCCTCTCTGGACAGCCAGGTCTGCCTGTGTCCAGTTTCTCTGGCCAGGCTGTGGTCACTGAGCCTGTCCTCTCTGGACAGCCAGGTCTGCGTGTGTCCAGTGTCTCTGGCCAGGCTGTGGTCACTGAGCCTGTCCTCTCTGGACAGCCGGGTCTGCCTGTGTCCAGTGTCTCTGGCCAGGGTGTGGTCACTGAGCCTGTCCTCTCTGGACAGCCTGCTCACTGGTTCTCAGGGGTGACCGGGGCTGTAGTGCTCTCTGCTGCATGTTGGTCAGTGGTGTGTACCGGCCTCAGACGTCCTGCGTGTGTTGTTAGGAGGTGTTTTCCTCTGCACATGAGGATGTTTTGCAGAACTCTGTGCAGGGCTTCTATGGGCTGAGTCAGATGAGCTGATAGTCAGTCCGAGGTTCTGTATGTGTAGCTGGTTGTGTGCTCCAGTGTGTTGCTGTTCAGTGTGAAGTGGTACCTGTTTGCCTGAGGTCTGGCTTTTTTCTGGAAAAACAGGACTCTGGTCTTGTCTGGTCTTGTGAGTGTGTGTCAGTGCAGTAGTGTGGGCTACTCCTCTATCTGTGTGTGTGAGAGTGTGTGTGTGTGTCAGTGCAGTAGTGTGGCCTACTCCTCTATCGGTGTGTGTGTGTGTGTGTCAGTGCAGTAGTGTGGGCTACTCCTCTATCGGTGTGTGTGTGTGTGTGTCAGTGCAGTAGTGTGGGCTACTCCTCTATCGGTGTGTGTGTGTGTGTGTCAGTGCAGTAGTGTGGGCTACTCCTCTATCGGTGTGTGTGTGTGTCAGTGCAGTAGTGTGGCCTACTCCTCTATCGGTGTGTGTGTGTGTGTGTGTCAGTGCAGTAGTGTGGGCTACTCCTCTATCGGTGTGTGTGTGTGTGTCAGTGCAGTAGTGTGGGCTACTCCTCTATCGGTGTGTGTGTGTGTGTCAGTGCAGTAGTGTGGCCTACTCCTCTATCGGTGTGTGTGTGTGTGTGTCAGTGCAGTAGTGTGGGCTACTCCTCTATCGGTGTGTGTGTGTGTCAGTGCAGTAGTGTGGCCTACTCCTCTATCAGTGTGTGTGTGTGTGTGTGTGTCAGTGCAATAGTGTGGGCTGCCTCACCCCGTTGTTGAAGTGCAGCTGTTGCAATGACTCGGACAGTAGCTCCTTCTGAACCTACTGACACACACACACACGCACACACACAGTTGTCCCATCTGGGTTCTCCCATGTCCTGTGTTGGGTGTGATTTGCTCGGCACAAACAGTGTCAAGTCGTTTGGGTGCCTTGTGCGTTGGAGGTGATGCCGTTTGTGCTCTGAGGTCCTGGGATTTGCGTGTCCTGTCTTGTCGTTGTCGTGGACACAAATGGTCAAGCCGACTCGCGGGTCAGTAGACCGTGCCACGCTCCGTCCGCACCAGCGGGCTGCGCCGGTGAGCCCGGGCTGGTCTGGGGGGCTGGCCCCACTCGGGAGGCGGGGGTGGGGTGGGTGTGGCTCAGCTCAACACACCCCGGCCTGGCAGCTGTGTCTCCAGAGAGAGGGAGAGAGGCCTGCAGAGAGACGGGGAGAGAGAGGGAGAGCACAGGGAGAGAGGGAGCCGTGCAGACAGTGAGAGCACAGGGAGAGAGTGATACAGACAGAGCACAGGGAGAGAGGGAGCCGTGCAGACAGACAGAGCACAGGGAGAGAGTGAGACAGACAGAGCACAGGGAGAGAGTGAGACAGACAGAGCACAGGGAAAGAGTGAGCCTTTCAGACAGTGAGAGCACAGGGAGAGAGTGAGCCTTTCAGACAGTGAGAGCACAGGGAGAGAGTGAGCCGTTCAGACAGTGAGAGCACAGGGAGAGAGTGAGACAGACAGTGAGAGCACAGGGAGAGAGGGAGCCGTGCAGACAGACAGAGCACAGGGAGAGAGTGAGACAGTGAGAGCACAGGGAGAGAGTGAGACAGACAGAGCACAGGGAGAGAGTGAGCCGTTCAGATAGTGAGAGCACAGGGAGAGAGTGAGCCGTTCAGACAGTGAGAGCACAGGGAGAGAGTGAGACAGTGAGAGCACAGGGAGAGAGTGAGCCGTTCAGACAGACAGAGCACAGGGAGAGAGTGAGACAGTGAGAGCACAGGGAGAGAGTGAGCCGTGCAGACGGACAGAGCACAGGGAGAGAGTCGGGGGTCCGGGAGGAGGGGGGTAGAGAGGCACATGGCTGGAGTCTGAGGAGCAGTCCACCCAGCCCAGCCGCAGGAGGGAGACAGGGGAAGCAGACCAGGGACAGGCATCTGCACGCCTGAGCAATCATGATGGGACTGTACCGCCTGGACCTCCCCAGCCTGCTGTCGGTGAGTGTGCTGCCCCTGCTGTCGCTCAGTTCGCCATCGTCTTGTATCGCTGTGGCCTGGACACTAGAGATCCACATGGACACCCTTCATCATCATCATCATCACTCCTGTAGAGCAGCTGAACAGACACTCAGTCTGTAACAACACATCTGCACCTCTGTGTCAGGAGTGACTGAAGCAGCTGTGGTCTCCAGAGTTAATACGCCCTCAATCTCACACTGAGATGTAAGGACTTAGACAAAGGGTTAATTCACCCCCCCCCAGGAGCAGCAGCAGGTGCCCACAGCTGTTCTGGTCATTCAGAAAGAGGGGGTGGGGTGTCTGTGGCCAGAAGAGGAGCTGTGAAAGACAACCCCCCTCCCTGAGAGAGAGGGGTTCATACAGACACACTGACTGGACACTCCAGTACATGAACACTGCACTGAGAGAGAGAGGGGTTCATACAGACACACTGACTGGACACTCCAGTACATGAACACTGCACTGAGAGAGAGAGGGGTTCATACAGACACACTGACTGGACACTCCAGTACATGAACACTGCACTGAGAGAGAGGGGTTCATACAGACACACTGACTGGACACTCCAGTACATGAACACTGCACTGAGAGAGAGAGGGGTTCATACACACACACTGACTGGACACTCCAGTACATTAACACTGCACTGAGAGAGAGAGGGGTTCATACAGACACACTGACTGGACACTCCAGTACATGAGCACTGCACTGAGAGAGAGAGGGGTTCATACAGACACACTGACTGGACACTCCAGTACATGAACACTGCACTGAGAGAGAGAGGGGTTCATACAGACACACTGACTGGACACTCCAGTACATTAACACTGCACTGAGAGAGAGAGGGGTTCATACAGACACACTGACTGGACACTCCAGTACATGAACACTGCACTGAGAGAGAGAGGGGTTCATACAGACACACTGACTGGACACTCCAGTACATGAACACTGCACTGAGAGAGAGAGGGGTTCATACAGACACACTGACTGGACACTCCAGTACATGAACACTGCACTGAGAGAGAGAGGGGTTCATACAGACACACTGACTGGACACTCCAGTACATTAACACAGCACTGAGAGAGAGAGGGGTTCATACAGACACACTGACTGGACACTCCAGTACATTAACACTGCACTGAGAGAGAG
Organism: Lepisosteus oculatus; assembly: GCF_040954835.1. Lineage (NCBI taxonomy): Eukaryota > Metazoa > Chordata > Actinopteri > Semionotiformes > Lepisosteidae > Lepisosteus > Lepisosteus oculatus. The sequence goes on from NC_090707.1 coordinate 39,470,753, forward strand.
AGGGGTTAATACAGACACACTGACTGGACACTCCAGTACATGAACACTGCACTGAGAGAGAGAGGGGTTCATACAGACACACTGACTGGACACTCCAGTACATTAACACTGCACTGAGAGAGAGAGGGGTTCATACAGACACTGCACTGTGTGTCAGTGTGCTGGACTCCACAGGGACTAGAAGAGTCTAGAACCTGTGACTGGGCTGTGTCAGTGTCCTGGACTCCACAGGGACTAGAAGAGTCTAGAGCCTGTGACTGGGCTGTGTCAGTGTGCTGGACTCCACAGGGACTAGAAGAGTCTAGAGCCTGTGACTGGGCTGTGTCAGTGTGCTGGACTCCACAGGGACTAGAAGAGTCTAGAGCCTGTGACTGGGCTGTGTCAGTGTGCTGGACTCCACAGGGACTAGAAGAGTCTAGAGCCTGTGACTGGGCTGTGTGTCAGTGTGCTGGACTCCACAGGGACTAGAAGAGTCTAGAGCCTGTGACTGGGCTGTGTCAGTGTGCTGGACTCCACAGGGACTAGAAGAGTCTAGAGCCTGTGACTGGGCTGTGTGTCAGTGTGCTGGACTCCACAGGGACTAGAAGAGTCCAGAGCCTGTGACTGGGCTGTGTCAGTGTGCTGGACTCCACAGGGACTAGAAGAGTCTAGAGCCTGTGACTGGGCTGTGTCAGTGTGCTGGACTCCACAGGAACTAGAAGAGTCTAGAGCCTGTGACTGGGCTGTGTCAGTGTGCTGGACTCCACAGGGACTAGAAGAGTCTAGAGCCTGTGACTGGGCTGTGTGCATCTCCTCTCTGAGAGAGGCCCAGGGGATGTTTTTCTGGCGGTCTGTCTTGTCAGCAGTGCTCCTGGAGATTGCTGGGCCACACCCAGCAACAGCAGGGCGGGAGAGACAGACTGACAAGACAGGTTTGGGTGTTTCTCTGCGGCTGTTGGATCTCAGCGTGCCCGGGTCTGGTCTGGTCTCGACTGCGCTGACAGGGCTGGGGTGCTGCGTGTTTCTAAACCGAATTCCTCTTCTAATGCTTTGGGTGTGTGCGGACAGAATTTGGGGAGCCTTCTGCTGGGATGCTTCTCCGGTGGTATTGAAGTGAAAACATGCAAACTATTAAATATTTGAGCGACAGGACTATCTGGAAAACAGAGACGTTTTGAGTTCGTTCTTGGGAAACCACACCGTCCCGGTTCAAAGCGTGTTAAAGGGGAGTATTAGCTTTTTAAAGCGTCCCGCTGCCTTTGTGTGCAGTGTTAGCGTGTCAAATTGCTTAAAGGAGCCGTCTCCTTTAAGAATTCCCTGGGCGTGTTCCTTGCAGACAAATCAGGTCCGTGGAAGAAGCAGGCAGGGCGGAAACAAAGCCTTATATGGTCAGGGAGGCGGGGAGAAGGGTCAGTGACGACGGCGAAGGGGGGCGTGTTTCCGAGTGAGTGACGGGCGGGGCGGGGCCTGCGGCCCGCACGGCACAGGGCCGGGAGCGGAGTTTCCGCCGGCGGACGGGCGAGGAAGACGGGCGGAGATGTAGGCTGGACAGACAGGTGGAGCCGGCAGGAGAGTTCCGTTGGGCCTGCAGTTTCCACGGGCACGGTGCGGACTCCCGAGAGTTAGCGCGCAGGTGGCGACCCCTGTCCGGCTGTTCATGGACGGACAGATGGTCTCGCAGGTAACTGGAACCCGCTGCTCCTGTTTCGCGAGCGTGCGCGTACCCGTGAAGGCAGCGTGCGGACAGTGGCCGGCGTGGTGGTCATTGGCCGGCCTGACCACAGAAGGGTGTGGGCAGGATCTGGTCTGGTGGTCAGTCTGATGAAAGGAGAGAGTGGACAGGGTCTGGTCTGGTGGTCAGTCTGATGAAAGGAGAGAGTGGACAGAGTCTGGTCTGGTCAGTCTGATGAGAGAGTGGACAGGGTCTGGTCTGGTGGTCAGTCTGATGAAAGGAGAGAGTGGACAGAGTCTGGTCTGGTCAGTCTGATGAGAGAGTGGACAGGGTCTGGTCTGGTGGTCAGTCTGATGAAAGGAGAGAGTGGACAGAGTCTGGTCTGGTCAGTCTGATGAGAGAGTGGACAGGGTCTGGTCTGGTCAGTCTGATGAGAGAGTGGACAGGGTCTGGTCTGGTCAGTCTGATGAAAGGAGAGAGTGGACAGAGTCTGGTCTGGTCAGTCTGATGAGAGAGTGGACAGGGTCTGGTCTGGTGGTCAGTCTGATGAAAGGAGAGAGTGGACAGGGTCTGGTCTGGTGGTCAGTGCTCTTGTCTGGCGTGACAGTTCTGGCTGGCCGAGTGTCCAGTCTGTGTGGTCTGGGTCCGGTGCCCCAGCGGCTGAGGGCCGAGGAGTGGTGTGTGTGGGAGGCTGGCAGCTCGCGCCCGGGACCGGCAGCTCCTGTGGGTGACTCACGCCCAGAGACGACAGGCAGCCTGTACGTGTGTGAGTCAGTGTGTGAGTGAGTCAGGGAGCCGGTCTGGCCATCCATAATACATGGGCTCCTTCTCAATATTTCATGGGCTCAGCAGACAGTGTCACGGTGATACCCCGAACCCCCGAGCACAGAGCGAGTCCCACGGTGTCCCACTGTGTCCCACTCGCAGACACGTCAGGGAATTTAATACTCAACCCTTGAGGGCAGTGTCAGTGTACAGTAGTGTGCAGGAGGAGTGTGTGTATTAACCCCTCTCTCTCTCTCAGTGCAGTGTCAGTGTACAGTAGTGTGCAGGAGGAGTGTGTGTATTAACCCCTCTCTCTCTCAGTGCAGTGTCAGTGCACAGTAGTGTGCAGGATAAGTGTGTGTATTAACCCCTCTCTCCCAGTGCAGTGTCAGTGTACAGCAGTGTGCAGGAGGAGTGTGTGTATTAACCCCTCTCTCTCTCAGTGCAGTGTCAGTGTACAGCAGTGTGCAGGAGGAGTGTGTGTATTAACCCCTCTCTCTCAGTGCAGTGTCAGTGTACAGTAGTGTGCAGGAGGAGTGTGTGTATTAACCCCTCTCTCTCTCTCAGTGCAGTGTCAGTGTACAGTAGTGTGCAGGAGGAGTGTGTGTATTAACCCCTCTCTCTCTCAGTGCAGTGTCAGTGTACAGTAGTGTGCAGGAGGAGTGTGTGTATTAACCCCTCTCTCTCAGTGCAGTGTCAGTGTACAGCAGTGTGCAGGAGGAGTGTGTGTATTAACCCCTCTCTCTCTCAGTGCAGTGTCAGTGTACAGTAGTGTGCAGGAGGAGTGTGTGTATTAACCCCTCTCTCTCTCAGTGCAGTGTCAGTGTACAGTAGTGTGCAGGAGGAGTGTGTGTATTAACCCCTCTCTCTCAGTGCAGTGTCAGTGTACAGTAGTGTGCAGGAGGAGTGTGTGGATTAACCCCTCTCTCTCAGTGCAGTGTCAGTGTACAGTAGTGTGCAGGAGGAGTGTGTGTATTAATCCCTCTCTCTCAGTGCAGTGTCAGTGTACAGTAGTGTGCAGGAGGAGTGTGTGTATTAACCCCTCTCTCTCAGTGCAGTGTCAGTGTACAGTAGTGTGCAGGAGGAGTGTGTGTATTAACCCCTCTCTCTCTCAGTGCAGTGTCAGTGTACAGTAGTGTGCAGGAGGAGTGTGTGTATTAACCCCTCTCTCTCTCTCAGTGCAGTGTCAGTGTACAGTAGTGTGCAGGAGGAGTGTGTGTATTAACCCCTCTCTCTCAGTGCAGTGTCAGTGTACAGTAGTGTGCAGGAGGAGTGTGTGGATTAACCCCTCTCTCTTGCTCTGCAGGGAGCTCAGGACTCAGCAGGGGGTTCAGAGGGCCTGGTGCCCCCTCCTTTCCCCTCATTTCCCCCACCACCACCCCCCCAGAACGGGCTGAGCTCGGAGTTTGGGGCACCACAGGGTGGGATGGGGCTGTACAGCAGTGGGGGTCCAGGAGGGCCCACAGACCAGGGACCAGGAACCAGCAGCACAGGTGCTGCTAATAACACAGCAAACTCAGCAGTGAGTATCAGACTCTGTTACTCTGCTAATTCCGTCAATATGATCGTTCAGTAACCTCTTTCTCTTACCATTGTGTGCAGTAGGTGTGTGTATTAACCCCTCTCTCTCTCAGTGCAGTGTCAGTGTACAGTAGTGTGCAGGAGGAGTGTGTGTATTAACCCCTCTCTCTCTCTCAGTGCAGTGTCAGTGTACAGTAGTGTGCAGGAGGAGTGTGTGTATTAACCCCTCTCTCTCTCTCAGTGCAGTGTCAGTGTACAGTAGTGTGCAGGAGAAGTGTGTGTATTAACCCCTCTCTCTCATTGCAGGGTCAGTGTACAGTAGTGTGCAGGAGGAGTGTGTGTATTAACCCCTCTCTCTCTCAGTGCAGTGTCAGTGTACAGTAGTGTGCAGGAGGAGTGTGTGTATTAACCCCTCTCTCTCTCAGTGCAGTGTCAGTGTACAGTAGTGTGCAGGAGGAGTGTGTGTATTAACCCCTCTCTCTCTCTCAGTGCAGTGTCAGTGTACAGGAGTGTGTGTATTAACCCCCCTCTCTCTCAGCAGACTGATGGTGTGGCTCAGACAGATGGACAGTGTATCCAGTCTCAGTCTGTGGGGGGCGAGTCCCAGGAATCCAAGATGACCCCTAAAAGGCTGCACGTCTCCAACATCCCTTTCCGTTTCCGGGACCCGGATCTCCGCCAGATGTTTGGGGTGAGCGAGCAGTGAGGGAGGGGTCAGTGTTTGGGGGGTGCTGTTTTGGGGTTTTGGGGTGCGGCTGTGCCTGACCGTCCCGCTGCTTCTATTTCTCAGCAATTCGGGAAGATCCTGGATGTGGAGATCATCTTCAACGAGCGAGGCTCAAAGGTAGGAGGGCGTGCCCTTGGCCCCTCCCTCGCGCCAGCTGCTGAGCGGTTCGGACCGGCACCAGTGCCTGGACCACAGCAGCAGGAGGGGCGGCAGTACTGGCTGGGGGTGCTGGGGTGACCCCTTGGGAGGCGGACGCCAGTCTTCACCGTGGCACTGCTGCAGGATCTGTCCTGGGTTCAGGAGAGGTGCATGCTGGGAGTGTTCTCTGAGCTCCCAGCAGAACCCCTCCTGTCCCAGTCAGGGCTGGGGTTCAGGAGAGGTGCATGCTGGGAGGGTTTTCTCACCCCATGCTGGTCCTGTCGCGGTCAGGGCTGGGGTTCAGGAGAGGTGCATTCTGGGAGGGTTTTCTCACCCCGTGCTGGTCCTGTCACGGTCAGGGCTGGGGTTCAGGAGAGGTGCATGCTGGGAGGGTTCTCACCCCGTGCTGGTCCTGTCGCGGTCAGGGCTGGGGTTCAGGAGAGGTGCATGCTGGGAGGGTTCTCACCCCGTGCTGGTCCTGTCCCGGTCAGGGCTGGGGTTCAGGAGAGGTGCATGCTGGGAGGGTTCTCACCCCGTGCTGGTCCTGTCGCGGTCAGGGCTGGGGTTCAGGAGAGGTGCATGCTGGGAGGGTTCTCACCCCGTGCTGGTCCTGTCGCGGTCAGGGCTGGGGTTCAGGAGAGGTGCATGCTGGGAGGGTTCTCACCCCGTGCTGGTCCTGTCGCGGTCAGGGCTGGGGTGTCTCTGGGGGGCGGGGGGTTTGTGAGTTTGAAGTAACGCACAGTCTTCTCTGTCCTGTTGTGCAGGGCTCGGCGGGATGTGAGTATTGGGGGGGTCACTCGGGGTCATTGTGGCTTGGCATGTTGCTCTTTCAATCAGATTAACCCATTGACCTCTTCATAGTTAATTATCTCAAGCAGTGCTTTTGGTTCTGATTTGTTCTGAATTCAAGAATTTATTTTATTTTTAATGTTGTGCATGTTGTTCTCTCCACTCCTTCTCCCTACGTCCCTCCCCCAATACTCTCCTCCCTCCCTCAATACTCTCCAAATACTCTAATACTCTCCTGTTCCTCCCTCAATACTCTACAAATACTCTGCTAATACTCTCCTGTCCCTCCCTTAATACTCTCCAAATACTCTGCTAATACTCTCCTCCCTTCCTCAATGCTCTCCAAATACTCTGCTAATACCCCCCCCTCAATATTCTCTCAATACTCTGCTAATACTCTCCTCCCTGCCCACCTCAATACCCTCTCAATACTCTGCTAATACTCTCCTCTCCCTCTCTCAATGCTCTCCAAATACCCTGCTAATACTCTCCTCCCTCTTTCTCAATACTCTCCAAATATTCTGCTACTACTCTACTCCCTACCCCCCTCAATATTCTCCAAATACTCTGCTAATACTCTCCTCCCTTCCTTAATGCTCTCCAAATACTCTAATACTCTCCTCTCCCTCCCTGAATGCTCTCCGTCTATATTCCTAATATTCCCCTCCCTCCCTCCCCCCCTCCCCCCTCTCTCGATACTCCACTCCTCCCCTCTCCGGTTGGGGCATGCAGGGGTTCGGGTTTGTGACGTTTGAGTCGAGCGCTGACGCCGAGAAAGCGAGGGAGCGCTTACACGGAACGCTGGTGGAGGGACGCAAAATTGAGGTGCATGTCTCCCCTGTCTGTCCACTGTGACTGTCCAGTCCTGTAGCGCATGAGTGCACACGAGTCCTGCATGGGTTTACAACACGCACACGCACACGCGCACGCACGAGTACTGCATGGGTTTCCTACACATGCACATACACACGCACACACACGAGTACTGCATGGGTTTCCAACACATGCACACGCACACACGAGTCCTGCATGGGTTTACAGGACACACACACACACACACACACACACACACACACACACACACACGAGTCCTGCATGGGTTTACAGGACACGCACACATTCTCGTGACTGAGCTGCTGTAGCCCTGCATGTGTGTCTTGCACTCCAGAGATGGTTGCACACACGACAGTGTTCTGGTCCCCCATGTCTGTCCGGCTGCTGGGCTGTGAAGATGCACGAGTTGACCTCAGTTCCTGCCCAGTCAGCACTCCGGCGAGAGTCCAGTGTGGATTCCTGTGTGATTCCGGACTGCATGGGTCAGCCGTGCCCCTCCCTGCCTGCGAGCTGTGGCTGAAGGGCCCGTTTGTCTACATGCTGCCGACTGCTTCTCGAACCGTGACGCCCGTTGTCCTCACAGACAGTGCAGGGCGGTCTGATCCACTCCAGGTCTTCCTGCGCCCCGCCCTGACGCAGCAGAGGAGCCTCAGGGCAACTCCTCCAGCCCCTGCTGTCGCTGCTGTCCTGGGGCCGCAGCCGGGTCAGACCTGGAGCGGATCGGCCTGCCATGCGCTGGGAGCCTCCGGTTCTGCCCCTGCAGTCCTGCATGGCTCCGGTCTGCTGCATGGCTGTGCCTGGTTCTGTTCTGCATGGTCCGGCCCGCCTGCCCTCGGGTCTCGCCGTTGGGGGGCGCGTGGTGCAGTCCGCGCGCGCTGTGGGGTCACGGGCCTGGGTCCTGTCCAGGCGGCACCGGGCTGGTCCGGTCCGGTGACCTCGCTGCACGAGTGCGCGGCGCCGTCCCCTGCTCCGGGGCTGTTACCATGGGAACGAGAGAGAGAGACGGACACGGTGCACAGCCCACCTCTCCTGACCGCTCTGTCTGGGGTCCCCCGACTGCACCCCTCTTCCCCGCCCCAGCCCCCCCCTCTCTCAAGTCCCACGCCTTCTCTCACAGCACGGCAACTCTTATCAGCACCAGACAGGTCTGCTATTGCTTTATTGCTTCTGTCTCCCTGCCTGAGTGCCCCCTTCTGGCTGCGTGTGCCATCTTTCTCTGCCTCTGTCTGTCCGCCTGTCTGTCTCCTCCCCTCTTCTCCGTCTGCACCTGTGGGAGCTGTGTTGTTGGGGTTCCTGCTATCGGACATGTGCTGCCCTCCTGTCCGCTGCCTTTCCCTCTGTCCACTTGAGGCTCCTGTCCCTGGTGCTGCTGTGACCCCCTGCTTCCATCAGGCACAGGTGTGGCTTGACTTTCTCAAAGGAACTGGGGTGTCCTCTCAGGAAAACGGGCACCCCTGTCCCTCATCCTCATGCCCCTTCAGAGAGACATAAAGGGCTGTTTTAATGGGACAGGTGCTGAGAGAACCCCAGGTGTCTAGAGCCTGTGACTGGGCTGTGTCAGTGTGCTGGACTCCACAGGGACTAGAAGAGTCTAGAGCCTGTGACTGGGCTGTGTCAGTGTGCTGGACTCCACAGGGACTAGAAGAGTCTAGAGCCTGTGACTGGGCTGTGTCAGTGTCCCGGACTCCACAGGGACTAGAAGAGTCTAGAGCCTGTGACTGGGCTGTGTCAGTGTGCTGGACTCCACAGGGACTAGAAGAGTCTAGAGCCTGTGACTGGGCTGTGTCAGTGTGCTGGACTCCACAGGGACTAGAAGAGTCTAGAGCCTGTGACTGGGCTGTGTCAGTGTGCTGGACTCCACAGGGACTAGAAGAGTCTAGAGCCTGTGACTGGGCTGTGTCAGTGTGCTGGACTCCACAGGGACTAGAAGAGTCTAGAGCCCTGTGACTGGGCTGTGTCAGTGTGCTGAACTCCACAGGGACTAGAAGAGTCTAGAGCCTGTGACTAGGCTGTGTCAGTGTGCTGGACTCCACAGGGACTAGAAGTGTCTAGAGCCTGTGACTGGGCTGTGTCAGTGTGCTGGACTCCACAGGGAGTAGAAGAGTCTAGTGCCTGTGACTGGGCTGTGTCAGTGTGCTGGACTCCACAGGGACTAGAAGAGTCTAGAGCCTGTGACTGGGCTGTGTCAGTGTGCTGGACTCCACAGGGACTAGAAGAGTCTAGAGCCTGTGACTGGGCTGTGTCAGTGTGCTGGACTCCACAGGGACTAGAAGAGTCTAGAGCCCTGTGACTGAGCTGTGTCAGTGTGCTGGACTCCACAGGGACTAGAAGAGTCTAGAGCCTGTGACTGGGCTGTGTCAGTGTGCTGGACTCCACAGGGACTAGAAGAGTCTAGAGCCCTGTGACTGGGCTGTGTCAGTGTGCTGGACTCCACAGGGACTAGAAGAGTCTAGAGCCCTGTGACTGGGCTGTGTCAGTGTGCTGGACTCCACAGGGACTAGAAGAGTCTAGAGCCCTGTGACTGGGCTGTGTCAGTGTGTAGAAGAGCAGTGTTTAAGAGAGGAACAGAGGGAGAAATGGAGTTTGTCTCCCTCTTGTGGCCAAGATTGGCTCTGTGGGAGACTGGAGTGCAGAGTCTGGTTAAACGTTTTAAAACAGAAATTGACCTCTGGTTCTCCATGATGCTTCAGTCACAGAAGCACGAGGAAGGAGCTGGATTTCTTTCACACACTCCTTAGGATGTTATAGGCAGTGCTGTCTCGGAGGCGCCTGGATCCTGTTCCTCTCAGAGCTGCAGCTCTGCGCTCAGACACAGGAGGCGCTGTTCCTGTCAGAACTGTGTCTCTACACTTCTGCGCTTGGCCACAGGGGGCGCTGTTAACATCATTGCTACAGGCACAGGAGGTGCTGTTCCTCTCAGAGCTGCGACTCTGCACTCAGCCACAGGGGGTGCTGCTCCTATCAGTTCCAGGAAGGAAGTTCTCTGTTCTTGTCTTTTTATTTGCTTTGAGTATTTATTTGCTCTTGTTTCTCCCCCCACCTACCCCCCACCCCACGCTCTGTTCAAGCGCACGGTGTTGTCCGTTTCCATGGTATCTGTGCGCTACGCCATTAGAAGAGGCGGTAAGTGGCAGGCCTGTGACATCGTCGCTGTCTGACCCCGTGCAGCGGGCGTGTCTTGAGTGTTGTGTTCAGGGCAGGAGAGCAGAAAGAGGCAGGGTGAGGGAGGGAGAGTGCCGTTAGACACTGAGCAAACGGATCAGCTTATGATCTGCAAGTACGCCCGGTACTGGTTCTGGTACTGTCCTGTGTCTGGGCTCTGTGACATAGTGGCACATGGAGTCCCTCCACACAGATTCCACTATGAACAGAGACTGCTGCAGTCATGAGACAGGCCAGCTGGGGGCGCTATAGTGGCAACTAGAGGGCAGGCCAGTCTATAATTATAGCCGGATGGTGCTGTAGTGTAACTTTTAAGCACTGGAGGGCGCTGTAGTCTCCCTGAAGGATCTGACGTTCTGCTCCGTGTCCTGGCTGATATTCACGTCTCCGTCAGTAGACGGGTCGATCAGTTGACTTGATTTGTCCGGTGGTACTTTGATTTGAGTTTTTTCCCGTCCTGCGCCATCACTGATGCCTGCTGCTCTTCTTTCATGTCCGTCTCTCTGTATTAATATGGACGCAAGCTCCCAGTGCCCCGCAGGCTGACCACTCTGGGCCCGGCCCAGTGCAGGCGGGCTCAGGCGGCTGTGCCTGGGAGTTTGGTCTGTTTCCCTCACGTGCTCGTGCACAATCAGGGCTTTGACGGGCTGCTCCTGTCGGGACTCTAGTGGTGGGGCTGTGCTCGCACCCCGTCTCTCGGCCGAGTCTCTGTGTGCTCAGTCGGGGCGCCGGGGTGCTGCCCTGTGTCTGTGCCCCCCCCCCCGTCCTGCCTGCCCCTCTCCTCCCTCCTCCCTCCTCCCTCCCCTGGACTGCTGCTGATTGGCTGCTGCGCTGCATCAAGCTGCTTGCTGATTGGTTCTCTCTCTCTCTTGCTGGTCATGTGACGCACCTCTTTGGCTGTGTTTGACGATGGCACGTGTGTGCAGGAATGGTCGTGTAATGTACAGATGTACGGATCTGTAATTGATTGACTGGGTTGGATTTTTTTTCTGTTGTTTTTTTGGTGAAAACTGTCGGCGTGTGGTTGTGTTTGGGGGGGGTGAGTGTTCAGGTTTGTCTTCCTTCTTCCTCTCGCCCATGTGCTCCCACACGCAGGCACGGAGAACGACAGACTCGCTGCGTTCTGGAATTTAGACCTCACTGGCCAGTGTCCACAGAGCTGTACAGAGCCGCTGCCCACAGCAGGCTAGCTACTGCCTCACGGTGCACCCTGGGAAATATTACTCAGGTGGTAAATAGTGAGCCCCACCAATCAGGTGTCCCGTTAAATGCTGTGCCCTGTACAAGAATGAGCTTCACCAGACTGGTCTGGGGCTCGTTGTCTGGACACGCACTTCGGAAGACAGCTGTTCCAGTAGTTGAGGTACACACAGACACGCACACACGCACTGTCAGTGCCACAGTCCAACTCTTCGCTGTTGCCCCTGGAGACCGACTGCAGCTGTGCGCCCACGATACAAAGACCCGCAGCTAGACTTTCTTACCAGATGTTTCTGTCACGATGGTGACTGTGTGCCAGGGCTGCGTGACCCCTGACCTCTGTCCTCTCTGTGCCCAGGTCAATAATGCCACTGCCAGGGTGATGACCAACAAGAAGCTCGTCAGCCCGTACGCCAACGGTGAGGGGCTCAGCTCGTTGCCCTACGGTACTGCCCTCACCTCCGCGCCCGCCTCTACCGCCACCAACACGCACAGTACTCTCACTCTTCATCACGCACAGTACTCTCACTCTTCATCAGGCACGATACTCTCACTCTTCATCACACACAGTACTCTCACTCTTCATCACACACAGTACTCTCACTCTTCATCACGCACAGTACTCTCACTCTTCATCAGGCACAGTACTCTCACTCTTCATCACGCACAGTACTCTCACTCTTCATCACGCACAGTACTCTCACTCTTCATCACTCGCCGATGTGCAAAGATACGCTCATTCTTCATCACTCTTCATCAGGCACAGAACTCTCACTCTTCATCACTCGCCCACATGCACAGATACGCTCACAGATTTACACTCTTGCTCTTCATTGCTCACTCACTAATGTGCACAGATCCTCACGCTGACACTGACACTCACACGTAAACTGAACCCTGACTTAAACTGTGAATGGGTGGTGTGTGGGGGAGCAGTAGGGGCTCTGGGCTGTGTGTGTGTGGGGAACAGTAGGGGCTCTGGGCTGTGTGTGGGGGAGCAGTAGGGGCTCTGGGCTGTGTGTGTGTGGGGGAGCAGTAGGGGCTCTGGGCTGTGTGTGTGTGGGGAACAGTAGGGGCTCTGGGCTGTGTGTGTGTGGGGAACAGTAGGGGCTCTGGGCTGTGTGTGGGGGAGCAGTAGGGGCTCTGGGCTGTGTGTGTGTGTGGGAGCAGTAGGGGCTCTGGGCTGTGTGTGTGTGGGAGCAGTAGGGGCTCTGGGCTGTGTGTGTGGGGGAGCAGTAGGGGCTCTGGGCTGTGTGTGTGTGTGGGGGAGCAGTAGGGGCTCTGGGCTGTGTGTGTGTGTGGGGGAGCAGTAGGGGCTCTGGGCTGTGTGTGTGTGTGGGGGAGCAGTAGGGGCTCTGGGCTGTGTGTGTGTGGGGGAGCAGTAGGGGCTCTGGGCTGTGTGTGTGTGGGGGAGCAGTAGGGGCTCTGGGCTGTGTGTGTGGGAGCAGTAGGGGCTCTGGGCTGTGTGTGTGTGTGGGAGCAGTAGGGGCTCTGGGCTGTGTGTGTGTGGGGGAGCAGTAGGGGCTCTGGGCTGTGTGTGTGGGGGAGCAGTAGGGGCTCTGGGCTGTGTGTGTGGGGGAGCAGTAGGGGCTCTGGGCTGTGTGTGTGTGTGGGAGCAGTAGGGGCTCTGGGCTGTGTGTGTGTGTGGGAGCAGTAGGGGCTCTGGGCTGTGTGTGTGTGTGGGAGCAGTAGGGGCTCTGGGCTGTGTGTGTGTGTGGGAGCAGTAGGGGCTCTGGGCTGTGTGTGTGTGGGGCAGCAGTAGGGGCTCTGGGCTGTGTGTGTGTGGGGGAGCAGTAGGGGCTCTGGGCTGTGTGTGTGTGGGGGAGCAGTAGGGGCTCTGGGCTGTGTGTGTGTGGGGGGGAGCAGTAGGGGCTCTGGGCTGTGTGTGTGTGGGAGGAGTAGGGGCTCTGGGCTGTGTGTGTGTGTGGGAGGAGTAGGGGCTCTGGGCTGTGTGTGTGTGTGGGAGCAGTAGGGGCTCTGGGCTGTGTGTGTGTGGGAGCAGTAGGGGCTCTGGGCTGTGTGTGTGTGTGGGGGAGCAGTAGGGGCTCTGGGCTGTGTGTGTGTGTGGGGGAGCAGTAGGGGCTCTGGGCTGTGTGTGTGTGTGGGGGAGCAGTAGGGGCTCTGGGCTGTGTGTGTGTGGGGGAGCAGTAGGGGCTCTGGGCTGTGTGTGTGTGTGGGAGCAGTAGGGGCTCTGGGCTGTGTGTGTGTGTGTGGGAGCAGTAGGGGCTCTGGGCTGTGTGTGTGTGTGGGGAGCAGTAGGGGCTCTGGGCTGTGTGTGTGTGGGAGCAGTAGGGGCTCTGGGCTGTGTGTGTGTGGGAGCAGTAGGGGCTCTGGGCTGTGTGTGTGGGGGAGCAGTAGGGGCTCTGGGCTGTGTGTGTGGGGCAGCAGTAGGGGCTCTGGGCTGTGTGTGTGGGGCAGCAGTAGGGGCTCTGGGCTGTGTGTGTGTGTGGGAGCAGTAGGGGCTCTGGGCTGTGTGTGTGGGGCAGCAGTAGGGGCTCTGGGCTGTGTGTGTGTGGGGGAGCAGTAGGGGCTCTGGGCTGTGTGTGTGTGTGGGGCAGCAGTAGGGGCTCTGGGCTGTGTGTGTGTGGGGGAGCAGTAGGGGCTCTGGGCTGTGTGTGTGTGGGGGAGCAGTAGGGGCTCTGGGCTGTGTGTGTGTGGGGGAGCAGTAGGGGCTCTGGGCTGTGTGTGTGTGTGGGAGCAGTAGGGGCTCTGGGCTGTGTGTGTGTGTGGGAGCAGTAGGGGCTCTGGGCTGTGTGTGTGTGGGGGAGCAGTAGGGGCTCTGGGCTGTGTGTGTGTGGGGGAGCAGTAGGGGCTCTGGGCTGTGTGTGTGTGGGGGAGCAGTAGGGGCTCTGGGCTGTGTGTGTGTGGGGGAGCAGTAGGGGCTCTGGGCTGTGTGTGTGTGTGGGAGCAGTAGGGGCTCTGGGCTGTGTGTGTGTGTGGGAGCAGTAGGGGCTCTGGGCTGTGTGTGTGTGGGGGAGCAGTAGAGGCTCTGGGCTGTGTGTGTGTGGGAGCAGTAGGGGCTCTGGGCTGTGTGTGTGTGTGGGAGCAGTAGGGGCTCTGGGCTGTGTGTGTGTGGGAGCAGTAGGGGCTCTGGGCTGTGTGTGTGTGGGGGAGCAGTAGGGGCTCTGGGCTGTGTGTGTGGGGGAGCAGTAGGGGCTCTGGGCTGTGTGTGTGGGGCAGCAGTAGGGGCTCTGGGCTGTGTGTGTGTGGGGGAGCAGTAGGGGCTCTGGGCTGTGTGTGTGGGGGTTACAGTTGGGGCTCTGGGCTCTGGAGGGGTCACTAACCGCCTGTGTCTGTCTGTCTGCAGGCTGGAAGCTCAGCCCAGTGATGGGCGCTGTGTATGGACCTGAGCTGTATGCAGGTACGAGACTTCACTGTGAGACTCTCTCTGGGGGTCCTTGTCTGTGTCTGTGTCAGTGGGGAGTCTGGGGGTCTTCTCTGTATTAATGGGGTGCTGGGGGTCCCTCTCTCTGTCCTCCACAGTCCCAGGGTTCCCCTACCCTACAGCAGCTGCAGCTTCGACAGCAGCGGCGGCGTTTCGGGGGGCTCACCTGCGGGGGCGGGGCCGCACGGTGTACAGCGCAGTGAGGGCTGCGGTACCCCAGCCGGCCATCCCAGCGTACCCAGGGTAAGACTGAACACCCCTCTGCACACACACTGTACTCGACACACCAGCATACCCAGGGTAAGACTGAGCACACTGGACTGAACACCCCTCTGCACGCACACTGTACTGGGCACACCAGCTAAGACTGAACACACTGTACTGTGTACTGTGTGAGCCCTGTCAGTCTGGACACACACTGTACTGCACACACCAGGGTACCAGGGTAAGAGTGAACACACCGCTGTGAGAGCCCTGTCCGTCTGCACGCTGCTTGTGAAGCCCTTCGTGGAGCAGGGCGATGGTGTTGAGTGTAACACGTCGAGAGAGCGGATCTGGCATGTGGACAAGTATTGAACCGCAGGAAACACAGCCTCCGGCCCCCACCCTCAGGCGGGCCGGTGTGTGCCGGGTCGCGCCCACTGATCAGCCATGGGGCGGTGAGCAGTGCCTCACCATCGCCCCCTGTCTGTCGGGAGTTGTATTTCTGCCCGCATGCTGCATGAGTGCGAAATAACAGCCTTCCTCTCTCTCTCTCTCTCTCGTTCTCTCTTCCTGTTCCTTTCCTCCTCCCTCCTCTTCCTCCTCCTCCTCCTCCTCGCCCCTCTCCTCTCTCCCCCTCCCTCCTCTTCCTCCTCCTCGCCCCTCTCCTCTCTCCCCCTCCCTCCTCTTCCTCCTCCTCGCCCCTCTCCTCTCCCCCTCCCTCCTCTTCCTCAGTGTGGTGTATCAGGATGGTTTTTACAGCGCTGACCTCTATGTAAGTACACTCTCCATTCTCCATCTCGAGATATCTCTGCTTCTCGGTCTGTGTTTTTCGGGCGAGTCTGCTCTTCCTGAGCTCCTTGCTTTCCACACGAATGCAGGGGTGACCGGGCAGCAGGCTGACCCCTCGCTGTCTGCAGTCCAGTCTGGGTGCAGAGCGCTGACCCCTCGCTGTCTGCAGTCCAGTCTGGGTGCAGAGCGCTGACCCCTCGCTGTCTGCAGTCCAGTCTGGGTGCAGAGCGCTGACCCCTCGCTGTCTGCAGTCCAGTCTGGGTGCAGAGCGCTGACCCCTTGCTGTCTGCAGTCCAGTCTGACGGGGGTCCTGTGCCACCCACAGGGTGTCTGAGTGCCATACCAGGCCTCCTCACCAGGGGGCGCTGCAGAGAGCAGACTCACCCTCTCCGTTTTCGCCCCTCTTGCCTGGTTCTCTGTGTTCTGTGCATGTGTGTGAATTAACCCCGTCCTTTCCTCCAGGTGCCAGCAGCATTCTCTCAGGCCTGGGGAATTCATTCTTTGATTAATTAATAAATTGATTAGTGTCCTGGCGTCAGTATGTGAAGTTGCTCCAGCTCCTTACAGAGTGACCGTTGCCACTGCAGGGACATGGACACTCTGATTGATGAGGTCGGTTGCAGGTTTGACACCAGTCAGATGCTCGGCTGGTCAGTAGGTCAGTGTGTGGCCGGTCAGTCGGTCAGTTCGACAGCGGGCTGTTGGGCACACTGCCTGGCTGCTGACCTGCTGGACCTGACAGTGGCCTAGTGGTTTAGTTCCCATGGCAACCTGCTGCCCCGAGCCGGGTGAAGGGAGAGGAGGAGGCGGCGTCTGACCGAGCTGTGCGGTCCGGTCCTGTCCAGTCCGGTGCGGTCCGGTCAGGGAGAGCTCTGTGAGGACCTGGTCTGGCGCACTGGGGTGTCGGGGGTCATCTCGGGGGGCAGGGGGCTCAAGGACAGTGCTGCTCTCACCTGGCCAGGTGACTCTGGTGTGATTGGGGGCTGGCGCCCAGACTCCCGGCCCTGGTCCGGACAGTCCGCTGGACGCTGGAGACTGACCGCCGGCCCTGCGTGTGTGTGTGTGTGCGAGACAGCGCTGGGAATTGAAGAGCTGTTCTGTTCTCTGTTATAGAATAGTGTTTCAGGAGCGTTTCATTAGCTCCAGGCTGCCCCAGGTAGGGACTGTTCTAGAGCAGCTGTCCCCAGCAGGCTGTGTGGGTTCTGGTGTCGTTGATAACATGATTGTTCCGTCTGGGTTTGGTTCTGATTTGATTCCTTTTCCTTCTCTACTAACTTACCAAGCCCAGCCTCTCACACTGCAGTGGGGAAGGGAATTCGTTTTTACCATTAAAATCTTTTGACCAACCTTGAAGTTCAGAGAGCACTCAGAGATGCTCCAAACCGTACTGGACTGGCTGGACTGGGAGCTGGATTAGTTTTTCACTGGGATTATAATCAGACTCCACTGACAGTGACAGAGCAGTCCGAGACTCTCCAGGCTGGACTGGGAGCTGGATTAGTTCTTCACTGGGACGGATCTTGACAGTTCTGTGGCCCCCTTGTGGCCGACCCAGGACACTGCAGTTGTATGAAGATCTCCATCTCTGCAGTCCATAAAAAAGACATTTGATTGTATTGACCGCCCCCTCTGTCCCCTCCATTCTGCCTCTTGCCTGCGTTCACGTCTGCACGTGGCCACGCCCCTACCTCCTCGCCTTCCCCGTGGAGCCCCTCCCCCTCCTGAAGGTCCTGTGCAGGAATGCTGGGAGTTGTAGTCTTTTAGGCCGAATGCAGAGTGGTATTTGGTTTGCTGTGTTGGGTGCATGCTGTCTGACAATGCCTGTCTGTCCTTCTCTCTCTCTCTGCCTGAATCTTTGATTGGGGGGGTGGGGGGGGGCTGGTTGTGTCTGCATGTCTGTCTGTGTGGCGGTGTTCCTGCCTGGACTGTTGCTCTGTCTCCATATCGTTCAGTCTCTGCGTCTCTGGTCTTGTCTGTGTGGCAGTCGGTCACTCCTGTCTCTTCGTTTAACCCTCGCCTCTCCAGGGCGGCTACGCCGCGTACCGTTACGCCCAGCCAGCGGCTGCCGTTACCGGGGCAACGGCTGCCGCCGCCGCAGCAGCTGCCTACAGTGACAGGTGAGTGCAGTGCACCCTGGGATAGTGGAGGAGAGACAGTCAGTGTTTTATTCAGTAGATATGAATATTACAACAACTTGAAAACACTGTACACAGCAGTAGTGTGCAGGAGGAGTGTGTGTATTAACCCCTCTCTCTCTCTCAGTGCAGTGTCAGTGTACAGTAGTGTGCAGGAGGAGTGTGTGTATTAACCCCTCTGTCTCTCTCAGTTACGGGCGGGTGTACACTACAGACCCCTACCACGCTCTGACCCCTGCTGCTGCCGCTGCCTATGGAGTAGGCGCTGTGGTAAGAGTCGATCTGTCTTGCAGCACGTCTGTCTTCTCACCCTCCCCGCTGAGCAGTTCGACTAACTGCCCCCTCCCTCTCTCCGGCTCCCCCTGCAGGCCAGTCTGTACAGGGGTGGATACAGCAGGTTTGCCCCCTACTGAAGATCCCACTCCCACCCCCACCACCGACTCCCCCCTGCCCCCCCCATGCCTTCTCCCTGGAGGACAGTGCCCCCTGCTGGACTGGAGGAGCGTTACCGCGGCGGGCGCCGGAGGCCTCGGGTGACGACAGCGGAGCCGCTGGGAGAGGGCTGGGGGGGCAGCGGGGGGGGACCGTCCGCGGCCCCGCTGACCCCAGGTGACCGGTCCGCCCGAACCCGCCCGTTTTTAATGTGCGATACCTCATTCCGCTCGGTCTGCGCGAGTCCGGGCGCAACGGCGACCCCGAATCCGAGGAGGAGGAAGAAGAGGACGAATTTTTAATTTTTAGGTTGTTTTTTTTTTGGTTGACTTTTTTTTGCATTTCCGTTTTTGTTAGCTCTCCGTTCCTCTTCACAGTTAATGTTGTTCTTATTATAATTATTATTATGGCTGGTATTATTATAATTATTCGTGATGTTCGTGGTTAGTACTGCAGGATCATGCCTGATTATATCCTTGTATATCCTGTGTCTGGGTCTGGGGGTCCGGCGATGTCTCTGTGGCGGGGGCAGGGGGGGTGGACTGTTTTTTGAGGACCTGGCGTGAACCCCGAGCCCCCCGCAGTAGTGAAAGCAGCTCCAGGTTCAGGAGATGGAAACATTCCTTTGTGCTCCTGGGACCCTTATTCCACGTGTGCACTGCCAGCTGTCCCTTTACCTCTGCGTGTTGAGTGTGCACGCTGGGTCACGCTGTGTGCTCTGCGTGTTGAGTGTTGAGTGCGGACACTGGGCCACGCTGTGTGCTCTGCGTGTTGAGTGCGGACGCTGGGTCACGCTGTGTGCTCTGCGTGTTGAGTGTTGAGTGCGCACGCTGGATCGCGCTGTGTGCTCTGCATGTTGAGTGTGCACGCTGGGTCACGCTGTGTGCTCTGCGTGTTGAGTGTTGAGTGCAGACGCTGGGTCACGCTGTGTGCTCTGCGTGTTGTGTTGAGTGCGCACGCTGGATCGCGCTGTGTGCTCTGCATGTTGAGTGTGCACGCTGGGTCACGCTGTGTGCTCTGCGTGTTGAGTGTTGAGTGCGGACGCTGGGTCACGCTGTGTGCTCTGCGTGTTGAGTGTTGAGTGCGGACGCTGGGTCACGCTGTGTGCTCTGCGTGTTGAGTGTTGAGTGCGGACGCTGGGTCACGCTGTGTGCTCTGCGTGTTGAGTGTTGAGTGCGCACGCTGGGTCACGCTGTGTGCTCTGCATGTTGAGTGCGCACGCTGGGTCACTCTGTGTGCTCTGCGTGTTGAGTGTTGAGTGCGCACGCTGGGTCACTCTGTGTGCTCTGCGTGTTGAGTGTTGAGTGTGCACGCTGGGTCGCGCTGTGTGCTCTGCGTGTTGAGTGCGGTCCGGCTGTGTTCGCGTGGGGACGAGGGGAGACTCTCGGGCTGGAGCAGGCGTGGCGGTTTTATTTTCGGGGGGCGGGGAGGGCGGGGGGCGGGGGGGCTGTACTCCTGAGGGAATTGTATCTCATTTCTGTATCCCATTATAATCCTCTGTCCACCTCTGGGCCGGAGCCCCTCCTCGCAGCCCCCTGCTGGGCTCCGCTTGCTCTGCGTGCCGGCTGGAGGGGTCTTCCTGTCCCCCCTCTCACTGGACATCTCCCTCCTGACCAGAGCTCAGAGGACAGCTGGACACCTCTCTCCAGACTGAGGGAGAGTCTTCTAGCTCTGCTGGTCGGGGGGGTGCTGTTTGATGGGGGTCCTGGCGCGTTGGTGACCAGCGGAGCAGGAGGCTGGGTCTTGCGGTGAGGTGAGGGGGCAGTTCTGAGGCGGGGTGGGTAAGTTGAGTGAGTGGACCAAACCATTTCATCAACACAACAGGGGGGAGTTAGAGCTGTTCATGGGCTGGAGTAGTGGCCTGAGCCATTTCCTGAATGCTGGTGTTTGTGTGGGGGGGGAGAGACGATAAGCTGTTTCTCAACGTGGGGCACAGGGGTTTGGTTGTGGATTGAACCATTAAAAGCTTTTCAGGGGAAGAGCAGGCATGAGGATGGAAGGACCAAACCATCTGTCAGGTGCAGGGGAAGACTGTGGCCATAGTGAACCACTTCCTGTGCTGCAGGGAGGAAGTGAGTTGGGCTAATCTATTTGAGAAGGTGTGGGGGGGGAGGATGGAATATATAGCCATCACACAGTTAGAGAAGTAGTGGATTTAACCATTTGTCATGACTTTTGAAGGCGTGAAGAGAATGTATCTTGTTTGAGATTGATGGGGTTTGATGCTGGAGGGGGAGAACTTTGTATGTAAAAAGGCATGAGATTTGAAAAGTGTGTGTTCTGGTGTGGGCTAAACCATGTGTCCTGAATGTGAGAGGGGGCGCCTGGGTTAAACCATGTGCCATGACGGAGGGTATCTGGGTCCAAACCCGAATTCGCCGACCAGTATGGGTCCCAGGGGAGCAGGAGGTCTGTCTCGGCCCCTGACGTCCCGCACAAGAAGGGCTGCAGGCTCCTGCTCGGGTTCGACGATGGGCCGCCCTCGGTCCAGAACGCGCTCCTAATTGGTTAATTGAGCTCCTCGAGGAGCCCGCCCGTCCACTGGGGGGCGCCCCAGGTCCGATTCGAGGGAGGAGCTGAGAGAAGGGGTGGCCCTGGGGACCCCAGACCCCCGGCGCCCCCTGCTGTCTGCATTATTGCAACATTATTCTTGTTACTTCGATTATCCTCACTGACAGACTGCGTCTCTGTCTCCTGTCCTTTCTGTTACTCTGATTGTATATAAACAGTTTGTTTTGTTTTGACGGCTCGTGTCTGGCTGCTTTATTCTAAAGGTGGGGAGTGTGTGTGAGAGAAAGGTGTGTATCTGTTAGTGGTGTTGGAGAGGATTGCGTGTTGTGTATCAGTGAGAGAGGAGAGGGGTGTGTATTCCTGTGAGTGTGGGCTGTGTGTGCTTGCGAGAGAGGAGTGAGATGAGTGAACGATCACAGTGAGAGGTTTGTATAGTAGTGAGGAGTGTGACTGGTGGGCTGTGTGTGTGTGTGTAGCTGTGAGAGGGGTGTGTGACTGGGGGGCTGTGTGTGTGTGTGTAGCTGTGAGAGGGGAGTGTGACTGGGGGGCTGTGTGTGTAGCTGTGAGAGGGGAGTGTGATCGGTGGGCTCTGTGTGTGTGTGTAGCTGTGAGAGGGGAGTGTGACTGGGGGGCTGTGTGTGTGTGTGTGTAGCTGTGAGAGGGGTGTGTGACTGGGGGGCTGTGTGTGTGTGTGTGTAGCTGTGAGAGGGGAGTGTGACTGGGGGGCTGTGTGTGTAGCTGTGAGAGGGGAGTGTGATCGGTGGGCTCTGTGTGTGTGTAGCTGTGAGAGGGGAGTGTGACTGGGGGGCTGTGTGTGTGTGTGTAGCTGTGAGAGGGGAGTGTGATTGGTGGGCTCTGTGTGGTGTGTGTGTAGCTGTGAGAGGGGAGTGTGACTGGTGGGCTCTGTGTGTGTGTAGCTGTGAGAGGGGAGTGTGACTGGGGGGCTGTGTGTGTGTGTGTAGCTGTGAGAGGGGAGTGTGACTGGTGGGCTCTGTGTGTGTGCGCGGGGGTCGGGGTGAGATGGACGTCACGAGGGGCAGGGCTGGCCTCACCTCGCTCTGTCCGTCTGTCCAGCAGGGAGGGGTCCTGTCAGTCTCTGCTCCGTCTTGAACAGACAGACCCAACAGGCGGTCAGTCACTGGTCAGTCACGGGCCTTTATTGGCACGATTGGTGCCGAAACAGCACAACATCCACAGCAGGTACAGCAGAAACGGGAGACGGCCATCACACGCCATGGCAGCGAGACCGTGGGGCTCCACTGCATCCCCCCCAGCAGCAGCTGTGCAGAGTCTGGGTGTTGGAGGGTGGGCTCCCCGCCGCTGGCTGGACAGTGAGCGTGGGTCCAGCTCAGACCCCGTCTCTGCCAGGCTGCAGTTCCATGTGGGGCCACTAGAGGGAGCGCTCTTCTTCCTCAGGCCCCCGGCGGGTAGAGTCTCCTTCCAGAACGGGCAGGACAGGACAGAGCCGGGATCAGTCCAGACGGGACCGGCCCTACTCCGAGGTCTCTTCCCCGCCGCACCTCCCCAGCCCGGCCAGCAGGGGGCGGTGCCGCCCCACGTTGGCGATCCTGGCCTGGACGCGCCGGGCGCACTCCCCGACCCGCTGCGCCGTCTCCAGGCGGTCCGAGCCCCCCTCCAGGACGCCCTGGAGGGCGTGGGCCAGCTCGCCGGCGCCGCGAGGCAGCAGCCGCCCACACCGCGCCGCCCCCAGCGCCAGCCCGACCCCCGCCGCCCAGTCCAGGGCGCCGTCGCGCAGCGCGCGGAGCTCGGGGTCCCCGGCCACGCGCTCGTCCAGCTCCGCGGCGGTCAGCCCCTCCGCCAGCAGGCCGGCTCGCGCCCGGGCGCAGGCCTCCCCCGCCCGGCCCGCGGCCTCCAGCGCGGCGGACAGGCCCTGCGCCAGCCTCCGCTGCACGCGCCACACCCGCCGGCGGTACCAGCGCAGCGCCAGCGCCAGCCCCCCCGCCGCGCCCACCGCGGGGGCCAGCGCCACGCCCATCGTGTACACCGCGGACACGGCGCCCACCGCGGCCAGCGCCGCCACCGGCAGGGCCTGGAGCACGGGCCGGACCGGGACCACGCTCCGTGCGAACTGGCCCAGCTTCCGGAGGTCGCTCTCCAGCGCCGCCCTGCTGGTGGCGGAGGAGCTCAGCTGGCTGAGGAGCTGCTCCACCTCCCCGCGCCAGGCCGCCTCGGGCTCCCTGCCAGAGGAGAAGCAACAGGCCCGGAGTCAGTCCGGACCGGCCCGCTGTCAGGACAGAACCAGCATCAGTCAGGCTGGACCGGCCCGCTGTCAGGACAGAACAGAGCAACAGAACCAGCATCAGTCAGTCCGGACCGGCCCGGTGTCAGGACAGAACCAGCATCAGTCAGTCCAGACCGGCCCGCTGTCAGGACAGAACCAGCATCAGTCAGGCTGGACCGGCCCGCTGTCAGGACAGAACAGAGCAACAGAACCAGCATCAGTCAGTCTGGACCGGCCCAGTGTCAGGACAGAACCAGCATCAGTCAGTCCGGACTGGCCCGCTGTCAGGACAGAACCAGCATCAGTCAGGCTGGACCGGCCCGCTGTCAGGACAGAACAGAGCAACAGAACCAGCATCAGTCAGTCCGGACCGGCCCAGTGTCAGGACAGAACCAGCATCAGTCAGTCCGGACCGGCCCGCTGTCAGGACAGAACCAGCATCAGTCAGGCTGGACCGGCCTGCTGTCAGGACAGAACAGAGCAACAGAACCAGCATCAGTCAGTCTGGACCGGCCCAGTGTCAGGACAGAACCAGCATCAGTCAGTCCGGACCGGCCCGCTGTCAGGACAGAACCAGCATCAGTCAGGCTGGACCGGCCCGCTGTCAGGACAGAACAGAGCAACAGAACCAGCATCAGTCAGTCCGGACCGGCCCGGTGTCAGGACAGAACCAGCATCAGTCAGTCCGGACCGGCCCGCTGTCAGGACAGAACAGAGCAACAGAACCAGCATCAGTCAGGGGAGAGGGGGTCTGTCCTGAGGGGGTACAGTCTGCAGTGGGGAGAGGGGGGGGGTCTGTCCTGAGGGGGTACAGTCTGCAGTGGGGAGAGGGGGGTCTGTCCTGAGGGGGTACTGGGGTCTAGAAAGGGCTTGATCAGGTTTAGGAAAGGGGCTCCCTTACCCCTCGTCCTCTGGGTCAGACAGGGGCCCCGGCTCCTCCCCAGCCTGCAGCCTGTCCATCCCGCCAGCGCCCCCTGCGGGCAACAGGAGCAACAGCGACACCGTCCGCGACGCACAGGGTGGAAGTACAGGCGAGTCGCTGATTGTGCGCCATGGGCGGAATTAAAAAAAGAGACTAAAATGACTATATATATACACAAACTAAACTTCTGTAAAATGCAAAACTAATACGAGGAGGTAAAAAAAACACCAACGAGGTTCCGGGTCTCACACCCACGGGTGCGCGTGAGCGAACTGTTGACGTGATGAGCCGGGAAAGACGCAGCTGGTGTGTAGATTTGTAATTAAAAGGCCACAGGAGCGTCTTTCATTGACTATGTGGATTGCAATTGTTAAGAAAATAAAATAATAATAATTGTTAAGACAAGACCCTCTCTGTATATAAAACACATAACATGAACAGTGGTAAATAATGAACACATTAATAACGTTCAGGAATTAGCGGACAAACCTTCCTCCCCGCGTCTCTCCGGTCAGCCGAGTGGGTTCCGGACACGGGCCTGTCCGAACCGGCACCGCAGCGGAGCCGGAAACTCGGAAACGGAACACTGCGCTTTTTTTATTTCACGGAAAACGACCTTGCAAACGCTGTGCGTTAGTGGAGCTGGACTCACACACTGCCCCCCCGTGCCGGCCGCAGGGCTCTGCTCCGCGACGAGACCAGACCACAGACCCACGCAGCCCACTCGTCCGCCGAGGAAACTCCGAGGTTTCTGGGATGGAACATCCCGGATGGAGCAGACGCACAGGGACCCGCGTGCCGGCCAAGCGCGCTCAGGAGAGCTGGCGCTGGTCCAGGACTCGGCTCCGGTTCCGCCCCTGCAGCAGCCCCGCTCACGGCTGCCCGCCCGGAGACGAGCTCACAGAGACACCGGCAGCAAGGCCCGAGCCCATGGAGCTGGGCCGTGGCGCCGGGCGGGTCAGGGGGACAGGACTCGCACCGTCTTGTATGAAAACTGTAGCTCAGGGCCCAGTCAGCGCGGGTTTGAGACACTGCAGGGAAACAAGACACTCTGGGCAGCAGTGGTGGGTCACGGGCGGAGCTGCACCAGAGCTGCCTGAGGAATATTTCAGGGACAGGAATTCAGTCACAGGGACACAAATATTCTATACAGTATACTGCTGCTCTGGGATCAGCAGAGAACAGGAAACGGACAGGTTGCTGTGCTGAAGTGACTGAACTGCTCTCCGGCTCTTGTGTGCGTGTGTGTGTGCGTGCGTCACCCGTCTCCATCCCGCTGGGTGCTTGTGAGCAGAGCCCCACTGTGCCCATCCCATCAGCGTGGCAGAGAAATAAACACCCCCTGAGCTCAACACGAGCGACCGGCCCCAGAGAAACACCCCCTGAGCTCAACACGAGCGACCGGCCGCAGGGAAACACCCCCTGAGCTCAACACGAGCGACCGGCCGCAGGGAAACACCCCCTGAGCTCAACACGAGCGACCGGCCGCAGGGAAACAGCCCCTGAGCTCAACACGAGCGACCGGCCGCAGGGAAACAGCCCCTGAGCTCAACACGAGCGACCGGCCGCAGGGAAACAGCCCCTGAGCTCAACACGAGCGACCGGCCGCAGGGAAACAGCCCCTGAGCTCAACACGAGCGACCGGCCGCAGGGAAACAGCCCCTGAGCTCAACACGAGCGACCGGCCGCAGGGAAACAGCCCCTGAGCTCAACACGAGCGACCGGCCGCAGGGAAACAGCCCCTGAGCTCAACACGAGCGACCGGCCGCAGGGAAACAGCCCCTGAGCTCAACACGAGCGACCGGCCGCAGGGAAACAGCCCCTGAGCTCAACACGAGCGACCGGCCGCAGGGAAACAGCCCCTGAGCTCAACACGAGCGACCGGCCGCAGGGAAACACCCCCTGAGCTCAACACGAGCGACCGGCCCCAGGGAAACACCCCCTGAGCTCAACACGAGCGACCGGCCCCAGGGAAACACCCCCTGAGCTCAACACGAGCGACCGGCCGCAGGGAAACAGCCCCTGAGCTCAACACGAGCGACCGGCCCCAGGGAAACACCCCCTGAGCTCAACACGAGCGACCGGCCGCAGGGAAACACCCCCTGAGCTCAACACGAGCGACCGGCCCCAGAGAAACACCCCCTGAGCTCAACACGAGCGACCGGCCCCAGAGAAACACCCCCTGAGCTCAACACGAGCGACCGGCCCCAGGGAAACACCCCCTGAGCTCAACACGAGCGACCGGCCCCAGGGAAACACCCCCTGAGCTCAACACGAGCGACCGGCCCCAGGGAAACACCCCCTGAGCTCAACACGAGCGACCGGCCGCAGGGAAACAGCCCCTGAGCTCAACACGAGCGACCGGCCGCAGGGAAACACCCCCTGAGCTCAACACGAGCGACCGGCCGCAGGGAAACAGCCCCTGAGCTCAACACGAGCGACCGGCCGCAGGGAAACACCCCCTGAGCTCAACACGAGCGACCGGCCGCAGGGAAACACCCCCTGAGCTCAACACGAGCGACCGGCCGCAGGGAAACAGCCCCTGAGCTCAACACGAGCGACCGGCCGCAGGGAAACAGCCCCTGAGCTCAACACGAGCGACCGGCCGCAGGGAAACAGCCCCTGAGCTCAACACGAGCGACCGGCCGCAGGGAAACAGCCCCTGAGCTCAACACGAGCGACCGGCCGCAGGGAAACAGCCCCTGAGCCCGTGTTCAGATACGCACGACCGACCAATAACACCTGCAGTCTGGCGAATCCGTTTCCATACGACTCTTCGAGACTCGGGTACAAGCCAGGGAAAACAGACAGAGTGACACAGCAGGAATATCTGTCATCTGTGCAGCATTTTGACCCAAAACATCCAACCTGATGCCTCACACAAACGTAATAAAAAGACAGAGCCAGCATGCAGAGAGAACAGAGCCACACACACACACACACACACACACACACCAGCCCCCACCCGTACCCTCACGAGGACCGGACTGGACCGAACCGGGCCGAGAGTCTGAACCGGACTCCCTGCGGACATGGGGAAGGGTCACAGAGGCCAGACAGGGAAGTTTATTAACTTGTTCAAGATCATTTACAGCTGTGGCCCCATGCCCATCGCAGGGGCACACCAGCACTGGAACGGGCCGGGGGCCCGGGGGCCCAGGGGCCCGGGGAGCCAGAGCAACAGGCTGCTCTCCAGCGCTCACTGAACCGGGCTCACTGGGACAGCGAGCAGAGTCCGCGTCACTCCCCCCCGAGGGAGCGACTGCACAAGTCCATGTTGATCTGCAGGAGGCGCGCTGCTCTCTAGCGCCCCCTGCGGCCTCCACGGCCCCCCCTCACTTTCTTCCGGAATCCGCTGGATTGCTCCGAGTCCTCGGCCTCCCCCTCCGCACCCCCCCTCGGACGTTTCTTCTGCTCACCCTGCTCCTTCATCTCCTGAGAGAGAGAGACAAGGGGTTAATACACACACTCCTCCTGCACACTACTGTACACTGACACTGCACTGAGAGAGAGAGGGGTTAATACACACACTCCTCCTGCACACTACTGTACACTGACACTGCACTGAGAGAGAGGGGTTAATACACACACTCCTCCTGCACACTACTGTACACTGACACTGCACTGAGAGAGAGGGGGGTTAATACACACACTCCTCCTGCACACTACTGTACACTGACACTGCACTGAGAGAGAGGGGTTAATACACACACTCCTCCTGCACACTACTGTACACTGACACTGCACTGAGAGAGAGAAAGGGGTTAATACACACACTCCTCCTGCACACTACTGTACACTGACACTGCACTGAGAGAGAGAGGGGTTAATACACACACTCCTCCTGCACACTACTGTACACTGACACTGCACTGAGAGAGAGGGGTTAATACACACACTCCTCCTGCACACTACTGTACACTGACACTGCACTGAGAGAGAGGGGTTAATACACACACTCCTCCTGCACACTACTGTACACTGACACTGCACTGAGAGAGAGGGGGGTTAATACACACACTCCTCCTGCACACTACTGTACACTGACACTGCACTGAGAGAGAGGGGTTAATACACACACTCCTCCTGCACACTACTGTACACTGACACTGCACTGAGAGAGAGAAAGGGGTTAATACACACACTCCTCCTGCACACTACTGTACACTGACACTGCACTGAGAGAGAGAGGGGTTAATACACACACTCCTCCTGCACACTACTGTACACTGACACTGCACTGAGAGAGAGGGGTTAATACACACACTCCTCCTGCACACTACTGTACACTGACACTGCACTGAGAGAGAGGGGTTAATACACACACTCCTCCTGCACACTACTGTACACTGACACTGCACTGAGAGAGAGAGGGGTTAATACACACACTCCTCCTGCACACTACTGTACACTGACACTGCACTGAGAGAGAGAAAGGGGTTAATACACACACTCCTCCTGCACACTACTGTACACTGACACTGCACTGAGAGAGAGAGGGGTTAATACACACACTCCTCCTGCACACTACTGTACACTGACACTGCACTGAGAGAGAGAGGGGTTAATACACACACTCCTCCTGCACACTACTGTACACTGACACTGCACTGAGAGAGAGAGGGGTTAATACACACACTCCTCCTGCACACTACTGTACACTGACACTGCACTGAGAGAGAGAGGGGTTAATACACACACTCCTCCTGCACACTACTGTACACTGACACTGCACTGAGAGAGAGAGAGGGGTTAATACACACACTCCTCCTGCACACTACTGTACACTGACACTGCACTGAGAGAGAGAGGGGTTAATACACACACTCCTCCTGCACACTACTGTACACTGACACTGCACTGAGAGAGAGGGGTTAATACACACACCCCTCCTGCACACTACTGTACACTGACACTGCACTGAGAGAGAGAGGGGTTAATACACACACTCCTCCTGCACACTACTGTACACTGAGAGAGAGAGGGGTTAATACACACACTCCTCCTGCACACTACTGTACACTGAGAGAGAGAGGGGTTAATACACTCCTCCTGTGTGACTCACAATGCGGGCGAATCTCTGCGCCTCGCTCACTCTCTCCACCAGCATCATCACCTCCTCCTCCTGCGTGGGGAAGGCGGGCAGCTTCTTGCCGATCAGGTGCTCGATACGCTGGAACAGCTCCACATCGTACCTGGGGGGCGGGGACTGCATGTCAGTCACCCCGACTGACACTCACAGGGTCCAATCGCTGCACTGCATCGGCCTTAATACAGCGCCATGAGAGAGCGATGGACCCCAACAGAGCCAGACGACGCAACAGGGGTACAGGGGTACAGGGGCAACAGGAACAGAGATCACTCACTGTGTGACAAAAGTGATGGACTTCCCAGAACGCCCTGCTCTGGCCGTCCGGCCCACCCTGTGGATATAGTCCTGCAGGCACAGAGTGTCAGAGAAAGACAGACAGACGCGTATTAGAAAGAGAGGGGTACTGGGGCGAGACAGACAGTACTTTGGAGTGGGCGGGGATGTCGTAGTCGATGACAGAGAGGTATTAGAGAGACAGACAGGCAGGTACTGGGGGAAGGGGGAGAGAGACACAGACAGGCAGGCAGTGGGGGGGGGGGAGAGAGACAGACAGGCAGGCAGTGGGGGGGGGAGAGAGACAGACAGGCAGGTACTGGGGGAGACAGAGACAGTACCTTGGAGTGTGTGGGGATGTCGTAGTTGATGACAACATCCACGTGTGGGATGTCTAGCCCTCGGGACGCCACGTCTGTGGCCAGCAGGATAGAGCGCGACTTCGACTTGAACTTGTTCAGGGCACCGAGACGCTTGTTCTGAAACACAGACACCAGGGGTCTGACTGACAGCACTGTCACACCTGGAGTGGATCAGACTGCTGCACACTGGGAGTCTGACTGACAGCACTGTCACACCTGGAGTGGATCAGACTGCTGCGCACTGGGAGTCTGACTGACAGCACTGTCACACCTGGAGTGGATCAGACTGCTGCGCACTGGGAGTCTGACTGACAGCACTGTCACACCTGGAGTGGATCAGACTGCTGCGCACTGGGAGTCTGACTGACAGCACTGTCACACCTGGAGTGGATCAGACTGCTGCGCACTGGGAGTCTGACTGACAGCACTGTAAACCCTGGAGTGGATCAGACTGCTGCACACTGGGAGTCTGACTGACAGCACTGTAAACCCTGGAGTGGATCAGACTGCTGCGCACTGGGAGTCTGACTGACAGCACTGTCACACCTGGAGCGGATCAGACTGCTGCACACTGGGAGTCTGACTGACAGCACTGTAAACCCTGGAGTGGATCAGACTGCTGCACACTGGGAGTCTGACTGACAGCACTGTAAACCCTGGAGTGGATCAGACTGCTGCACACTGGGAGTCTGACTGACAGCACTGTAAACCCTGGAGTGGATCAGACTGCTGCACACTGGGAGTCTGACTGACAGCACTGTCACACCTGGAGTGGATCAGACTGCTGCGCACTGGGAGTCTGACTGACAGCACTGTCACACCTGGAGTGGATCAGACTGCTGTGCACTGGGAGTCTGACTGACAGCACTGTCACACCTGGAGTGGATCAGACTGCTGTGCACTGGGAGTCTGACTGACAGCACTGTAAACCCTGGAGTGGATCAGACTGCTGCACACTGGGAGTCTGACTGACAGCACTGTCACACCTGGAGTGGATCAGACTGCTGTGCACTGGGAGTCTGACTGACAGCACTGTAAACCCTGGAGCGGATCAGACTGCTGCGCACTGGGAGTCTGACTGACAGCACTGTCACACCTGGAGTGGATCAGACTGCTGCACACTGGGAGTCTGACTGACAGCACTGTAAACCCTGGAGCGGATCAGACTGCTGTGCACTGGGAGTCTGACTGACAGCACTGTCACACCTGGAGTGGATCAGACTGCTGCACACTGGGAGTCTGACTGACAGCACTGTAAACCCTGGAGCGGATCAGACTGCTGCGCACTGGGAGTCTGACTGACAGCACTGTAAACCCTGGAGTGGATCAGACTGCTGCACACTGGGAGTCTGACTGACAGCACTGTAAACCCTGGAGTGGATCAGACTGCTGCACACTGGGAGTCTGACTGACAGCACTGTAAACCCTGGAGTGGATCAGACTGCTGCGCACTGGGAGTCTGATTGACAGCACTGTCACACCTGGAGTGGATCAGACTGCTGCACACTGGGAGTCTGACTGACAGCACTGTAAACCCTGGAGCGGATCAGACTGCTGTGCACTGGGAGTCTGACTGACAGCACTGTAAACCCTGGAGTGGATCAGACTGCTGCACACTGGGAGTCTGACTGACAGCACTGTAAACCCTGGAGTGGATCAGACTGCTGCACACTGGGAGTCTGACAGCACTGTAAACCCTGGAGTGGATCAGACTGCTGCACACTGGGAGTCTGACTGACAGCACTGTAAACCCTGGAGTGGATCAGACTGCTGCGCACTGGGAGTCTGACTGACAGCACTGTAAACCCTGGAGTGGATCAGACTGCTGCGCACTGGGAGTCTGACTGACAGCACTGTAAACCCTGGAGTGGATCAGACTGCTGCGCACTGGGAGTCTGATTGACAGCACTGTCACACCTGGAGTGGATCAGACTGCTGCACACTGGGAGTCTGACTGACAGCACTGTAAACCTTGGTGTGGATCAGACTGCTGCACACTGGGAGTCTGACTGACAGCACTGTAAACCCTGGAGTGGATCAGACTGCTGCACACTGGGAGTCTGACTGACAGCACTGTAAACCCTGGAGTGGATCAGACTGCTGCACACTGGGAGTCTGACTGACAGCACTGTAAACCCTGGAGTGGATCAGACTGCTGCGCACTGGGAGTCTGACTGACAGCACTGTAAACCCTGGAGTGGATCAGACTGCTGCACACTGGGAGTCTGACTGACAGCACTGTCACACCTGGAGAGGATCAGACTGCTGGGAACAGGATTCTGACCTGCTCTGTATAGCGAGTATGCGCCCGCGGTTGCTGTGGTTACCTGGCTCATCTGGCCATGCAGGGGGATGGCAGTCATGCCCAGGTTCCGCAGCATCAGCGCCACCCGCTGGGCGGCATTGCAGGTGCCACAGAAAATCATGAAGGAGTTTCCGGCCAGCTCATTCAGAACAGACACCAGGTAACAGTCCTGCAGAGAGACAGGTAGGCAGTGTGAGAACCCAGCACTCTGTGTACTGGGAGTCTGACTGACAGCACTGTAAACCCTGGAGTGGATCAGACTGCTGCACACTGGGAGTCTGACTGACAGCACTGTAAACCCTGGAGTGGATCAGACTGCTGCACACTGGGAGTCTGACTGACAGCACTGTCACACCTGGAGTGGATCAGACTGCTGCGCACTGGGAGTCTGACAGCACTGTCACTCCTAGGGTGGATGAGAGACAGGCAGGCAGACAGTGAGACAGCAGGGCACTGTCCTGCAGACAGACAGGCAGGCAGACAGACAGTGAGACAGCAGGGCGCAGTCCTGCAGAGAGACGGGCAGGCAGACAGTGAGACAGCAGGGCGCAGTCCTGCAGAGAGACGGGCAGGCAGACAGTGAGACAGCAGGGCACAGTCCTGCAGAGACGGGCAGACAGACAGTGAGACAGAAGGTCACTCCAGTCCAGTACCTTGTACTTAGCTGGGATGAAGATGTAGAACTGCTGCAGTTTGTCCACGGTCTGGTACTTGCTGGACACGGCGCACTTCACTGGGTCTTTCAGAGCTGCCCTCTGCAGCTTCTGGACCTGGAACACAGCCCAGTGGCCAGTGTGAGAGCCCAGTGGCCAGTGTGAGAGCCCAGTGGCCAGTGTGAGAGCCCATCCCCCAGGCACAGAAGTTACATGATGCAGCTCAGCGCCCTTCACAGGCAAATGCAAGATCTTTACTCTACAAACACAGTAATAAAAACAAAGGACAGATATTCCAGGACAGGAGAAATATTTTCCTACCTTCTTGGTCATAGTGGCTGAGAAAAGGAATGTTGTCCTTTCTCGAGGAATAACTTTCAGTATCTTATCAACCTGAACATGGAGAGAGAGGGGTTAATACACACACTCCTCCTGCACACTACTGTACACTGACACTGCACTGAGAGAGAGAGGGGTTAATACACACACTCCTCCTGCACACTACTGTACACTGACACTGCACTGAGAGAGAGAGGGGTTAATTGTCTATAGAGTACAGATGTTTCTCACCTCTGTCTCAAAGTCCATGTTGAGGATGCGATCAGCCTCATCCATCACCAGGAAGCGCAGAGCACGGAGTGAGAATCCCTTCGTGTTTTCCAAGTGGTCAATCAAACGCCCAGGGGTGGCTGAGAAAGAGAGAGGGGGGTTAATACAGACACACTGACTGGACACTCCAGTACATGAACACTGCACTGAGAGAGAGGGGTTCATACAGACACACTGACTGGACACTCCAGTACATGAACACTGCACTGAGAGAGAGAGGGGTTCATACAGACACACTGACTGGACACTCCAGTACATGAGCACTGCACTGAGAGAGAGGGGTTCACACACACACTGACTGGACACTCCAGTACACTAGGAGAGTGAGAGGGAGGACAGTAGCAAGGAGTTCATTCTCACCGATGATGATGTGTGGTTTCTTAGCCAGTGCCATCGCCTGTGACATCATATCGATCCCCCCAACAACCACCGCTGGAGAAAGAGACTGGCGTTAGCAGGTGCCGGGCGCCCCACTGCCCCCCGTGAGCCCTGGAGCCCCACTGCCCCCCGTGAGCCCTGGCGCCCCACTGCCCCCCCGTGAGCCCTGGCGCCCCACTGCCCCCCCGTGAGCCCTGGAGCCCCACTGCCCCCCCGTGAGCCCTGGAGCCCCACTGCCCCTCCGTGAGCCCTGGAGCCCCACTGCCCCTCCGTGAGCCCTGGAGCCCCACTGCCCCCCGTGAGCCCTGGAGCCCCACTGCCCCCCGTGAGCCCTGGCGCCCCACTGCCCCCCCGTGAGCCCTGGCGCCCCACTGCCCCCCCGTGAGCCCTGGCGCCCCACTGCCCCCCCGTGAGCCCTGGCGCCCCACTGCCCCCCGTGAGCCCTGGAGCCCCACTGCCCCCCGTGAGCCCTGGAGCCCCACCTGTCTGGACGCCGATGCAGGAGCCCAGGGCGTCGAACTGCTCGGCGATCTGGAAGGCCAGCTCGCGTGTGGGCGTGAGCACCAGGGAGTGCAGCCGCTGGGGCGCGGCCAGCAGAGCCTGCAGGATGGGCAGAGCAAAGGCACCCGTCTTCCCCGAGCCCGTCTCCGCCAGCCCGATCACGTCCCGGCCTGGATCACAGGACACAGAGGGCATCAGTCTGGTCACAGCGCCCCGTGGGGCAGGACACAGAGAGAGGGGCATCAGTCTGGTCACAGCGCCCCGTGGGGCAGGAGACAGAGAGAGAGGGGCATCAGTCTGGTCACAGCGCCCCGTGGGGCAGGAGACAGAGAGAGAGGGGCATCAGTCTGGTCACAGCGCCCCGTGGGGCAGGACACAGAGAGAGAGGGGCATCAGTCTGGAGTCACAGCGCCCCGTGGGGCAGGAGACAGAGAGAGAGGGGCATCAGTCTGGAGTCACGCGGGGCAGGAGACAGAGAGAGAGGGGCACCAGTCTGGAGTCACGCGGGGCAGGACACAGAGAGAGAGGGGCATCAGTCTGGAGTCACAGCGCCCCGTGGGGCAGGAGACAGAGAGAGAGGGGCACCAGTCTGGAGTCACGTGGGGCAGGAGACAGAGAGAGAGGGGCACCAGTCTGGAGTCACGTGGGGCAGGAGACAGAGAGAGAGGGGCACCAGTCTGGAGTCACGTGGGGCAGGAGACAGAGAGAGAGGGGCATCAGTCTGGAGTCACGCGGGGCAGGAGACAGAGAGAGGGGCATCAGTCTGGAGTCACAGCGCCCCGTGGGGCAGGAGACAGAGAGAGAGGGGCATCAGTCTGGAGTCACGCGGGGCAGGAGACAGAGAAAGAGGCGCACCAGTCTGGAGTCACGTGGGGCAGGAGACAGAGAGAGAGGGGCACCAGTCTGGAGTCACGCGGGGCAGGAGACAGAGAGAGAGGGGCACCAGTCTGGAGTCACGCGGGGCAGGAGACAGCGAGAGAGGGGCACCAGTCTGGAGTCACGCGGGGCAGGAGACAGAGAGAGAGGGGCACCAGTCTGGAGTCACGCGGGGCAGGAGACAGAGAGAGAGGGGCACCAGTCTGGAGTCACGCGGGGCAGGAGACAGAGAGAGAGGGGCATCAGTCTGGAGTCACGTGGGGCAGGAGACAGAGAGAGAGGGGCACCAGTCTGGAGTCACGTGGGGCAGGAGACAGAGAGAGAGGGGCATCAGTCTGGAGTCACGCGGGGCAGGAGACAGAGAGAGAGGGGCATCAGTCTGGAGTCACGTGGGGCAGGAGACAGAGAGAGAGGGGCACCAGTCTGGAGTCACGCGGGGCAGGAGACAGAGAGAGAGGGGCATCAGTCTGGAGTCACGCGGGGCAGGAGAGCTCAGGACAGGACAGGGGAGCTTAACAGGAGCCCAGAGAAGCCCAGACCCTGACCTTACCCTGCAGGCCCACAGGCACAGCCTCCACCTGGATCTTCGTGGGGCTGCTCCAGCCCAGCTGTGCACAGGCCTCACACAGGACCTCTGTCACCCCCTGGAGAGAGAGACCGAGATCAATCTCACAGTCCGCAGCGCCTGGACTCACACTCCAGACACATAGATCAAGTTCCTGCTCTACTGGTGACCTGGTCCTGCTGTCACCCACAGAACAGAGCCTGGCACTGCTGGAGCAGGACTGTCAGACCCGGGCACTGACAGCCCATCTGGACCCAGAACAGCAGAGCCTGGCACTGCTGGAGCAGTACTGTCAGACCTGGGCACTGCCAGCCCATCTGGACCCAGAACCGGGCCTGCAGCAGAGCCTGGCACTGCTGGAGCAGTACTGTCAGACCTGGGCACTGCCAGCCCATCTGGACAAGACCAGAGTCCTGTTTTTCCAGAAAAAAGCCAGACCTCAGGGAAACAGGTACCACTTCACACTGAACAGCAACACACTGGAGCACACAACCAGCTACACATACAGAACCTCGGACTGACTATCAGCTCATCTGACTCAGCCCATAGAAGACCTGCACAGAGTTCTGCAAAACATCCTCATGTGCAGAGGAAAACACCTCCTAACAACACACGCAGGACCGTCTGAGGCCGGTACACACCACTGACCAACATGCAGTTGGCAGTGCGGCCTGTCTGTTAAGCAGGGGCACCTGGAGGGGACCCCACTATCAAACAGAGAGCTCTTTCCGTTACCCTGTCCCGGGACCGGGCCGGCAGCTATCCGGGGGCTCCCGCGGATACTCACCAGATCCTTGAAGCTCTTCGGCGCCTCCGTCTCCTCCGCTCCTCCATCCTCGCCGCTCTCCGTCGCTGCTTCCGTAGCCTCTGCCCTCTCTCCCTCCAGTGCGTCCGCCATACTAGACATCCAGCGTGCCGAGTGTGTGGAGGAACGCGCAGGGGCTGATGGGATATCCCCCGGCTTCCGCTGTGTCCACTGGGAGCTGTAGTTCACTTCCGGCCTACACGCTGCCACGTTGAACATTGACCTCCAGCTCGTGCTGGATTCTGGGTAGTGTAGTTTCCTCTCGCCCGGTTAGACGTCCAGCCTCGTCACCAGCAGCGACAGCGTTTCATCACAAGCCGAGCTGTTGCAGCTCCGTTATACACGCAAACGCCCAAAATACGAAATGTTTCAAAACCGCTGAGCAGGGCCGGCCTTCGTCATGTCCCCGTGGGGTGGCTTTCCCCAGGTGCCCCCCATGCGAGAGGGGTCCAGACCTGTAGCTCTACAGCTCCCCGATTCTGATCCCTGATGCTGGTTGGCTCGCCTGGAGAGCGGCCGTGCGCACGCACGCTCAGGGTGCGCGTGTTCTCCCTCACTGTCCCCGAGTTTGTGAGACCCGACCCCCGAGGAATGGAGACACCAGGCTGCAGGCGGAGGAGAGAGTCAGTCACACTGAACCCCAGAGCAGCCCTAACCTGCAGGAACCCGTCTGTCTCTCTGTCCTCTGACTGCTGTGGGAGAAACAAGCTGTCTGTCTCTCTGTCCTCTGACTGCTGTGAGAGAAGCGAGCTGTCTGTCTCTCTGTCCCCTGTCCTCTGACTGCTGTGAGAGAAACAAGCTGTCTGCTTTGTCCTCTGACTGCTGTGGGAGAAGCGAGCTGTCTGTCTCTCTGTCCCCTGTCCTCTGACTCCAGTGGGAGAAACGAGCTGTCTGTCTCTCTGTCCTCTGACTGCTGTGGGAGAAGTGAGCTGTCTGTCTCTCTGTCCTCTGACTGCTGTGGGAGAAGCAAGCTGTCTGTCTCTCTGTCCTCTAACTGCTGTGGGAGAAGCGAGCTGTCTGTCTCTCTGTCCTCTGACTGCTGTGGGAGAAGCAAGCTGTCTGTCTCTCTGTCCTCTGACTGCTGTGGGAGAAGCGAGCTGTCTGTCTCTCTGTCCTCTGACTGCTGTGGGAGAAGCGAGCTGTCTGTCTCTCTGTCCTCTGACTGCTGTGGGAGAAGCGAGCTGTCTGTCTCTCTGTCCCCTGTCCTCTGACTCCAGCGGGCTGCAGGCAGGGACTGAGGACTCCTGGGTAGCACTGCCACCACTTCTCTGACAGACGAGCCGCTCCGGGGTCACACTGCCCCTGGGGCCGAGGGACAGGCTGCCGGGCTCTTGGGCTCCCTCGCCACACCACAGCTCAGACACCCTGCCCGGGTTCGACTCCCCCACAGCGTGCGCACACACGGCACGCGCACACACACACACACACACACACACACACGCACACACACACACACGCACACACACACACGGCGCACACACACACACGGCGCACACAGAGACTTGCACAGCGAGCATTTTATTTCACTGCTTTTACAGCTTTAAACAACACTTTTCATTTTCGGCAAACTCTCTCTCGCGCTGCCGCACCTAGTCAATATAAAACAAACACACGTCTGGAAACCCCCCTCGTACCCCCCGTACCCCTACAGCAGCCCCTCCATCTCCCTCATGAAGGCCTCGTACACCTGGTCTTTCGTCTGGATGGAGGGCAGCGGGGCGCCGGCGGGCGTGGCGGAGGGCGCGGGCGGCTTGTGCTCCTCCTCGGCCCTCCGGCCGGCGCCGCCCGCCAGCCCGGCGCCCGGCCGCGCGCGGCGCACACGCAGCGCGGTGGGCACGAAGCGCGTGACCTCGGCCTTGGGGTTGGTGATCTGCGGCTTGGCGGAGATGGTGGCGCCGCCGGGCCCGCCGGCCGCGCCCGCCGCCGTCAGGCTGGCCCGCTTCTCGATGGTGGGGGCGTGGTGCGGCGGCGCGCTGCCCGGCGTGCCCGGCGGGGGGGGCAGCCGCAGGGGCAGGGGCAGGGCCGGAGGGGGGGGCAGAGGGGCGGCGCCGGCGGGGGGGGCGCTCTCGCCCGGCTTCTGCTGGCGCTGGATCAGGCTGGGGGGGGCGCTGAGCACATTGGGGTTGAGGGGAGGGGGGAACATGGCCGGGGGGGGCCCCAGCGGGCGGGCCAGTCCTGGGCGAGGGGGGGGCGGCGGCATTCCTGTGAGAGAGAGAGGAGTGGGGGGGGGACAGAGAGAGATACAGAATTAAAGTATTGGCTACACCTAAAAAACAGCGACTAAAATTCCTACCACCACAACTCAGACCCAAGCACATCACAGCACAGATCAAACAGCAACATCTCACACACTGGGACACACACACACACACAACAAACTGGAATGCTACAGAACCCTAAACAGACAATACACACTAGCCGAATATTTGACCAACATAAGAAACAACAAACAGAAACAGACCCTGACGAAGTACAGGCTCAGTGACCACAGCCTGGCCAGAGACACTGGACACAGGCAGACCTGGCTGTCCAGAGAGGACAGGCTCAGTGACCACAGCCTGGCCAGAGACACTGGACACAGGCAGACCTGGCTGTCCAGAGAGGACAGGCTCAGTGACCACAGCCTGGCCAGAGACACTGGACACAGGCAGACCTGGCTGTCCAGAGAGGACAGGCTCAGTGACCACAGCCTGGCCAGAGACACTGGACACAGGCAGACCTGGCTGCCCAGAGAGGACAGGCTCAGTGACACAGCCTGGCCAGAGACACTGGACAAAGGCAGACCTGGCTGTCCAGAGAGGACAGGCTGTGCTCCCACTGCCAGCGGGGAGAAATAGAGACAGAGGTGCACTTCCTACTGCACTGTGACAGATACTCTGGGATTAGATTTCTGAATTTCGGGAAGAATGTTTCTCTAATCCCACACCTGCCAGAATCACAACAGGTCCCAATCCTACTGGGAGAGGGAGGAGGGAACTCAACTGAACTGGCAGCCCAGTATGTGATCTCCTGTCACAGCCTGAGGAACAGTGAGCCTGTCTCCCAGTAATGCTCCAGCCGCCTACAGAATATGTCAATATTATATAATGTCTTTGTTGTAAATGTCTGTAGATTTTATTTTACTTCTATTTTTTGTTTTGTTTAATGTAAATATCATTACTTTCGTTCGCTTTGGCAACACTGATTTTACTAATTCATGCTAATAAAACACCTGGAATTGAATTGAGAGAGGAGAGAGGAGAGAGAGAGGAGTGGGGGGGAGGGACAGAGAGAGGAGGGAGAGCGAGAGACAGAGAGAGACAGAGAGGGACAGAGCGAGGGACAGAGCGAGGGACAGAGCGAGGGACAGAGCGAGGAGAGAGACAGAGAGGTGAGAGTCCCATCAGTCCTCCAGTCACGCGTGTGCACCGACACACACAGAGCAGCAGACTCGGGGCTCACCCGGGGGGGCCGGCGGGGGCAGCCTGGGCGGGGGGCCCCGAGGCGGGGGGCCGGGCGGCAGGCCTGGAGGGGGTCCGGGCGGCGGGCCGGGCGGGCGGCCTGGGGGCGGCCCCGGGGGCAGTAGCCGGGGCATGGGCCCTCTGATGCCGGGCATGCCTGGGGGGCGCAGGAAGGGCGGCGCCCCTGGAGACAGAGAGAGGGGTGTCAGTGACGAAGGATGCCCCGCGAGCTGGCAGCGGCCGAGCTCCCCGCCGCTCACCTGGAGGCGGGCCCGGGGGGGGTCCGGTGGGAGGGCCCGGGGGGCGCATGGGCGGGGCCGGGGGCGGGCCCAGCGGAGGGGGCCCCGTCATTGGCGGAGCCTGCATGTGTGGGAGGGCCTGCTGGGGCTGCTGCGAGATGATTGGAGCAGCCAGGGGAGGCGGGCGCTGCGGGGCCAGCGGGGGCAGGGCCTGCGCCTCGGACAGCGCCCTCTCCTCGCGCTCCGAGTCATCCGAATCGTCCGAGTACTCGGGCTCCTCCTCTTCCTCCTCCTCCTCCTCCTCCTCCGGCACCGACTGGCCTGCAGACAGAGAGAGGGGACAGCGGCTCGTGACGGAGGGTCCCGGCGCTGGGGACCGGCGGGGGGCGCTGCACAGGGAGGGGCCGCAGCTCTTACCTGCCATCCTGAGCATCATGGCCTGCAAGGGAGTGATGGCCTTCGTCTTCTTCACAACCCTCCTCGCCCTCTCCCGGCGCGGCTTCTCATCTGCAAACCGCACACTGCGCCCTGAGAGCACACAGACAGGGCGTCAGGACTCACTGTACCCCCAGAGCACACAGACAGGGCGTCAGGACTCACTGTACCCCCAGAGCGTCAGGACACTGTACCCCCAGAGCACACAGACAGGGCGTCAGGACACTGTACCCCCAGAGCACACAGACAGGGCGTCAGGACACTGTACCCCCAGAGCACACAGACAGGGCGTCAGGACTCACTGTACCCCCAGAGCACACAGACAGGGCGTGGGGACTCGCTGTACCCCCAGAGCTCACAGACGGGGCATCAGGACACTGCACCCCCAGAGCACACAGACAGGGCGTCAGGACACTGTACCCCCAGAGCACACAGACAGGGCGTCAGGACACTGTACCCCCAGAGCACACAGACAGGGCGTCAGGACACTGCACCCCCAGAGCACACAGACAGGGCGTCAGGACACTGCACCCCCAGAGCGTCAGGACTCTCTGTACCCTCAGAGCTCACAGACGGGGTGTGGGGACTCACTGTACCCCCAGAGCAGAGCCGGTCGCACCTGTCTGTCTCTCCACATGGCCCTGTCTCTCGCGCTCCTCCTCCCTCTGCCTCTCGCGCTCCCTCTCGTCCTCGGGGCGCGACTCCATCACGTGCTCTTCCTCCATGTCCTCGTCCCTCTCCTCCCCCTCCTCATCCTCCTCGCTGTCCTCCTCCTCGTCTCCGTCATCGTCCGAGTCGCTCTGGCTGTCCCCTCCCCGGCCCCCGAGACCACCAACGTCCAGGGCGCCTCCACCTTCCGAGTGGAGCTCCCCCAGATCTGTAACTGTCAGAGAGAGAGAGAGGGGTTAATACACACACTCCTCCTGCACACTACTGTACACTGACACTGCACTGAGAGAGAGAGGGGTTAATACACACACTCCTCCTGCACACTACTGTACACTGACACTGCACTGAGAGAGAGAGGGGTTAATACACACACTCCTCCTGCACACTACTGTACACTGACACTGCACTGAGAGAGAGGGGTTAATACACACACTCCTCCTGCACACTACTGTACACTGAGAGAGAGAGGGGTTAATACACACACTCCTCCTGCACACTACTGTACACTGACACTGCACTGAGAGAGAGAGGGGTTAATACACACACTCCTCCTGCACACTACTGTACACTGACACTGCACTGACAGAGAGAGGGGTTAATACACACACTCCTCCTGTACACTACTGTACACTGACA
Source organism: Lepisosteus oculatus (assembly GCF_040954835.1). NCBI lineage: Eukaryota > Metazoa > Chordata > Actinopteri > Semionotiformes > Lepisosteidae > Lepisosteus > Lepisosteus oculatus. The sequence continues at coordinate 39,511,998 of NC_090707.1, forward strand.
CTGCACTGAGAGAGAGGGGTTAATACACACACTCCTCCTGCACACTACTGTACACTGACACTGCACTGAGAGAGAGAGGGGTTAATACACACACTCCTCCTGCACACTACTGTACACTGACACTGCACTGAGAGAGAGAGAGGGGTTAATACACAGTAATTCAATTCAATTCAAGGTGCTTTATTAGCCTGAGCGATGGGTACAATCAGTGTTGCCAAAGCAAGTAGCACAGTACCTGTCTCGGGGTCGTAGGCTGTGCTGTCCTCCTCCCTCCTGTAGGCGGCCGGGGGCAGGACCCCTCCCCTCCGCGAGTACAGCTGCACCAGGTGGGGCGGGGGCTGCCCGGGGGGCGGGCCGGGGGGCTTGCGTCCGGGAGGCAGGCGCGGGACGCCCTGTATGGACGTGGGGGTCGACAGCGACACAAAGCCCTTCCTAGGAGACGAGGAGACAGGTTAACGCGCACGCACGCCTCCCCGCGGCAAGCCCACGCGCCCGCGGCCACACTGACCCGTACGCCGAGGTCTTCTTCAGGATGGAGGGCGGCTGGGCTCCCGGCAGCGGGATGTCCTGGATCAGGATGCTGGAGGGGGCATGAGGCATGTCCGGCAGAGGAATACTGTCCACCTCCACCAGCTCGGCATTCTGGGACAGAGACAGGAGCAGCAGGGGACGTGAGCGTGAGGAACGTGGTCGTGTCTCCTGTTGTCCAGTGTCAGTAATGGACACAGTCCAGCACAGGCAGCTGGCCCTGCTCCGAGACACACACAGTCCAGTACAGACAGCTGGCCCTGCTCCGAGACACACAGTCCAGTACAGACAGCTGGCCCCGCTCCGAGACACACACAGTCCAGTACAGACAGCTGGCCCCGCTCCGAGACACACAGTCCAGTACAGACAGCTGGCCCCGCTCCGAGACACACACAGTCCAGTACAGACAGCTGGCCCCGCTCCGAGACACACACAGTCCAGTACAGACAGCTGGCCCCGCTCCGAGACACACACAGTCCAGTACAGACAGCTGGCCCTGCTCCGAGAGACACACACAGTCCAGTACAGACAGCTGGCCCTGCTCCGAGACACACACAGTCCAGTACAGACAGCTGGCCCTGCTCCGAGACACACACAGTCCAGTACAGACAGCTGGCCCTGCTCCGAGACACACACAGTCCAGTACAGACAGCTGGCCCTGCTCCGAGACACACACAGTCCAGTACAGACAGCTGGCCCTGCTCCGAGACACACACAGGCCAGTACAGACAGCTGACCCCGCTCCGAGAGAGACACACACAGTCCAGTACAGACAGCTGGCCCTGCTCCGAGACACACACAGTCCAGTACAGACAGCTGGCCCTGCTCCGAGACACACAGTCCAGTACAGACAGCTGGCCCCGCTCCGAGACACACACAGGCCAGTACAGACAGCTGGCCCCGCTCCGAGACACACACAGTCCAGCACAGGCAGCTGGCCCTGCTCCGAGACACACACAGTCCAGTACAGACAGCTGGCCCTGCTCCGAGACACACAGTCCAGTACAGACAGCTGGCCCCGCTCCGAGACACACACAGGCCAGTACAGACAGCTGGCCCCGCTCCGAGAGAGACACACACAGTCCAGTACAGACAGCTGGCCCTGCTCCGAGACACACACAGTCCAGTACAGACAGCTGGCCCCGCTCCGAGACACACACAGTCCAGTACAGACAGCTGGCCCCGCTCCGAGACACACACAGTCCAGTACAGACAGCTGGCCCCGCTCCGAGACACACACAGTCCAGTACAGACAGCTGGCCCCGCTCCGAGACACACACAGTCCAGTACAGACAGCTGGCCCTGCTCCGAGACACACAGACCTTGACAGAGTCGAAGTAGAGAGACAGCTGGCCCCGCTTGGTCTCGTACTCGTGCTCCAGGCGGCGCAGCTCGCGGTACGTGTCCGGGTTCTCCTTCTCGTACAGGCGCACGATCCGCTCAAAGGTCTCGCGCAGCTTCTTCCTCTTGTCCCGCAGAACCTTCTCGTTCAGCAGCGGCACCTGGACCGGGTTAAACTCTGAGAGAGACGGACCGGGTCACACACGGAAACAGAGACCGGGTCTCTCTCTCACACAGAAAGATCAGGTCAGGCAGAGAGAGTGAAGGCACTCAGGCCATTCTACACGATAAGAAGGCTCTTCAATATTAACCCAACAACAAGAATCTGGCTCCAGTATTTCAAAGGGTAACCCAGCCCATTGCCCTATACTGCAGTGAAGTGTGGGGTCCCCTAACAACAGGTACAGGGCCGAATAAGGCCAGTACCCACTATTGATAAACACAGAAAAGAATATTAAAGTATTGGCGACACCTAAGAAACAGCGACCAAAACTTCTACTCCTATTCAGTCTGTGATCTCCTGTCCCAGCCTGAGGAACAGACAGTGAGCCTGTCTCTCAATAATAATAATACAGTGTGTGATCTCCTGTCCCAGCCTGAGGAACAGACAGTGAGCCCGCCTCTCAATAATAATAATACAGTGTGTGATCTTCTGTCCCAGCCTGAGGAACAGACAGTGAGTCTGTCTCTCAATAATAATAATACAGTGTGTGATCTCCTGTCACAGCCTGAGGAACAGACAGTGAGCCTGTCTCTCAATAATAATTGTGTGTGTGATCTCCTGTCCCAGCCTGAGGAAAAGACAGTGAGCCTGTCTCTCAATAATAATAATACAGTGTGTGATCTCCTGTCCCAGCCTGAGGAACAGACAGTGAGCCTGTCTCTCAATAATAATACAGTGTGTGATCTCATGTCGCAGCCTGAGGAACAGACAGTGAGCCTGTCTCTCAATAATAATAATACAGTGTGTGATCTGTCCCAGCCTGAGGAACAGATAGCGAGCCTGTCTCTCAGTAATAAATAATAATAATAATAATAATACAGTGTGTGACACAAGAGACTGTCAGGCAGTTAGTGATTAACTAGGACTAGTTAATTAACACATCATTACCCATCTCATCCAGTTTCTCCATGTCTCTGATGATCTGTCTGGGGTCCTTCATTTTCAGCACTGCTGCTCGGACCATCATCCTCTGCTTCTTGTTCTGGAGAGAGGAGAGGAGAGGGGTTCACAGAGGCAAGGAGAGAGAGAGACAGACAGGAGAGAATGGCAGACACTCCAGACAGTCTCACCTTTTTCAGCTCCCTCTTCCGGGCCTCCTTCCCTGCAGAGGACAGGAAGGGACAGTGTCAGATAAGCCAGAGTGTCCAGTTCGCATCCCAGCCCCATTGATACCAGTGTAATGCCAGCATAACGCTATTACAGTGGACACAGCTGTACTCACGGGCCTGGTCAGTGGACAGTATAACGTTATTACAGTGGACACAGCTGTACTCACGGGCCTGGTCAGTGGACAGTATAACGTTATTACAGTGGACACAGCTGTACTCACGAGCCTGGTCAGTGGACAGTATAACGTTATTACAGTGGACACAGCTGTACTCAAGGGCCTGGTCAGTGGACAGTATAACGTTATTACAGTGGACACAGCTGTACTCAAGGGCCTGGTCAGTGGACAGTATAACATTATTACAGTGGACACAGCTGTACTCAAGGGCCTGGTCAGTGGACAGTATAACATTATTACAGTGGACACAGCTGTACTCAAGGGCCTGGTCAGTGGACAGTATAACGTTATTACAGTGGACACAGCTGTACTCAAGGGCCTGGTCAGCGGACAGTATAATGTTATTACAGTGGACACAGCTGTACTCAAGGGCCTGGTCAGTGGACAGTATAATGTTATTACAGTGGACAGGAGCTGTACTCACGAGCCTGGTCAGTGGGGTTCATGAATTTCCCACTCTTGGTGGAGGACGTCGATCTTCGCCCCATGGTGGCGCTGTCTCCCTCTCACCCTGAAACACAGAGAAGGGCAGTCAGCTCTTGAGGACCTGGAGACGCTCCAACAGACACAGACACTCCCAGACCATCACAGACCCCCAAACCTGCTGCAGGAAAGCCCCTCAAGCCCGTGTGTGGACACAAGACGACCTGCCTGTCTTCCAGTGTCCTTGCTTCACGCTACAGGCGCTCTCGTGCGGGATCAGTGTGGTCTGGCAGCAGGGGTGATCAGGCCAGCCCAGTCCATCACTGGGGTACAGCTCCCCACTGCTGTGGACATGTTTACACCTCGCGGTCTCAGGAAGGCGGGGAGTAATGCTAAGGACACCAGCCTTCCCTCTGGTGAGAGTTATAGGAGCAGAGAGGCACGAATCCCCGGGTCCGGAGACAGTTTCTTCCCACAGGCTGCCAGACTCCTGAACTCTGCCCCTACCACTGCCTCACACTGCCTGTGCCGTGTGTTGCCGTGTGTTGTTGCTGCTGCTGTTGCAACGTTTTAACTGCTGCTGCTGCTGTTTCAACGTTTGGCGTTTCCTTAACGTCTCTGCACTGGCGCACACATGCAGAGAAGCACTGCCCTGCACTTGTGAAAAAGATGGATAAACCGGACTGAGAGCCGAGGACGGAGAAGCACACGCACGGTCTAGAGACCGGAGACACTGACCCAGACGCGAACACGGATCCAGAGGCAGACCTTGCTTCTTCCAGAGCACCGGCCGTTCCGTGAAGCCAAGATCCGGTAATCACCGGGAGCGGGTTTTGAGCCCCGGGTCCCTTATCAAACACTCGCGCGCTGTGTTTACTGCCTGGATTCAAATGAGCCCTTAGCGCTACCGGCCGCCATCTTCGCCCGCCATCGCCGGAAAATACGTCACGTCCGCGCTTCCTGAGGCCGTGTACCCTCATCATGTGACAGGGGCCTCCCTCGTTTTCAATTTCAGCTTTCTTGATTAAGATTAAGATCACCTTATTGGCCATATATAATTTCTTGCATTAGGAATTTGTCTTTTCACAAAGCTCAGCCTGCTCTCCATGAGACACACAGACAGGGAGAGAAGCTGGGGGTCAGAGCGCAGGGTCAGCCATTTATACAGCACCCCTGGAGCAGTGGGGGTTAAGGGCCTTGCTCAGGGGCCAACGGAGCAGGATTCCTCTGCCGGTTGCGGGATTTGAACCGGCAACCTTCCGGTCACAGGCACAGATCCTTAGCCACAGAGCACCACCCCAAAAGAACTGCTCCAGGTGAGGCACAAACTCACAACCTTGCATTGCTCTGCTCTGTGCTGTTATATCAGTATTGCATGCTAACCGATGGCTCTCCCTATTCTCCATCATAATCGTGTGCGTGGGTATAAACACACCCCAGACCCTTGACTCTTTTCTACCCCTTTTCTGAGTTTTTATGTATTGCAGCTGTCTCTGCAATAAACAGAGCTGTGTTCAGAATCCAGCGTATTGACGACTGACTGGGATTTGATTGGGACTGGGGTGAAGACAGGGGTTGTATTGTATGCATGGCTGTGGGCTGTACACACATCACAGAGGGAGATCTCACGAAGCCAGATTACTCAGTCTGCAGGGCATTACTGCCGCTGAGATTTAGAGATGGCCTTTCACCGTTTCAGCAGAGTAAACCTTACATTCACGATCTCTTAAACCCGCACACTGTTAATACTGCTTGTTGCAGCTCAGTGTGAGCAGAAACTCAAACTGCTGGTCGGGCTGAGCACAGCGCTTCAGTATATCACAGTGTGCCCTGCAGTGAGGAAAGTGGTGTTTGCACTGAAACGGTTCAGAAGGTTTCCTGGCTGTACATTAGTGCAAATCATCAAGCGGGGGTTTCATGAACTAGCTGGTAATGTTCTCATATCTAATTCTGTCCACTGCGAATGTAGTTCTGTTCTCTGTAGCTCTGCACTGTGATCTAAACATTTCTTACAGCAATTTCCTGATGTAATACACTCTCTGGACTGTGCAGACAACCTCATTAAATACTCCACAGGGCACAACTAGGCTGATTTTTAATAGGAAATCAATTCACACCATCTGAAAATAAAATTAGAGCCTACAACATATAGACATTTCTACCTGGCTTAAGACTTTCTGCATCCGGGTGGGGGGGACTCCCACCTGTGCTACTTAATTCACAACAATGTTGGGAAAAGGAAATATCCCGGTACCGGAAAACAGCCTTTATTGAGTTGATGATGGTGATGATTCCTCCGGCTCCAGTCTTACTCTCCTGTTGCTCAAATCAGGACACACTTCCACTCCGAGGAGGGCGCCGCACTGTACAGGAGCCCTGCGGCCCCCCCCCAACAGCCCAGCGAGCGGAAACACATCCAGACAATAGTGTACAAGTGTGAAGCCCTCCAGCCTCAGGCAGAGCCCCACGTCAGTGCCATCCTCCTGCCAGCACCTGCCTGCGTTTATCTGGACACCTGTCACCTCCGGGTTGGATTGATCTGCGATTCCTTGCCAGGCGTCTTCTCTGGCTCCTGCAGAGCTCCAGGGTGCCGTAGCTCCACTCTATCCCAGCGCTTCCTTCAGGAGCTGTAGCTCCTGGTCCCGCATGCAGACTGTTGCTGTCGCCTGAACCCTCTAACTGGACTGTAACCGGATAACTGAAGCCTGAGTTCACCTGAACGCAGCTGTAAGGTGAAGTCTACCGGGATGATTTGAGAAATCCTGAATTAGTTAAACCTGCTTTATGAATGTATTTACCCAGATATATACTCACACACAACTTACCCTGACACACATGTACACACACATACACCCAGATCTATACACACACAGCCTGACACACATGTACACCCAGATATATATACACACACACAACTTACCCTGACACACATATACACACACATACACCCAGATATACACACACACACCTACCCTGACACACATATACACCCAGATATACACACACACACCTACCCTGACACACATATACACCCAGATATACACACACACACCTACCCTGACACACATATACACCCAGATATACACACACACCTACCCTGACACACATATACACCCAGATATATACACACACACACTTACCCTGACACACATATACACCCAGATATATATATATACACACACAGCCTGACACACATATACACACACATACACCCAGATATATAAACACACAGCCTGACACACACACACACAGCCTGACACACATATACACACACATACACCCAGATATATACACACACCTCCTGACACACACAGACCCACATACACACCTCCTGACACACACAGACCCAGATACACACCTCCTGACACACACATAGACCCAGATACACACCTCCTGACACACACAGACCCAGATACACACCTCCTGACACACACATAGACCCAGATACACACCTCCTGACACACACAGACCCAGATACACACATCTCCTGACACACACAGACCCACATACACACACCTCCTGACACACACAGACCCAGATACACACACCTCCTGACACACACAGACCCACATACACACACCTCCTGACACACACACGCCCAGATACGCACACCTCCTGACACACACATACACTCACCCTGACAATCATACACACCTCCTGACACACACACAGACCCAGATACACACACACCTCCTGACACACACAGACCCAGATACACACCTCCTGACACACACACGCCCAGATACACACCTCCTGACACACACAGACCCACAAACATACACCTCCTGACACACACATACACTCACCCTGACAATCATACACACCTCCTGACACACACATAGACCCAGATACGCACACCTCCTGACACACACATAGACCCAGATACACACACCTCCTGACACACACACACACGCACGGCTGACAGACACAGGGAGAGAGAGGTGCTCTGGAAGTGTTTATTTCGGCTTGCTTGGAGCCCGGCGGCGCACAGCAGGATGTTCAGGCGGCGCGGCGCGGCCCGGTCACGTGACACGGCAGGTCACACGAGACGTCAACACGCAGTCGGCAGACCCGAGTCGGAATCTTATACTCCGGATCCCATTCCTAACTGCTTCAGCTTATACCAACTGGACTAACATAAACATACTGTAGAAATACTATACATCCAGAAAAAAACTTTCCTGGAAGAAGAGGCACTTATGTATAAATTCTTCTCTTTAACAGGAGGACTTTCGCGTTTGTTCAGATACAGTTTGTCGGTTCATAGGCAGATGTTCTTCACGTGTGGCCCCGCTCCAGTCTTGAAAGGGTTAATTCTCACTGATGGGCGTGGCTTCACCAGGACTGGGCGGGGCTACGTCCTCTTGGGGGCGTGGTCTAGTAGGGGATTGGTCCGTAGTACTGGGTGTAGGCGGCGACGATTCCGGCGGTCTCGGCCATGTGCTCACAGGCCAGGTTGACTTCACACACCTCCCGCAGGCTGGAGAGAGAGGGAGACGAGTAGATGATGCACACTCGGCCCACCCGGGCCTGTCCCCTCCCCCTGCCCCCCTCAGGCGAGCACACGGCCCCTCACCTCTCCAGCTGCTGCAGCGACAGTCCGGCGCCGCCAGCGCCCCCTGCGGCACCCCCTGCAGCCCCGATGTTCCTCTTCAGTCTCTTGACGAAGGAGGAGGCCAGGTCTCTCTTCACAAACACTTCTGCAACACGGCAAGAACATGCCAGGTCACACAGAACCTGCCTCACTGCGCTGTTCCCTCTAAAATATAATCAGGGCTCCCACTGACACACCCTGGCTCCTCCCCTCCTCCCACTGACACACCCTGGCTCCTCCCCTCCTCCCACTGACACACCCTGACTCCTCCCTCTCCCTCCCTCTCTGACACACCCTGACTCCTCCCCTTCCCCCTTTGAAACACCCCGACTCCTCCCTCTCTCCCTTCTGACACACCCTGACTCCTCCCTCTCTCCCTTCTGACACACCCTGACTCCTCCCTCTCCTTCCCTCTCTGACACACCCTGACTCCTCCCATGTCTGCTGAGCCCAGTGGGCGGGAGAGGCAGGAGGACCCCAGCATGTAGGAGGATTCTCACCTTCTGTGCTATGAGAATCCGGGGCGCTGACAGAGACATCGGAGTCTGGAATTTAAAGATAGGATCAGAAAGTTCAGCCTCAAGAGTCTGTACATGTGTGTGTGCAGTTTATCCAGTAAAAGTCTCGACGGACATAAGATGAACAAGCACACAGACAGGTACACAGACAGGTGGACAGACTCACCTCCAGCGGACAGACTCACAGACAGACAGGCAGGCACACCGACAGATACACAGAAACACAGACAGACTCACCTCCACTGGACTGACACACAGACATATAAACACAAACACACAGACTCACCTCCAGTGGATAGACACACAGACAGATAGACACACAGACAGACAAACACACCTCCAGTGGACAGACACACAGACAGACTCACCTCCAGTGGACAGACACAAAGACATATAGACACAGACAGACAGACACATGGACAGATAGACTCACCTCCAGTGGACAGACACACAGACAGACAGACAGACTCACCTCCAGTGGACAGACACAAAGACATTTAGACACAGACAGACAGACACATGGACAGATAGACAGACAGACAGATAGACTCACCTCCAGTGGACAGACAGACAGACAGACAGACAGACTCACATCCAGTGGACAGACACACAGACAGACAGACAGACTCACCCCCAGTGGACAGACACACAGACAGACAGACAGACAGACTCACCCCCAGTGGACAGACACACAGACAGACAGATAGACTCACCTCCAGTGGACAGACACACAGACAGACAGACAGACAGACAGACAGACTCACCCCCAGTGGACAGACACACAGACAGACAGACAGACAGACAGACAGACTCACCTCCAGTGGACAGACACACAGACAGACAGACAGACAGATAGACTCACCCCCAGTGGACAGACACACAGACAGACAGATAGACTCACCTCCAGTGGACAGACACACAGACACACAGACAGACACACAGACAGACAGATAGACTCACCTCCAGTGGACAGACACACAGACAGATAGACAGACAGACATACAGATAGACTCACCTCCAGTGGACAGACACACAGACAGACAGACAGACTCACCCCCAGTGGACAGACACACAGCTGTCAGGGCACACAGCACGAGGACGGTCAGGGTCTTCATCTTGTCTTGCTGTTTCAGTGAGGTGAACAGTGTGGTTGTCTCTTCCTGCCACCCTGTTTATAGCTCTGTTCCCAGCCCGCCTTGGGGGACACGCTGCCTGCGGATTGGCCGGCAGCTGCGACACCCCTGGACACAGCCCGGACACGCCCTCTCCCTCCTCCTCACCGCGGACAAGGCAGCTGTCGTTCCGGGCGCGGCCGCCAGATGGCGGTGTGCCCCGGCTGCGCGGGCGATGCGCACTCGTCTGCGGCTCGTGAACCCGCTGACCGCGCGCGGCGGCCCCCCTCCTCCCCGGGCCAGCGTGTCGCCCTCAGCAGCGTGTCTGTGGGTCTCGAGGAACGGAGCTTCTCTGAGTGACACCAGCTGTGCTGCAGAGCCGTACTGTTTAGAAAAGTAAATCACACCCTGACATTTCTGATCCGCACTACTGTATAATTCACTGCTACAGGGAACCTTATTAACCTGTGAAAAACATAAACAGGTGCTTATGTCAATGTCGGTGTACAAAAGTGTGTGTATTAACCCCCTTCTCTCTCAGTGCAGTGTCAGTGTACAGTAGTGTGCAGGAGGAGTGTGTGTATTAACCCCTCTCTCTCAGTGCAGTGTCAGTGTACAGTAGTGTGCAGGAGGAGTGTGTGTATTAACCCCCTTCTCTCTTAGTGCAGTGTCAGTGTACAGTAGTGTGCAGGAGGAGTGTGTGTATTAACCCCCTTCTCTCTCAGTGCAGTGTCAGTGTACAGTAGTGTGCAGGAGGAGTGTGTGTATTAACCCCTCTCTCTCAGTGCAGTGTCAGTGTACAGTAGTGTGCAGGAGGAGTGTGTGTATTAACCCCTCTCTCTCTCTCAGTGCAGTGTCAGTGTACAGTAGTGTGCAGGAGGAGTGTGTGTATTAACCCCTCTCTCTCTCTCAGTGCAGTGTCAGTGTACAGTAGTGTGCAGGAGGAGTGTGTGTATTAACCCCTCTCTCTCAGTGTACAGTAGTGTGCAGGAGGAGTGTGTGTATTAACCCCTCTCTCTCTCAGTGCAGTGTCAGTGTACAGTAGTGTGCAGGAGGAGTGTGTGTATTAACCCCTCTCTCTCAGTGCAGTGTCAGTGTACAGTAGTGTGCAGGAGGAGTGTGTGTATTAACCCCTCTCTCTCAGTGCAGTGTCAGTGTACAGTAGTGTGCAGGAGGAGTGTGTGTATTAACCCCCCTCTCTCTCAGTGCAGTGTCAGTGTACAGTAGTGTGCAGGAGGAGTGTGTGTATTAACCCCTCTCTCTCTCAGTGCAGTGTCAGTGTACAGTAGTGTGCAGGAGGAGTGTGTGTATTAACCCCTCTCTCTCTCAGTGCAGTGTCAGTGTACAGTAGTGTGCAGGAGGAGTGTGTGTATTAACCCCTCTCTCTCAGTGCAGTGTCAGTGTGCAGGAGGAGTGTGTGTATTAACCCCCCTCTCTCTCTCAGTGCAGTGTCAGTGTACAGTAGTGTGCAGGAGGAGTGTGTGTATTAACCCCCCTCTCTCTCTCAGTGCAGTGTCAGTGTACAGTAGTGTGCAGGAGGAGTGTGTGTATTAACCCCTCTCTCTCTCAGTGCAGTGTCAGTGTTCAGTAGTGTTCAGGAGGAGTGTGTGTATTAACCCCTCTCTCTCTCAGTGCAGTGTCAGTGTACAGTAGTGTGCAGGAGGAGTGTGTGTATTAACCCCTGTCTCTCTCAGTGCAGTGTCAGTGTACAGTAGTGTTCAGGAGGAGTGTGTGTATTAACCCCCCTCTCTCTCAGTGCAGTGTCAGTGTACAGTAGTGTGCAGGAGGAGTGTGTGTATTAACCCCTCTCTCTCTCTCAGTGCAGTGTCAGTGTACAGTAGTGTGCAGGAGGAGTGTGTGTATTAACCCCTCTCTCTCTCAGTGCAGTGTCAGTGTACAGTAGTGTGCAGGAGGAGTGTGTGTATTAACCCCTCTCTCTCTCTCAGTGCAGTGTCAGTGTACAGTAGTGTGCAGGAGGAGTGTGTGTATTAACCCCTCTCTCTCTCTCAGTGCAGTGTCAGTGTGCAGGAGGAGTTTGTGGTAACATTGGGTTAAGATATTAATTGGTACATTTCCTGTACATCTGACTAGGATTATTTTATACAGAGCAGGACCAAGACAGGGGAAAAAAACACATCAAGCCTGACCTGCATTAAAAAATTGGTTAAAAACTGTTAAAAAACTAAAAATGCCTAATAAAAAATAAAATAAAAGCAATATAAAACTCAGGGGAGTCTCTGTAAGTGTTGACAGACCTGCCTTGGTAGAAGGAGCACCAGGGCAGCTCAGAGTTTAGGAGGAAGGAATGTTTGTGTCTATTAAGGTGGGCGATCATCACCTCCGCACAATAAGGTGAGACGTTGATGCCTGTGTGTCGTGTGGGAGAGGGGGTGACACAGCCAGGAGCTCTACTGACGAACGTGCCCCGGCCCAGCCTCTCCTGCAGCGCGTTGCTTATTGTCCACAGCTGCCCTAGTGCGCCCCCTGCAGGTCAGACCGCTTCAGTCGGCACTGGGGGAGGCGTTTGAGTGAGACAGACGGACACAGACGGACACAGCTCTATTTGCCTTTATTGACTGCAGGTTGTGTACACGGAGAGCACGCGTGTTTCAAGCATGTTTCTACAGGCGTGTGGTCTCCGGCTGCGGCCCAGAGCCAGAGGCCAGCGACCAGCAGGTCCAGAGCAGGCCAGACCGGATCCGCGGCTGCTGGTGGTTCTGTCTGGGGGCTGTGGCGGCGGGGACGTCAGAACCGGTCCCGGGAGCCGGATCGCAGTGCGGCCCGCTCCAGCCCGCTCCAGCCCGCTCCAGCCTGGTCCTGCCCGGTCCGCTGGGGACGCTGGCACCGGGCCCGGGGACCTGCAGCCTTCCCGCAGTGAGCCTGCGCTGCCGATACATGTGAGTAGGTGAGGGTTATATGGGTACAGGGGTGATATGGGCACTACACTGTGCCGAGCAGGGGCTGCTCACGGCCAGCGGGCCGCTGCCTTATCGGGGCTGAGCTCCCCGGCCACGCCTCCCACTCTGGGCCGGACCCCCAAAGTATCGCTCGTAGGCCTGCTGGTATCCGTGGTACATAGCGTAGCGCTTGCACTGCAAAGAGTCCTCACAGATCTCTGTGCGTATCTCCACAGGGGACTTCAGAATCCTGAGACAGAGAGAGAGGGGTTAATACACACACTCCTCCTGCACACTACTGTACACTGACACTGCACTGAGAGAGAGAGGGGTTAATACACACACTCCTCCTGCACACTACTGTTTACTGACACTGCACTGAGAGAGAGAGGGGTTAATACACACACTCCTCCTGCACACTACTGTACACTGACACTGCACTGAGAGACAGAGGGGTTAATACACACACTCCTCCTGCACACTACTGTACACTGACACTGCACTGAGAGAGAGAGGGGGGTTAATACACACACTCCTCCTGCACACTACTGTACACTGACACTGCACTGAGAGAGAGAGGGGTTAATACACACACTCCTCCTGCACACTACTGAACACTGACACTGCACTGAGACAGAGAGGGGTTAATACACACACTCCTCCTGCACACTACTGTACACTGACACTGCACTGAGAGAGAGAGAGGGGTTAATACACACACTCCTCCTGCACACTACTGTACACTGACACTGCACTGAGAGAGAGGGGTTAATACACACACTCCTCCTGCACACTACTGTACACTGACACTGCACTGAGAGAGAGGGGTTAATACACACACTCCTCCTGCACACTACTGTACACTGACACTGCACTTAGAGAGAGAGGGGTTAATACACACACTCCTACTGTACACTACTGGATACTACTGCACACTACACTGCACTGGGAATAATTTTACCTCCTGGGGTAGTAGCTGCCTGGTTGCACAGGTCTCATGTAGGAATTGGCTCGACGTGAACCGATGAAGATGTCTTTAAAGACACAGAGAGGAAACGTTCATCATGTTTGTTTTGACATCTAGTACAGAGTCAGAGTGAGCACACTGAGAGAGCTGTATTTCTTTCTGTGCCAGTGGAACAGAAAGACAGGGGTACAGGTACAGAGAGAGGAGTTAAGGAGGTAGGAGAGAGAGAGGTACAGAGAGAGGAGTTAAGGAGGTAGGAGAGAGAGACAGGTACAGTGAGAGAGAGTGGGGTTGAGGTACGAGAGAGAGACAGGTACAGTGAGAGAGAGGGGGGGTATGAGGTGGGAGAGAGAGACAGGTACAGTGACAGAGAGGGGGGTTATGAGGTAGGAGAGAGAGACAGGTACAGTGAGAGAGAGGAGTGATGAGGTAGGAGAGAGAGACAGGTACAGTGACAGAGAGGGGGGTTATGAGGTAGGAGAGAGACAGGTACAGTGAGTGAGAGAGGAGTTAAGGAGGTAGGAGAGAGAGACAGGTACAGTGACAGATAGGGGGTTATGAGGTAGAAGAGAGAGACACACTGGGCTCCACACACTGTGAAGACTCGGAGGAGAAGGGATCTTCTTACCTTCCAGGGATTCGTTACTCTCGTAGGAATCTGAAACAGAGAGCAGCCCCTCAGTATGTTTACTCCCAGAAACACCTCCTGAAGTCAGAGTGTCTCTCTGCTGTCCGGCTGCTGCCACACGGGGCAGCTCTGGGGTGTGTGTATGAGTGCGTGTCCACAGACAGGTGCAGGGAGACAGTACATTAGAGCAAACTCACCATAGGACACACAGAGTGTGGCCAACAGACTCAACACTGCCAACTGCAAAAGTGCATTCATCCTTCCTGACTGCCTTTCTGTGGATTCACGGTGGGCCTGTGAACAGGAAGAGAGAGGGGTTAATACACACACTGACTGGACACTCCAGTACATTAACACAGCACTGAGAGAGAGAGGGGTTAATACACACACTGACTGGACACTCCAGTACATTAACACTGCACTGAGAGAGAGAGGGGTTCATACAGACACACTGACTGGACACTCCAGTACATGAACACTGCACTGAGAGAGAGGGGTTAATACAGACACACTGACTGGACACTCCAGTACATGAACACTGCACTGAGAGAGAGGGGTTAATACAGACACACTGACTGGACACTCCAGTACATTAAAACTGCACTGAGGAAAGGAGAGTTAATTTCATGCTATTGTTTTTGGCTTTATTGTGGTTTACTGAAGGTACATTGACTCTCTCCCTGCTCTCTTTCCCCATGACTTAGTAACAAGCTGGCCTTTGTTTCAGTTTGTTTAGTCTAGAGTCGATTTCACAGAAATCAGATCTTGTTAAGCTCATGAAGTGGAGCTCAAGGAGGGGAAATATTTCTCCTATAAACCAGCACTTATTTTTATCTTGGGAAGCTTTAATGAAATCATGTGCACAGCCTGTAGATAAACTAACTCAACAACTCCAGTTCCTGTGTGTTATAACCTGACTATGATCAACTAAACAGTAATAAGTTTATTCCATGCTGAAAAGAGAAGAAAGAAAACACAACGTTTCGGCTGTGGAGCCTTCTTCAGGTGTGGGAAGCCTTCTTCAGGTGTGGGAGGCCTTCTTCAGGTGCTCACACCTCAAGAAGGCTCCAAGGCCGAAACGTTGTGTTTTCTTTCTTCTTTTTTTCAGCAGGGAATAAACCTATTACTTGTTCCTTTGCAGCCTATGCATGCTGACCCAGCTCCCCACCTGAACTATGATCAACTAATATCACCTGATCAATAACCCGAGTCTCAGAATTCTCACACCTGTCATAATTCTACTGGGAAATCAATGATGCTACTGCCCATAATGTCTTCTCCTGTCACTGCCTGAGGACCAGTGAGCCTGTCTCTCAATAATAATAATACAGTGTGTGACCTCCTGTCCCAGCCTGAGGAACAGACAGTGAGCCTGTCTCTCAATAATAATAATACAGTGTGTGATCTCCTGTCCCAGCCTGAGGAACAGACAGTGAGCCCGTCTCTCAATAATAATACAGTGTGTGATCTCCTGTCCCAGCCTGAGGAACAGTGAGCCTGTCTCTCAATAATAATAATACAGTGTGTGATCTCCTGTCCCAGCCTGAGGAACAGTGAGCCTGTCTCTCAATAATAATAATACAGTGTGTGATCTCCTGTCACTGCCTGAGGAACAGTGAGCCTGTCTCTCAATAATAATAATACAGTGTGTGATCTCCTGTCCCAGCCTGAGGAACAGACAGTGAGCCTGTCTCTCAATAATAATAATACAGTGTGTGATCTCCTGTCCCAGCCTGAGGAACAGAGAGTGAGCCCGTCTCTCAATAATAATAATACAGTGTGTGATCTCCTGTCCCAGCCTGAGGAACAGACAGTGAGCCTGTCTCTCAATAATAATAATACAGTGTGTGATCTCCTGTCCCAGCCTGAGGAACAGACAGTGAGCCTGTCTCTCAATAATAATAATACAGTGTGTGATCTCCTGTCACAGCCTGAGGAACAGACAGTGAGCCCGTCTCTCAATAATAATAATGCAGTGTGTGATCTCCTGTCCCAGCCTGAGGAACAGACAGTGAGCCTGTCTCTCAGTAATAATAATACAGTGTGTGATCTCCTGTCCCAGCCTGAGGAACAGTGAGCCCGTCTCTCAACAATATTATTATTATTATTATTATTATTATTATTATTATTATTATTATTATTATTATTATTATTATTACAGTGTGTGATGGGACTCTAATAATACTGTGTTTTTGTTGTAAATGTTTTTGCTAATATTTAATGCCTTGGTAGCACTGTGATTCATTGGTCATAACAATAAAGCTTATTGATTATTTATATGAATGTAGAGGAGATCATAGAGAATCATCACACGTAGGACATGAGACACAGTGAGAGAGACAAAGAGAGAGGGTGCAGAGTTTCCAATTCCAGCTAATTACCATGATTAGGAACTGTGCTCTGTCTTCTAATAAACTTGCCTGTGTTCTCCAGCTAATGAGAGAGGTATTTTAACGAGCCTGTGGACTTCCTCACCCGTGGGTGTGCAGCTGGTCGGCCTGTACAATAACATCTGTCCAGATGTGCAGCACATGGCCATATGGTGGCATGCAGCAGGATCACGCTTGTGTGAGCAACAGTTTATAAAACTCTTCTGGAGTACACTGGGCTCTAGACTCTTCTAGTCCCTGTGGAGTCCAGCACACTGACACAGCCCAGTCACAGGCTCTAGACTCTTCTAGTCCCTGTGGAGTCCAGCACACTGACACAGCCCAGTCACAGGCTCTAGACTCTTCTAGTCCCTGTGGAGTCCAGTACACTGACACAGCCCAGTCACAGGGCTCTAGACTCTTCTAGTCCCTGTGGAGTCCAGCACACTGACACAGCCCAGTCACAGGCTCTAGACTCTTCTAGTCCCTGTGGAGTCCAGCACACTGACACAGCCCAGTCACAGGCTCTAGACTCTTCTAGTCCCTGTGGAGTCCAGTACACTGACACAGCCCAGTCACAGGCTCTAGACTCTTCTAGTCCCTGTGGAGTCCAGGACACTGACACAGCCCAGTCACAGGGCTCTAGACTCTTCTAGTCCCTGTGGAGTCCGGGACACTGACACAGCCCAGTCACAGGCTCTAGACTCCTCTAGTCCCTGTAGAGTCCAGCACACTGACACAGCCCAGTCACAGGCTCTAGACTCCTCTAGTCCCTGTGGAGTCCAGCACACTGACACAGCCCAGTCACAGGCTCTAGACTCTTCTAGTCCCTGTGGAGTCCAGCACACTGACACAGCCCAGTCACAGGCTCTAGACTCTTCTAGTCCCTGTGGAGTCCAGCACACTGACACAGCCCAGTCACAGGGCTCTAGACTCTTCTAGTCCCTGTGGAGTCCAGCACACTGACACAGCCCAGTCACAGGCTTTAGACTCTTCTAGTCCCTGTGGAGTCCAGCACACTGACACAGCCCAGTCACAGGGCTCTAGACTCTTCTAGTCCCTGTGGAGTCCAGCACACTGACACAGCCCAGTCACAGGCTCTAGACTCTTCTAGTCCCTGTGGAGTCCAGTACACTGACACAGCCCAGTCACAGGCTCTAGACTCTTCTAGTCCCTGTGGAGTCCAGCACACTGACACAGCCCAGTCACAGGCTCTAGACTCTTCTAGTCCCTGTGGAGTCCAGCACACTGACACAGCCCAGTCACAGGCTCTAGACTCTTCTAGTCCCTGTGGAGTCCAGTACACTGTACACCTGGAGTATATACTGTATACTGTACACACTGCACACCTGGAGTATATAAACTACAAGTAATACAGTAGGATTTTTCCATGTTGAAAAGAGAAGAAAGAAAACACAAAGTTTCATCTGGAGTATATAAACTACACTGTACACTTGGAGTATACAGTATATACCATACACACTGTACACCTGTTCTATATAAAATACTCTGTATAGTTGGTGTACATATACAGCACACTGCTCACCTGTGCACGCCGCTGTGTGTCCTGTGCTGTACTCACTGTGCTCAGGCGCAGAGTCTCTGTGCTCTCTCCTCTCTCAGGCTGTGGGGAGTGTGCTGTCTGTGTCCTGGGCTCTTATACTCACCCTCCAGCCCACCTCCTCAACAGGCAAGAATGTGAGCTCACTTTCTCCAGTGCTTCGCACGCAAACTGACAGACACGCACTGTGCACAGACACACACACCTCTCACACACACTGAGCACAGACACACACACCTCTCACACGCACTGTGCACAGACACACACACCTCTCACACACACTGAGCACAGACACACACACCTCTCACACACACTGAGCACAGACACACACACCTCTCACACGCACTGTGCACAGACACACACACCTCTCACACACTGAGCACAGACACACACACCTCTCACATGCACTGAGCACAGACACACACACCTCTCACACACACACCTCTCACACACACTGAGCACAGACACACACACCTCTCACACACACTGTGCACAGACACACACACCTCTCACACACACTGAGCACAGACACACACACCTCTCACACACACACTGTGCACAGACACACACACCTCTCACACACACTGAGCACAGACACACACACCTCTCACACACACACTGTGCACAGACACACACCTCTCACACACACTGAGCACAGACACACACACCTCTCACACACACTGAGCACAGACACACACACCTCACACACACTGCATACAGACTGTATAAACACACTGCGCACACACTACACACAAACTGCATACAGACTGTATAAACACACTGCGCACACACACTACACACAAACTGCATACTGACTGTATAAACACACTGCGCACACACACTACACACAAACTGCATACAGACTGTATAAATACACTGCGCACACACTGCACACAAACTGCATACAGACTGTATAAACACACTGCACACACACACTACACACAAACTGCATACAGACTGTATAAACACACTGCACACACACACTGCACACAAACTGCATACAGACTGTATAAACACACTGCACACACACACTGCACACAAACTGCATACAGACTGTATAAACACACTGCACTACCAGAGCAGAAGTTGTGCTTTGGGTGTGACGTCTTTTCACAGGTGCAGTTTTCACAGCATGAAATTAATCTTATAGAGCTGTGCTGTATTACAGACTCAGCCCCTCACAGACACTGTGCTGTATTACAGACCCAGTCCCTCACAGACACTGTGCTGTATTACAGACCCAGTCCCTCACAGACACTGTGCCGTAGTACAGACCCAGTCCCTCACAGACACTGTGCTGTAGTACAGACCCAGCCCCTCACAGACACTGTGCTGTATTACAGACCCAGTCCCTCACAGACACTGTGCTGTATTACTGACTCAGCCCCTCACAGACACTGTGCTGTATTACAGACCCAGCCCCTCACAGACATTGTGCTGTATTACAGACCCAGTCCCTCACAGACACTGTGCTGTATTACAGACCCAGTCCCTCACAGACACTGTGCTGTATTACAGACCCAGTCCCTCACAGACACTGTGCTGTATTACAGACCCAGTCCCTCACAGACACTGTGCTGTATTACAGACTCAGCCCCTCACAGACACTGTGCTGTATTACAGACCCAGTCCCTCACAGACACTGTGCTGTATTACAGACCCAGTCCCTCACAGACACTGTGCTGTATTACAGACCCAGTCCCTCACAGACACTGTGCTGTATTACAGACTCAGCCCCTCACAGACACTGTGCTATATTACAGACTCAGCCCCTCACAGACACTGTGCTGTATTACAGACCCAGTCCCTCACAGACACTGTGCTGTATTACTGACTCAGCCCCTCACAGACACTGTGCTGTATTACAGACCCAGCCCCTCACAGACACTGTGCTGTATTACAGACTCAGCCCCTCACAGACACTGTGCTATATTACAGACCCAGCCCCTCACAGACACTGTGCCGTAGTACAGACCCAGTCCCTCACAGACACTGTGCTGTTTTACAGACCCAGTCCCTCACAGACACTGTGCTGTATTACAGACTCAGCCCCTCACAGACACTGTGCTGTTTTACAGACCCAGCCCCTCACAGACACTGTGCTGTATTACAGACCCAGCCCCTCACAGACACTGTGCCGTAGTACAGACCCAGTCCCCCACAGACACTGTGCTGTTTTACAGACCCAGCCCCTCACAGACACTGTGCTGTATTACAGACCCAGCCCCTCACAGACACTGTGCCGTAGTACAGACCCAGTCCCTCACAGACACTGTGCTGTTTTACAGACCCAGCCCCTCACAGACACTGTGCTGTTTTACAGACCCAGCCCCTCACAGACACTGTGCTGTTTTACAGACCCAGTCCCTCACAGACACTGTGCTGTTCCTGACAGACAGAGCTGTGCTGTATTACAAACAGTTAAGAGAACTAGGGTAGAGTCTCTCATGCAAGGTGGCTGTGTTACTGTGTGTAGGAACGTGCAGAGACACAGCTGTGTGTCTGTGGATACTGATGTACTGTAGATAAAGTTCCCTTATTGTGTGTGTGGCATGCAGAGATGTAGATAAGCATGTGGGCATGTCTAGATGTCGACAGACAGATGAGAGTGTGATGCAGAGGGCAGTGCTGCAGTACCGCAGACTGCGTGGTCAGATTCACAGCTGCTTAGTCACTGTTCGCGGTTAATAGCCTAATGGAGGTTTTGATATTAAGTTTCTGCCCGGAACACAA
The DNA here is from genome assembly GCF_040954835.1 of Lepisosteus oculatus. Lineage (NCBI taxonomy): Eukaryota > Metazoa > Chordata > Actinopteri > Semionotiformes > Lepisosteidae > Lepisosteus > Lepisosteus oculatus. Next base: position 39,533,177 of record NC_090707.1, read on the forward strand.
ACAGGAAGAGGAGAGTAAGGCAGAGGCTGAGAGTGTTAAAGCACTGATCGCTGAGCTAGATCTCCCCTTCTCCCCTCTCTCTCTCTCTCCATCTTCTCTGTTTCTCCGTTCTCTATATCTCTCTCACCATCTTCTGACTGTTTCTCTTTCTTTCTCTCCTCTCTATCTCTTTGTCTCTCTCTCTGGCAGTTCATGCTTTATTGGCATGACCAATGATATCAGTGTTGCCAAAGCAGATACAATTAACACAACATCTACAGATGTTGACAATACAAACACATCTCGGGACAGTTACATACAACAGGCTTATGTAATACAGTTACATGAGAGACAGGCTTACTGTTCCTCAGGCTGGGACAGGAGATCACACACTGTTTTATTATTATTGAGAGACAGGCTCACTGTCTGTTCCTCAGGCTGGGACAGGAGATCACACACTGTATTATTATTATTGAGAGACAGGCTCACTGTCTGTTCCTCAGGCTGGGACAGGTGATCACACACTGTATTATTATTATTGAGAGACAGGCTCACTGTCTGTTCCTCAGGCTGGGACAGGAGATCACACACTGTATTATTATTATTGAGAGACGGGCTCACTCTCTGTTCCTCAGGCTGGGACAGGAGATCACACACTGTATTATTATTATTGAGAGACGGGCTCACTGTCTGTTCCTCAGGCTGGGACAGGAGATCACACACTGTATTATTATTATTGAGAGACGGGCTCACTGTCTGTTCCTCAGGCTGGGACAGGAGATCACACACTGTATTATTATTATTGAGAGACGGGCTCACTGTCTGTTCCTCAGGCTGGGACAGGAGATCACACACTGTATTATTATTATTGAGAGACAGGCTCACTGTCTGTTCCTCAGGCTGGGACAGGAGATCACACACTGTATTATTATTATTGAGAGACAGGCTCACTGTCTGTTCCTCAAGCTGGGACAGGAGATCACACACTGTATTATTATTATTGAGAGACAGGCTCACTGTTCCTCAGGCTGGGACAGGAGATCACACACTGTATTATTATTATTGAGAGACAGGCTCACTGTCTGTTCCTCAGGCTGGGACAGGAGATCACACACTGTATTATTATTATTGAGAGACAGGCTCACTGTCTGTTCCTCAGGCTGGGACAGGAGATCACACACTGTATTATTATTATTGAGAGACAGGCTCACTGTCTGTTCCTCAGGCTGGGACAGGAGGTCACACACTGTATTATTATTGAGAGACAGGCTCACTGTCTGTTCCTCAGGCTGGGACAGGAGATCACACACTGTATTATTATTATTGAGAGACGGGCTCACTGTCTGTTCCTCAGGCTGGGACAGGAGGTCACACACTGTATTATTATTGAGAGACGGGCTCACTGTCTGTTCCTCAGGCTGGGACAGGAGATCACACACTGTATTATTATTATTGAGAGACGGGCTCACTGTCTGTTCCTCAGGCTGGGACAGGAGATCACACACTGTATTATTATTATTGAGAGACGGGCTCACTGTCTGTTCCTCAGGCTGGGACAGGAGATCACACACTGTATTATTATTATTGAGAGACGGGCTCACTGTCTGTTCCTCAGGCTGGGACAGGAGATCACACACTGTATTATTATTATTGAGAGACAGGCTCACTGTCTGTTCCTCAGGCTGGGACAGGAGATCACACACTGTATTATTATTATTGAGAGACAGGCTCACTGTCTGTTCCTCAGGCTGGGACAGGAGATCACACACTGTATTATTATTATTGAGAGACAGGCTCACTGTCTGTTCCTCAGGCTGTCTCTCTCCCTCCTCTGTCAGGATCCCGCAGGACAGACTGAAGTAAACAGAGAGGTGCTGACCTCACTCACACCACCTTCCTCCACCCCAGTGCTTTTCCACTCTCTCCACAGCTCTCTGCCCTGCTTTTCTAGTAAGGCTTCATCCCTGCCTCCCCTTATCTCCACTGCTTTTTCTGGCTGTGTCCATGTTTTTCCAGTATGTGGATCTGGAAAAACACTGACCCAAACATTGCTAATCTCTGTCCCTATGTCTCAAGAACAGAAAACAGACTGAACTGCAGCAGGGTGATCCACTCCAGGTTTTATACTGGTGTGAATAAGTCTGATTCACTCCAGTACAGGGTAGATCGGGGCAGTACAGGGTAACTGAGGGCAGTACAGAGTAGATAGGGGCAGTGCAGGGTAAATTGGGGAAGTACAGGGTAGATAGGGGCAGTTCAGTACAACCACTGCCCTCGTTGTGCAGTCCCTGACAGGGGCTCTATGTGTTGTATCTCAGTCCTCTCTGGAGATTTTGTTTGGTCTTTTTTCTTATGAGTCTACAAGATAGTCTGGATTGTGCTGACAGACTGGGCATGATTCCCGACCGGAATTCCAAATTTGGAAGATGAAAGCCTGAAGACATTCCATCTGCTGAGGATAATCTACACCTGTGTATCTGGAGCAGAATGAGAGACACTGAGAGACACTGAGACACTCGGAGACACTGAAACACTGAGATATTGGAGTCAGTGTAGAGATAGGAGTCAGTGTAGAGAGGAGTCAGTGTAGAGATAGGAGTCAGTGTAGAGAGGAGTCAGTGTAGAGAGTGGAGTCAGTGTAGAGAGGAGTCAGTGTAGAGAGAGGAGTCAGTGTAGAGAGGAGTCAGTGTAGAGATAGGAGTCAGTGTAGAGATAGGAGTCAGTGTAGAGAGGAGTCCGTGTAGAGAGAGGAGTCCGTGTAGAGAGGAGTCAGTGTAGAGAGAGGAGTCAGTGTAGAGAGAGGAGTCAGTGTAGAGAGGAGTCAGTGTAGAGAGAGGAGTCAGTGTAGAGAGGAGTCAGTGTAGAGAGAGGAGTCAGTGTAGAGAGGAGTCAGTGTAGAGATAGGAGTCAGTGTAGAGAGGAGTCAGTGTAGAGAGGAGTCAGTATAGAGAGAGGAGTCAGTGTAGAGAGGAGTCAATGTAGAGAGAGGAGTCAGTGTAGAGAGGAGTCAGTGTAGAGAGGAGTCAGTGTAGAGAGAGGAGTCAGTGTAGAGAGGAGTCAGTGTAGAGAGTGGAGTCAGTGTAGAGAGGAGTCAGTGTAGAGATAGGAGTCAGTGTAGAGAGAGGAGTCAGTGTAGAGAGGAGTCAGTGTAGAGAGTGGAGTCAGTGTAGAGAGGAGTCAGTGTAGAGATAGGAGTCAGTGTAGAGAGAGGAGTCAGTGTAGAGAGGAGTCAGTATAGAGAGAGGAGTCAGTGTAGAGAGGAGTCAATGTAGAGAGAGGAGTCAGTGTAGAGAGGAGTCAGTGTAGAGAGAGGAGTCAGTGTAGAGAGGAGTCCGTGTAGAGATAGGAGTCCGTGTAGAGATAGGAGTCCGTGTAGAGAGAGGAGTCCGTGTAGAGATAGGAGTCAGTGTAGAGAGAGGAGTCAGTGTAGAGAGGAGTCAGTGTAGAGATAGGAGTCAGTGTAGAGAGAGGAGTCAGTGTAGAGAGAGGAGTAATGGAAAAACCCCAGCCCCACTCCACACCCATCCTGCTCCTCGCTACCCCTATCACACACACCCACACCAGCAGCGCAGTGGGCAGGTGACACCAGCATTACCTGTGATGATGGAGTCAGGGTAGAGTGAGCGTCTGTACAGCGTGTGTGTGTGTACAGTTTGTGTGTGTACAGTGTGTGTACAGTGTGTGTGTGTGTACAGTGTGTGTGTGTGTACAGTGTGTGTGTCTGTGCAGTGTGTGTGTCTGTGCAGTATGTGTGTGTGTGTGTACAGTGTGTGTGTCTGTGTAGTATGTGTGTCTGCGCACTGTGTCTGTATAGTACCAGTGTGTGTTAGATTGTATGAGTGTGTGTGTTTCAGTGTATTAGTGTGTTAGATTGTGTGACCATGTGTGAGTGTGTGTTAGTGTGTGTGGGTGTGTTTCTGGGGTTATGTCAGGACACAGGGAGCCTGTGTTGTATTATCTGTGTACCACAGTGTGGTGGATTGTGTGAGAGTGTGTCAGAGTATTTGAGAGTGTGTTAGAGTGTGTGAGTGTGTGAGTCTGTGTTAGTGTGTGTTAGAGTATATGAGAGTGTGTTAGTGTGTGTGTGTTAGAGTGCGTGGGTGTGTTTCTGGGTTTATGTCAGGTTACAGGGAGTATTATCTGTGTATCACAGTGTGATGGATTGTGTGAGAGTGTGTCAGAGTATTTGAGAGTGTGTTAGAATGTGTGTTAGAATGTGTGAGTGTGTGTTAGTGTGTGTTAGAGTATATGAGAATGTGTTAGAGCATATGAGAGTGTGTTAGAGTGTGTGAGTGTGTGTTAGTGTGTGTCAGAGTATTTGAGAGTGTGTGAGTGTGTGTTAGAGTGTGTGAGTGTGTGTTAGAGCATATGAGAGTGTGTTAGAGTGTGTGAGTGTGTGTTAGTGTGTGTCAGAGTATTTGAGAGTGTGTGAGTGTGTGTGAGTGTGTGTTAGAGTGTGTGAGTGTGTGAGAGTGTGTGAGTGTGTGTTAGAGTGTGTGAGTGTGTGTTAGAGTGTGTGAGAGTGTGTGAGTGTGTGTTAGAGTGTGTGAGTGTGTGTTAGAGTGTGTGAGTGTGTGTTAGAGTGCGTGGGTGTGTTTTTGGGGTTATGTCAGGACACAGGGAGTCTGTGTTGTATTATCTGTGTATCACAGTACATTCCATAGAGTTTCTGCTCCCCCTCTGTCTCCCACCTCAGTGCTCCCCTCCTCCCCCTCTCTCTCTTCCTTCCTCTCTCCCCCTCTCCCTCTGCCTCTCTCTCCCTCCCTCTCTCCTCTCCCTCTCCCTCTCGCTCAGTCTGTTCATCTCTCTTGCTGGGAGCGGCGCCAGGAACAACAGCAGACACTTGGCCTGTCAGCACAGCACACACGCCTGATCCCAACCCCAGATATGCATTACACACTCACGCACACACACACACATACAGAGGCACTGCAGAGCCACACACTCACACAGTCACACGCAGATACAGTAGGTACATTACCGACACATACCAACACACTGCAGAGACAGGTCCTACACAGCACACTGCAGGGACAGGTATGCAGTTGCTTCAGGCACAATCGTCACAGGCAGGAATACTGCCTCTGCCCTCTCCCTGCCTGTCAGTGCTGTGTGTCCTATTTCTATAAATGTCACTTGTTGTGTTTATGTCCAGCTTTTTTTCACGCCAGTGTATTTCAGCTCAGACAGAGATTGTCTTCCATCCGCCCGTGTTTCCTGCTGGCTAACGAGCCCCACTAATTACACCAATTAGCAATGACTTGACATTTTGGAGGGATTTCCAGCAACCACTGACCTCAGTGCCTTTCGCTGGGGCACTGGCAGCGAGAGCTGTGTGTCTCTCAGGAGCACAGGGCCAGCGACAGAGCTGCGTGTCTCTCAGGAGCACAGGGCCAGCGACAGAGCTGCGTGTCTCTCAGGAGCACAGGGCCAGCGACAGAGCTGCGTGTCTCTCAGGAGCACAGGGCCAGCGACAGAGCTGCGTGTCTCTCAGGAGCACAGGGCCAGCGACAGAGCTGCGTGTCTCTCAGGAGCACAGGGCCAGCGACAGAGCTGCGTGTCTCTCAGGAGCACAGGGCCAGCGACAGAGCTGTGCTGGGAAACCTGCGTGTTTTCTCAGGCTCCTAGAGATTCATCACAGTCCTGGACTTTCCTTCTAATGCTGAGTGACCGGCCACGCACTGGTTTATCTGTCTGTCTTTCTCTCATAGGGAACCTATCTGTCTGCCTGTCTCTCTGCCTGTGTCTGTGTGTGTCTGTCTCTGTCTGCTCCCTCTCTCTCTGTTCTCTCTGGTGCTCTGTCCTGGTCTGGGTCTGGGTCTGGAGGGGTGTGGGTAGACACCACTCTCTCGGGTCTTGGCTGAGCTGTCTGTGAGGGGCAGTCCCTTCAGGGTCAGTGTGCAGATCTCTTCGTCCCTCACACACTGTCTTCACTCTACTGGGTCCAAACCAGAGGCCTGCAGTCTATTGCTCATGGTGTAAACTTCTGTTGACTCACAGAAAGAATTCAGTGTTCATTAATATTACTATCACACAGCAAGTTCTTCCTTTCCAAGAAACACACATGGTTTTCCTCTGGTGCAGTATAGTTTATGTACAGACTTAAACACTATTGGCAGTAAAGCTTTCAATGCATTTGTTTTTGTTTTTCTGGCAGCAGACTTCATTTTCATAACTTTTGTTACAATCATCAGCTGTGAAAAGGCAAAGAGCACTGAGAGATCACAGCAGAGTCACACTGACCGGAGAAGAGACAGGCTCACTGTTCCTCAGGCTGGGACAGGAGATCGCATACTGGGCAGCCAATTCAACTGAGCTCCCTCCTCCCTCTCCCAGTAGGACTGGGAGCTGTTCTGATTCTGGCAGTTGTGGGAATTATGGGATTCTCTCTCTCATCCTAGCGTTAATCCCGCTTCAGCAGGGTCTGCTTGTCGGCACGCCAGTCTCCATTTGGTGGTTTGAACCAAATCTTTGAGCTGACGTTGCCGTTAAATGGGACCGAGAAATACTCCAACCGGCACATCGCTCCGCCTGCCATCGGAGGGGGAGGAGAACAAAGTGATGTAGCCAATTCATAGAGGGGGATTATTAGGAGGCATGGGAAATTACACCCCTACTCGAGGGGTGAAACACCCTGGCATTTTTAATGACCACAGAGTGTCAGGACCTCGGTTTTACGTCTCATCTGAAAGGCGGAGCTCGTTTTTACAGTATAGTGTCCCCGTCACTATACTGGGGCATTAGGACCCACACGGACCGCAGGGTGAGCGCCCCCTGCTGGCCCCACTCACACCTCTTCCAGCAGCAACCTTAGTTTTTCCCAGGAGTCTCCCATCCAGGTACTGACCAGGCTCACACCTGCTGAGCTCCAGTGGGCTGCCAGTGGTGAGTTGCAGGGTGACGTGGCTGCTGGCACTGTGGGAATTCTGGGATTAGATTTGTATATTTAGGGAAGAATGTTTCTCTAATCCCAGAGTATCTGTCACAGTGCAGTAGGAAGTGCACCTCTGTCTCTATTTCTCCCCGCTGGCAGTGGGAGCACAGCCTGTCCTCTCTGGGCAGACAGGTCTGCCTGTGTCCAGTGTCTCTGGCCAGGCTGTGGTCACTGAGCCTGTCCTCTCTGGACAGCCAGGTCTGTCTGTGTCCAGTGTCTCTGTCCAGGCTGTGGTCACTGAGCCTGTCCTCTCTGGACAGCCAGGTCTGCCTGTGTCCAGTGTCTCTGGCAAGGCTGTGGTCACTGAGCCTGTCCTCTCTGGACAGCCAGGTCTGCCTGTGTCCAGTGTCTTTGGCCAGGCTGTGGTCACTGAGCCTGTCCTCTCTGGACAGCCAGGTCTGCCTGTGTCCAGTATCTTTGGCCAGGCTGTGGTCACTGAGCCTGTACTTCGTCAGAGTCTGTTTCTTTTTGCTGTTTCTTATCTTGGTCAAATATTCAGCTAGCGTGTGTTGTGTGTTTAGTGTTCCAGTTCATGTTGTGTTGTGTGTCCCAGTGTGAGGGATCCTGTTGTACTCTTACTCGCGCTCCCTGGTCTGCTCCTCTCCCGGCCCTGTGGTTTCCCCTCTGTAATCACCACAGCGCTGCGTCGGCTCGCTGTCAGGGCGCCAGCGGCACGCGAGGACACGCCAGCCACTGCCTTGAGGACACTGTCCCAGCTGAGACAGCAAACCGCACGGAGCACCGGCATGCCTGAGCGTCTCACACACACACACACACTCTGTACATCTCTTACACACACACCTACTGCACACACTGCACACACACACGTACTGCACACACTGCACACACACCCGGTACACACTGCATATCCGCAACAAACACACACACCTACTGCACACACATACTGCACACACACACTGCACATGCATACTGCACACACACTTCGCACGCATACTGCACACGCACACTGCACACACACACTCATTGAATACATACACACCGCACACGCAGACTGCACGCACACACCCACACACACTGCACATCTCTTACACACACACGTCATGCAGAACTGCACAGATGCTGCACATCTGCAACACACACACTGGACGCACACACCCACACACACACTGCACACACGCACACTGTACACGCACACACTGCACGCACACTGCATACACACACTGTACACGCACACACTGCACACACACTGCACACACACTGCACACACACTGCATACACACTGCATACACACTGCATACACACACTGTACACGCACACACTGCACACACACACTGCATACACACACACTGCATACACACACACTGCACACACACACTGCATACACACACTGCATACACACACTGCATACACACACACTGTACACGCATACTGCTCACACACTGCACTCTGCCTGTCACCACTCCACACACAGACAGTTGCTCTTCACCGAAATTAATTTACAGCTTTTCCATCTTCACCAGGTGTGAGATTTATTACCTCATGTTGTCATATCAGACCTTCTCAATGGGGCAGAAGTCCATTCTGCGTTGTGCGGTCAATAGCCTGTAGGCTACATCTCGGATTCCAGATCACAGCATGGACTACATCTCAGTCTACAGGCTACAACCTTGAACACACAGACTACAGATTACAGCCCAGACCAAAGTGTAGAGTTTAGACTGCAGGTTACAGCTCAGACTACAGATTACAGCCCAGACCAAAGTGTAGAGTTTAGACTGCAGGTTACAGCTCAGACTATGGTGTACAGTTTAGACTACAGATTACAGATTACAGCCCAAACAACAGTTTACAGATCAGATTACAGTTTACAGTCCAGACTACAATGTACAGCTCAGATTACAGATAACAGCTCAGAATATAGTTCACAGCCCAGACTATAGATAACGGATCAGAATATGCTCTCTGTCCCCTTTACAAAACTACAGCTCAGATTTGCTGTGGGTTGCCGCGGATGTTGGAGGATCATTCTGCTCCTGTAGAAAAATCATACAGATTATTGTAAAGATAAAAACATGCACAGAGATAAAGAGGTCAAATGAATATTAATTAGCTCTCAAGGTTTCACAAAATTGGAAATCAGAAGCATCAAAGGACACTTGACATGAGCATGAGAGATTGAGAGCCAGGTGTGGGTGACTGATGTGGGACCGACAGTGACCGGAGGGGGAGAAGAGGTCTAACAGACCAGCTGTTAGAGGAAGGAGGAGAGACGGAGAGAGGTCAGGGAGTGTAGCAGGCAAACAGAGGGAGAGAGGATCATTACTGAGCAACACTGAGCTGTCTGAGGAGTACAGAGAGAGGAGAAGAGACAGAGAGAGGAGAAGAGACTGAGAGCAGGAGAGGGAGAAAGGACTTGAAGAATTCAGACAGCAGGAGAGTTAATTACATTCAGTGTCTCTAACAAGAATGAAAAGAAGTTTAATTGGTGTCATCCTAATTGAGATCATGTGACGTGCTGACAGGTGGCTGACCTGCAGATCCCCTCTCAGGTACGAGTAACAGAACTCCTGCACGTGCTCAGTGGTGACTTCCTGTGCCTGCATGAGCCACTTCCTGTCTGTCTGGGTGTCATACAGGCCCACTGCAGGGAGGTCATGTGACTTCAGCCCAAAGTACTCCAGTGAGCGCCTGTTGGAACTGACAGCTCCATCTATCAGCACGAAGAGTAACTGCAACACAGCACAGCAACACCAAGATAATTACAGTCCAGTACAACACAGCAACAATAACACCCTGCAGTACAGTACAGTACAGCTACACTATAACACACTGCAGCACAGCGCAGCAACAATAACACACTGCAGTACAGTACAGCTACAGCTACACTATAACACACTGCAGTACAGTACAGCTACACTATAACACACTGCAGCACAGCGCAGCAACAATAACACACTGCAGTACAGTACAGCTACAGCTACACTATAATACACTGCAGTACAGTACAGCTACACTGTAACACACTGCAGTACAGTACAGCTACACTATAACACTGCAGTACAGTATAGTACAACTACACTATAACACACTGCAGTACACCACAGCTACACTATAACACACTGCAGTACAGTACAGTACAGCTACACTATAGCACACTGCAGCACAGTACAGTACAGCTACACTATAACACACTGCAGTACAGTACAGCTACACTATAACACTGCAGTACAGTATAGTACAACTACACTACAACACACTGCAGTACACCACAGCTACACTATAACACACTGCAGTACAGTACAGTACAGCTACACTATAGCACACTGCAGTACAGCACAGCTACACTATAACACACTGCAGTACAGCACAGCTACACTATAACACACTGCCGTACAGTACAGCTACAGCTACACTATAACACACTGCAGCACAGTACAGTACAGCTACACTATAAAACACTGCAGTACAGTACAGCTACACTATAACACAATGCAGTACAGTACAGTACAGCTACACTATAACACACTGCAGTACAGTATAGTACAACTACACTATAACACACTGCAGCACAGCACACACAGTGCTGCTGGGAGCCAGTGTACATCTAGATCGTGGGCCAGCTGCTGGCCGGGCCAGTCGGGATTGATGCTGTCCAGCTCGGCTCAAACCCAGTGAGCTGGGCAGACACGCTGAGCGCAGCACAGCGCCAGGGCGGCGCGGTCCGGCAGGAAGGGCTGACCTGTCCTCTGTACTGCGGTGCCAGCGCCCTCAGGAGCTCCCTCAGCTGGGCAAACCCGGCACTGCGCTTGTCCGCCAGGAGCAGCAGGTGAGCTCTGACCGGGGAGCTGAACAGGCCCACTGCTGTCTGCAGGACAGGCCAGAGTCAGTCCGCTGGTGTGAGACCTGGAGCTCAGGCAGAGAGAGAGAGAGACACAGACAGGCAGGCAGAGAGAGAGAGAGACTGACAGGCAGACAGACAGAGAGACAGACAGGTGTGTTCTGCTGTACCAGAGACAGACAGACAAACAGACAGACAGGTGTACTCTGCTGTACCAGAGACAGACAGGTGTGCTCTGCTGTACCAGAAACAGCCAGACAGACAGGTGTGCTCTGCTGTACCAGAGACAGACAGGTGTGCTCTGCTGTACCAGAGACAGACAGACAGACAGACAGACAGACAGGTGTGCTCTGCTGTACCAGAAACAGCCAGACAGACAGACAGACAGGTGTGCTCTGCTGTACCATAGACAGACAGACAGACAGACAGACAGACAGACAGGTGTGCTCTGCTGTACCAGAGACAGACAGACGGGTGTGTTCTGCTGTACCAGAAACAGCCAGACAGACAGGTGTGCTCTGCTGTACCAGAGACAGACAGACAGACAGACAGACAGGTGTGCTCTGCTGTACCAGAGACAGACAGACGGGTGTGTTCTGCTGTACCAGAGACAGACAGACAGACAGACAGACAGACAGACAGACAGACAGGTGTACTCTGCTGTACCAGAGACAGACAGACAGGTGTGCTCTGCTGTACCATGTCATTGTACTCAGTGAGGTAGTAGAGCTCGTTGGTGCGGATGAACCTGGTCAGACCATCAGAGTCGATCTTCATTCTTTCCTGGAGCTGCAGGTTCTCCTGATGACTGTCTGTCTGCGGGGAAACACTCTGTTTACTGTGTTTGTACACTGCAGGACACAGAGGTGCAGACCTGTTGTTACAGACTGAGTGTCTGTTCAGAAGTGATGATGATGATGAAGGGTGTCAGTGTGGGGCTCTGGGTGACTCTATCCTCTCTCCAGCGCCAGTGTCCAGTCTCTGTCTGTAACCCCACTGTCCCCCTGACACAGGACACAGAGGTGCAGACGTGTTGTTACAGACTGAGGGTCTGTTCAGGAGTGATGATGATGATGAAGGGTGTCAGTGTGGGGCTCTGGGTGACTCTATCCTCTCTCCAGCTCCAGTGTCCAGTCTCTGTCTGTAACCCCACTGTCCCCCTGACACAGGACACAGAGGTGCAGACGTGTTGTTACAGACTGAGGGTCTGTTCAGGAGTGATGATGATGATGATGATGAAGGGTTATTGGGCTCTGGGATGTTACTAGACTGACTGCAGGTGAGAGACAGGTGTGTGACGGGTGTGACTGGGGTGTAACAGGTGTGAGACAGTTGTGTGACGGGGTGTGACAGGTGAGACAGGTGTGTCCCTGCGGTTACCTGTCTGAAGATGGACACGGTGTCTCCTGTGATGTTGTAGAGCTGCCAGACCTCTGGCTCACTGCAGAGGGCGAAGGGCAGGGTCTGCAGTCTCGACGCTACTGACAGAAACTCCTGGAATCCCTGGCCCCCGTCCTCCTGAGGCAGAGAGGAACCGTGAGGCGCCCTGACAGCTCACCCCACTGGGCTGACCAGTGAGTCAGTCAGGGTCCCCACAGCAAAACCAATACAATTCCCATAAACACATCTACAGACATTTACACATGAACATATGGAGCATTACTGAGAGACAGGCTCACTGTTCCTCAGGCTGGGACAGGAGATCACACACTGTATTATTATTATTGAGAGACAGGCTCACTGTTCCTCAGGCAGTGACAGGAGATCACACACTGTATTATTATTATTGAGAGAAGCTCACTGTCTGTTCCTCAGGCTGGGACAGGAGATCACACACTGTATTATTATTATTGAGAGACAGGCTCACTGTCTGTTCCTCAGGCTGGGACAGGAGATCACACACTGTATTATTATTATTGAGAGACAGGCTCACTGTCTGTTCCTCAGGCTGGGACAGGAGATCACACACTGAATTATTATTATTGAGAGACAGGCTCACTGTTCCTCAGGCTGGGACAGGAGATCACACACTGTATTATTATTATTGAGAGACAGGCTCACTGTCTGTTCCTCAGGCTGGGACAGGAGATCACACACTGTATTATTATTATTGAGAGACAGGCTCACTGTCTGTTCCTCAGGCTGGGACAGGAGATCACACACTGTATTATTATTATTGAGAGACAGGCTCACTGTCTGTTCCTCAGGCTGGGACAGGAGATCACACACTGTATTATTATTATTGAGAGGCAGGCTCACTGTCTGTTACTCAGGCTGGGACAGGAGATCACACACTGTATTATTATTATTGAGAGACAGGCTCACAGTCTGTTCCTCAGGCTGGGACAGGAGATCACGCACTGTATTATTATTATTGAGAGACGGGCTCACTGTCTGTTCCTCAGGCTGGGACAGGAGACCACATACTGGGCTGCCAGTTCATCTCCTCCCTCTTCCAGTAGGATTGGGACCTGTTGTGATTCTGGCAGGTGTGGGAATTCTGGGATTAGTTTTGTTAATTTGGGGAAGAATGTTTCTCTAATCCCAGAATATTTGACACAGTGCAGTGGGAAGTGCACCTCTGTCTCTGTCTCTCCCAGTCTCTCTCTCACCCAGTCTCTCTCTCACCCAGTCTCTCTTTCTCTCTCTCTCCCAGTCTCTCTCTCTCCCTGTCTCTCTCTCTCTCCCTGTCTCTCTCTCTCCCTGTCTCTCTCTCTCTCCCTGTCTCTCTCATCCCAGTCTCTCTCTCTCCCAATCTCCCTGTCTCTCTCTCTCCCTGTCTCTCTCTCTCCCAGTCTCTCTCTCTCCCAGTCTTGTTTACTGTGGTTTGAAGAGCGAAGGGATGCTGGTGCCAGAGCCCACAAGCCTCTACACGCCCTCACTTCCTGTGCCGCCCGCTCGCCCCCCCGCAGGAAGTCTGGCCAAGGCTCGGCATTCTGGGACCGACACCCATTCCGTAACCACCGCAACAGACACTTCCTGTGTCCCGCTGGGCCACCGCGGTCAGGAGGAAAACAAACATCCAGAGGAGCTATAAATACGCCTGGGCGCAGTCTGGTGAACTCGGGGCGACCTGCAGCAGGAGCTCGGGGCGCCCCCACCCCCACTCCTCTCGCTCACCTTGAAGAACCCGACGACCACGACCTCCGCCGACGCCACGAGCTCCTGCGCTGCACCGACGTCCCGCAGCCTGACGGGGGCGCCGTCTGGAGAGAGAGAGAGCAGCAGTGGTCAGTGTTGCCTGGGTCAGTGGCTCAGGTGGACAGTGAGAGCAGCAGTGGTCAGTGTTGCCTGGGTCAGTGGCTCAGGTGGACAGTGAGAGCAGCAGTGGTCAGTCTTACCTGGGTCAGTGGCTCAGGTGGACAGTGAGAGCAGCAGCAGTGGTCAGTGTTACCTGGGTCAGTGGCTCAGGAGGACAGTGAGAGCAGCAGCAGTGGTCAGTCTTACCTGGGTCAGTGGCTCAGATGGACAGTGGGAGCAGCAGTGGTCAGTCTTACCTGGGTCAGTGGCTCAGGTGGACAGTGGGAGCAGCAGTGGTCAGTGTTACCTGGGTCAGTGGCTCAGGTGGACAGTGGGAGCAGCAGTGGTCAGTCTTACCTGGGTCAGTGGCTCAGGAGGACAGTGAGAGCAGCAGTGGTCAGTCTTACCTGGGTCAGTGGCTCAGGTGGACAGTGAGAGCAGCAGTGGTCAGTCTTACCTGGGTCAGTGGCTCAGGTGGACAGTGTTACCTGGGTCAGTGGCTATGGTGGACAGTGAGAGCAGCAGTGGTCAGTGTTACCTGGGTCAGTGGCTCAGGAGGACAGTGAGAGCAGCAGCAGTGGTCAGTGTTACCTGGGTCAGTGGCTCAGGAGGACAGTGAGAGCAGCAGCAGTGGTCAGTGTTACCTGGGTCAGTGGCTCAGGTGGACAGTGGGAGCAGCAGTGGTCAGTGTTACCTGGGCCAGTGGCTCAGGAGGACAGTGAGAGCAGCAGTGGTCAGTCTTACCTGGGTCAGTGGCTCAGGTGGACAGTGGGAGCAGCAGTGGTCAGTGTTACCTGGGCCAGTGGCTCAGGTGGACAGTGAGAGCAGCAGTGGTCAGTGTTACCTCGGTTAGTGGCTCAGGAGGACAGTGAGAGCAGCAGCAGTGGTCAGTGTTACCTGGGTCAGTGGCTCAGGTGGACAGTGGGAGCAGCAGTGGTCAGTGTTGCCTGGGTCAGTGGCTCAGGTGGACAGTGGGAGCAGCAGTGGTCAGTGTTACCTGGGCCAGTGGCTCAGGAGGACAGTGAGAGCAGCAGTGGTCAGTCTTACCTGGGTCAGTGGCTCAGGTGGACAGTGGGAGCAGCAGTGGTCAGTGTTACCTGGGCCAGTGGCTCAGTTGGACAGTGAGAGCAGCAGTGGTCAGTGTTACCTCGGTTAGTGGCTCAGGAGGACAGTGAGAGCAGCAGTGGTCAGTGTTACCTGGGTCAGTGGCTCAGGAGGACAGTGAGAGCAGCAGCAGTGGTCAGTGTTGCCTGGGTCAGTGGCTCAGGTGGACAGTGGGAGCAGCAGTGGTCAGTCTTACCTGGGTCAGTGGCTCAGGAGGATAGTGAGAGCAGCAGTGGTCAGTGTTACCTGGGTCAGTGGCTCAGGTGGACAGTGAGAGCAGCAGTGGTCAGTGTTACCTGGGTCAGTGGCTCAGGTGGACAGTGGGAGCAGCAGTGGTCAGTCTTACCTGGGTCAGTGGCTCAGGTGGACAGTGAGAGCAGCAGTGGTCAGTGTTGCCTGGGTCAGTGGCTCAGGAGGACAGTGGGAGCAGCAGTGGTCAGTGTTACCTGGGTCAGTGGCTCAGGTGGACAGTGGGAGCAGCAGTGGTCAGTGTTACCTGGGTCAGTGGCTCAGGAGGACAGTGGGAGCAGCAGTGGTCAGTCTTACCTGGGTCAGTGGCTCAGGAGGACAGTGAGAGCAGCAGCAGTGGTCAGTGTTACCTGGGTCAGTGGCTCAGGTGGACAGTGAGAGCAGCAGTGGTCAGTGTTACCTGGGTCAGTGGCTCAGGTGGACAGTGGGAGCAGCAGTGGTCAGTGTTGCCTGGGTCAGTGGCTCAGGAGGACAGTGAGAGCAGCAGTGGTCAGTGTTACCTGGGTCAGTGGCTCAGGAGGACAGTGAGAGCAGCAGTGGTCAGTGTTACCTGGGTCAGTGGCTCAGGTGGACAGTGAGAGCAGCAGTGGTCAGTGTTGCCTGGGTCAGTGGCTCAGGTGGACAGTGGGAGCAGCAGTGGTCAGTCTTACCTGGGTCAGTGGCTCATGTGGACAGTGAGAGCAGCAGCAGTGGTCAGTGTTACCTGGGTCAGTGGCTCAAGGGGACAGTGAGAGCAGCAGTGGTCAGTCTTACCTGGGTCAGTGGCTCAGGTGGACAGTGAAAGCAGCAGTGGTCAGTCTTACCTGGGTCAGTGGCTCAGGTGGACAGTGAAAGCAGCAGTGGTCAGTCTTACCTGGGTCAGTGGCCGAGGTGGACAGTGAGAGCAGCAGTGGTCAGTCTTACCTGGGTCAGTGGCTCAGGTGGACAGTGAGAGCAGCAGTGGTCAGTGTTACCTGGGTCAGTGGCTCAGGTGGACAGTGAGAGCAGCAGTGGTCAGTGTTACCTGGGTCAGTGGCTCAGGTGGACAGTGAGAGCAGCAGTGGTCAGTCTTACCTGGGTCAGTGGCCGAGGTGGACAGTGAGAGCAGCAGCAGCAAAGGCAGTGGGAGGCTCAGCATGGCTGGGGCGGTCAGGACGATCGGCCAGGCGGTCAGGCAGGCGGTCAGGACGATCAGGCAGGCGGTCAGGCAGGCGGTCAGGCAGGTGGTCAGGCAGGTGGTCAGGCAGGTGGTCAGGCAGATCGGCCAGGCGGTCAGGCAGGTGGTCAGGCAGGCGGTCAGGCAGGCGGTCAGGACGATCGGCCAGGCGGTCAGGCAGGCGGTCAGGACGATCAGGCAGGCGGTCAGGCAGGCGGTCAGGCAGGTGGTCAGGACGATCAGGCAGGCGGTCAGGCAGGTGGTCAGGCAGGCGGTCAGGCAGGTGGTCAGGCAGGCGGTCAGGCAGATCGGCCAGGCGGTCAGGCAGGTGGTCAGGCAGGCGGTCAGGCAGGTGGTCAGGCAGGCGGTCAGGCAGGCGGTAAGGACGATCGGGCAGGCGGTCAGGCAGGTGGTCAGGCAGGCGGTCAGGCAGGTGGTCAGGCAGGCGGTAAGGACGATCAGGCAGGTGGTCAGGCAGGCGGTAAGGACGATCAGGCAGGTGGTCAGAGTGATCAAGCAGACAGGAGTCTCTGCTTGCTCTCAGCCTCCAAGTGTCGGTGTCTAGCGAGTGGCGCTCAGATGCTGATCTTTAAACCCCCAGCGGCGCCGGCAGGCCTGTCAGCTGACCGGTCAGGGTGGCCTGACTGGCTGGCCGCTCTCAGCGCTGCTGGGAAGAGCACAGGTGCTGCTGAGAGCCGCAGGTGCACGTGGACCAATCAGCTGCAGGCGTGTGGGAGCTGGGGCCTCTGGGGGCGGGGCCTCTGGGGTCATCTGGGGGCGGGGCCTCGGGCTACCGGTTCTCTTCCTTCACCCTGGAAAAAGTTTCCTTCCTGTGACCGACCGACAGACCAGAGGAACTCAAAAAGTCTCTGGACAGCCAGGTCTGCCTGTGTCCAGTGTCTCTGGCCACCCTGTGGTCACTGAGCCTGTCCTCTCTGGACAGCCAGGTCTGCGTGTGTCCAGTGTCTCTGGCCAGGCTGTGGTCACTGAGCCTGTCCTCTCTGGACAGCCAGGTCTGCGTGTGTCCAGTGTCTGTGTCCAGTTTCTATTTGCTGGCTTTAGTCTCTGGACAGTCAGGTCAGAGCACATACTGCACACACACACACTCAGAGCACATACTGCACACTGCACACAAACTGTACACACTGCACACACACAGAGAACACACAGCAGACACTAGCCTGTCTCAGGGCTGCTCTGTGAACTCTTCTCATGGAAATGCCTGAGAGTCAGATTAGTTCAGTCCAGATGTAAAACAAGCCATATCAGCGCCCTGCTCCCACTGAGCCACATTGACCAGAGAAGAGCGCAGATCACAGAGACAGGGACGGTTTCCAGCTGGAAATCCTCTCTAATGCCTCCCTCTGCTGGTCGGGCCTGGGAATGACACCCTTTGTCCTCCAAAGCCAGAATTGGTCATTCCTGAGTTTCGCCACAAGGGGGCGGTGTTCGTCTGGCTGTGCTCACCCACCAGTCAGCACGTGTGGAGGATTCACGGGGGAGCTGAGCTCACGGCAGGCTTGGCCTCGCCTGGCTGCACAACCCTCTTGCAGTCACTCAGGCCCCTCCATCCGGACTGAGCTACAGCAGAGCCAAGCACAGAGGTCAGGACTGAGCTGGGACCCTGACCCGGGGCCTGCGCGGGGCTTTCTGAGTCAGACCCCCGCGGACACACGCGGACACACGCACAGCGCAGTGGCTGAATCCCCTCACGCACACACACACACGCCGATTAGGAGCTGTAAATACAGAAGCCCACAGCGCGGCTCCCCTGCCCCACGCTAACTGCGGCTCATCCCATTAGCAGCTCGTTAAGACCCTGAGCAGATTAAGGTGCAGAATCGAGACTCCTGCTCCTGCCTCCCTCCTCCTCTCCTCTCCTCCTCTCCTCTCAGCAGATTAAAGTGCAGAATCGAGACTCCTGCTCCTGCCTCCCTCCTCCTCTCCTCTCCCCCCTGGACACATGCAGCGGACAGGCGAGCTCTGTCCTGCCCTGATCCTCCTCGCCGGGCTGAGCTCGTCCCCTGAGGACCCCAGGCGGAGCGCTGTGATTGGGAGGGCGGGGGGTGCGTGGGCGGGGGGATAAGGGCTATTTAAAGGGGGCGTGGGACAGGCTCGGGGATCACAGCGACCCACACAGAGGGACGTCCATCAGAAGCAGCCGAGCCGCCCGGAGGACCTCAGCAGCACAGCGCAGAGCCAGTCAGGTGAGGAGTCTGAGAGCTCCCCTCGTCTGCCCTCCCTGTCCCTCACCCCGAGCCTGTAGAACTGGGACACCCCACTCGCCTCGAGACTGTAGATCTGGAGTCACCTAGCCCATCCCGAGACTGTAGATCTGGGGTAATCCTGTTCACCCCGAGACTGTAGATCTGCGATCACCCTGCTCACCCTGAGACTGTAGATCTGGGGTCACCCTGCTCGACCCGAGCCTGTGGACCTGAGACCCGTAGGGTGACCCTGCTGGCCCCGAGACTGTAGGTCTGGGGTCACCCCCGCTGGCCCCGAGACTGTGGGTGCCCACACCCCTCTCTCTGGCCTGGGCTGTATGACCAGAGTGAGATGGTTGCTCTGCTCTGGGCTGCAGCTGGACAGAGCAGCTCAGTGGACATCCGAGGGGACAGAGCGGCGCTCTGCGTCCAGCCTGCAGGGGGAGTCCTCTGCTCGCCCCACTGAACTGTACCATCAGCCCACAGGACGACACAGGACGCCCACACCAGCCCCCCCACCCCTGGCCATCCCCCCTGGGACGACTCGTCCCCTTACATCACCCTCCCGGAGATCAGCTCTTAATGCCTTAACGAGCTTAACGAGGATGAGGGGGGAAGACAGCTACTGCGAATTAGGAGGGGAGCCGGGGATGGAAATAGGGATCAGGGGGGAGAGAGAGGATCAGAAAGAGAGAGGGGGTTCAGTGGGAGACAGAGGCAGACTTCATGCACAACGATGTGTTATAAAGAGAGACATAAACAGAGTTTCACCAGCAGCCTGCTGTTTGTTTTTTAAAGGGATTGGCTCATTCCCGAATTGCTGATTCCCAGGCTAATTGCAGCAGGAAGAGGCTCTATCTGTGTCAGAGCCGGGAAGGAGAATGTGAGCCACTCATCCGCTAATCCCAGATCAGATCAGGGATTACAAGAGTGTGGCAGAGAAAGAGACAGGAAGAGAGGGAAGGGACAGTGTCTGTATTATAGTGTGGGAGTGTGTGTATTAACCCCTCTCTCTCTCTCAGTGCAGTGTCAGTGTACAGTAGTGTGCAGGAGGAGTGTGTGTATTAACCCCTCTCTCTCTCAGTGCAGTGTCAGTGTACAGGAGTGTGCAGGAGGAGTGTGTGTATTAACCCCTCTCTCTCTCAGTGCAGTGTCAGTGTACAGTAGTGTGCAGGAGGAGTGTGTGTATTAACCCCTCTCTCTCTCTCAGTGCAGTGTCAGTGTACAGTAGTGTGCAGGAGGAGTGTGTGTATTAACCCCCCTCTCTCTCAGTGCAGTGTCAGTGTACAGTAGTGTGCAGGAGGAGTGTGTGTATTAACCCCCCTCTCTCTCAGTGCAGTGTCAGTGTACAGTAGTGTGCAGGAGGAGTGTGTGTATTAACCCCTCTCTCTCTCAGTGCAGTGTCAGTGTACAGTAGTGTGCAGGAGGAGTGTGTGTATTAACCCCTCTCTCTCTCAGTACAGTGTCAGTGTACAGTAGTGTGCAGGAGGAGTGTGTGTATTAACCCCTCTCTCTCAGTGCAGTGTCAGTGTACAGCAGTGTGCAGGAGGAGTGTGTGTATTAACCCCTCTCTCTCTCTCAGTGCAATGTCAGTGTACAGTAGTGTGCAGGAGGAGTGTGTGTATTAACCCCTCTCTCTCTCAGTGCAGTGTCAGTGTACAGTAGTGTGCAGGAGGAGTGTGTGTATTAACCCCTCTCTCTCTCAGTGCAGTGTCAGTGTACAGTAGTGTGCAGGAGGAGTGTGTGTATTAACCCCTCTCTCTCTCAGTGCAGTGTCAGTGTACAGTAGTGTGCAGGAGGAGTGTGTGTATTAACCCCTCTCTCTCTCAGTGCAGTGTCAGTGTACAGTAGTGTGCAGGAGGAGTGTGTGTATTAACCCCTCTCTCTCAGTGCAGTGTCAGTGTACAGGAGTGTGTATTAACCCCTCTCTCTCTCTCAGTGCAGTGTCAGTGTACAGTAGTGTGCAGGATGAGTGTGTGTATTAACCCCTCTCTCTCAGTGCAGTGTGAGTGTACAGTAGTGTGCAGGAGGAGTGTGTGTATTAACCCCTCTCTCTCTCTCAGTGCAGTGTCAGTGTACAGTAGTGTACAGGAGGAGTGTGTGTATTAACCCCTCTCTCTCTCAGTGCAGTGTCAGTGTACAGTAGTGTGCAGGAGGAGTGTGTGTATTAACCCCCCTCTCTCTCAGTGCAGTGTCAGTGTACAGCAGTGTGCAGGAGGAGTGTGTGTATTAACCCCTCTCTCTCTCAGTGCAGTGTCAGTGTACAGTAGTGTGCAGGAGGAGTGTGTGTATTAACCCCTCTCTCTCTCTCAGTGCAGTGTCAGTGTACAGTAGTGTGCAGGAGGAGTGTGTGTATTAACCCCTCTCTCTCTCAGTGCAGTGTCAGTGTACAGTAGTGTGCAGGAGGAGTGTGTGTATTAACCCCTCTCTCTCAGTGCAGTGTCAGTGTACAGTAGTGTGCAGGAGTGTGTGTATTAACCCCTCTCTCTCTCTCAGTGCAGTGTCAGTGTACAGTAGTGTGCAGGAGGAGTGTGTGTATTAACCCCTCTCTCTCTCAGTGCAGTGTCAGTGTACAGTAGTGTGCAGGAGGAGTGTGTGTATTAACCCCTCTCTCTCAGTGCAGTGTCAGTGTACAGTAGTGTGCAGGAGTGTGTGTATTAACCCCTCTCTCTCTCAGTGCAGTGTACAGTAGTGTGCAGGAGGAGTGTGTGTATTAACCCCTCTCTCTCAGGGCAGTGTCAGTGTACAGTAGTGTGCAGGAGGAGTGTGTGTATTAACCCCTCTCTCTCTCAGTGCAGTGTCAGTGTACAGTAGTGTGCAGGAGGAGTGTGTGTATTAACCCCTCTCTCTCAGTGCAGTGTCAGTGTACAGTAGTGTGCAGGAGTGTGTGTATTAACCCCTCTCTCTCTCTCTCTCTCAGTGCAGTGTACAGTAGTGTGCAGGAGGAGTGTGTGTATTAACCCCTCTCTCTCAGGGCAGTGTCAGTGTACAGTAGTGTGCAGGAGGAGTGTGTGTATTAACCCCTCTCTCTCTCAGTGCAGTGTCAGTGTACAGTAGTGTGCAGGAGGAGTGTGTATTAACCCCTCTCTCTCAGTGCAGTGTCAGTGTACAGTAGTGTGCAGGAGGAGTGTGTGTATTAACCCCTCTCTCTCTCAGTGCAGCGTCAGTGTACAGTAGTGTGCAGGAGGAGTGTGTATTAACCCCTCTCTCTCAGTGCAGTGTCAGTGTACAGTAGTGTGCAGGAGGAGTGTGTGTATTAACCCCTCTCTCTCTTGGTGTCAGTGTACAGTAGTGTGCAGGAGGAGTGTGTATTAACCCCTCTCCCTCTCAGTGCAGCGTCAGTGTACAGTAGTGTGCAGGAGGAGTGTGTATTAACCCCCCTCTCTCTCAGTGCAGTGTCAGTGTACAGTAGTGTGCAGGAGGAGTGTGTGTATTAACCCCTCTCTCTCTCTCTCAGTGCAGTGTCAGTGTACAGTAGTGTGCAGGAGGAGTGTGTGTATTAACCCCTCTCTCTCTCAGTGTGTAGAGATGAACACACAGCCCCCTGCAGGAAGTGCCCTGTCAGCTCCTGCACCCTTGGATGCAGGTTCCACCCCCAAGAAGGGGCCCCCCAAATTCAAGCAGCGCCAGACCCGCCAGTTCAAGAGCAAGCCCCCCAAGAAGGGAGTAAAAGGGTGAGTCTCCACGGAGAGCTGGTTCTTCAGCTAGGTGATGAGTGTCACAGGGGTGACCTTTGCTCTGTGTCATGTCCTGCAGGTTCGGAGATGACATCCCGGGAATGGAGGGCCTGGGAACAGGTATGGAGCCCTGCGCTGCTGCCCCCCTGTGGGACACACACGCACACACACTCGGCTGGGTGCATACGTCTGGTGGCCTGTAGTGGGTGCTGTAGCCTCAGTTTACATAACACTACCTGTGCCTGAAAGGCATTGTGGAAGAGCAGGTTCTGCAACAGCACCACACAACTCGCTGCAGTGCTCTGTAGAACAGTGAGGTAGAGTACTGTCCTGCAGTACCACACTCTCCTACAGTAAAGTACTCCTCTACAGTATCACACTCCCCTACAGTATCACACTCCCCTACAGTAAAGTACTCCCCTACAGTATCACACTCTCCTACAGTATCACACTCTCCTACAGTATCGAACTTTTCTACAGTATCACACTCTCCTACAGTAAAGTACTCCCCTACAGTATCACACTCCCCTACAGTAAAGTACTCCCCTACAGTATCACACTCCCCTACAGTATCACACTCTCCTACAGTAAAGTACTCCTCTACAGTATCACACTCCCCTACAGTATCACACTCTCCTACGATATCACACTCTCCTACAGTAAAGTACTCTTCTACAATATCACACTCTCCTACAGTAAAGTACTCCTCTACAGTATCACACTCCCCTACAGTATCACACTCTCCTACGATATCACACTCTCCTACAGTAAAGTACTCCCCTACAGTATCACACTCTTCTACAGTATCACACTCTCCTACAGTAAAGTACTCCCCTGCAGTATCACACTCCCCTACAGTATCACACTCCCCTACAGTAAAGTACTCCCCTACAGTATCACACTCTCCTACGATATCACACTCTCCTACAGTAAAGTACTCCCCTACAGTATCACACTCTCCTACAGTATCGAACTTTTCTACAGTATCACACTCTCCTACAGTAAAGTACTCCCCTACAGTATCACACTCCCCTACAGTATCACACTCTTCTACAATATTTACAGTCCAGCACTGCCCTGCCTCCTCTCGTTCTCACTGCTGTTCCTCTCTTCTCTCAGACATCACGGTCATCTGCCCCTGGGAGGCCTTCAGTCACCTGGAGCTGCACGAGCTGGCCCAGTTCGGCATCGTCTAGCCCTCCTCCTCTTCCTCCTTCCTCAGTAAGCCTCCAAACCTTCCCTGCCCCCCCACCCCCCATCGTGTGTCACATGCAGTTTGAATAAAGAACAAGACATAGAAAAGACAGTCAGACCCAGATCTGAACAACAGCTGAACAGACACTCATTCTGTAACAAAGGGGTCGTCTCTGCCAATTCTCCTCTCGGATTCCTCCCCAGACTCAGAGAGGAGACACCGACATCTCCCTGACACCTCCCTGCGTCTCCCCGGTGCTTCCCTCTTTGCCCACTCCCCCTCCTCCACCTGAGGGACAAGCCCAAGGCTCAGATAGACATTTACTGAAAGATATATTTATTTTGTTTTATGCATGTACTATATGCTAGTTTATTTATATATTGATCTGTTCAGAAAAAGATTTTTGTTCGTTCTGGGGTTTTTCTTTTAATTTTCTTGGTAGATGAAGCTCTTCCGGGAGAGACAGGGAGAGGTAGAGAACGGACCTGCAGGTCGTGGTCTGGGAGTGAAGAGTCTGTGCTGCTCCCCCAGTTTGACTTGTGCTGTTGTCTTTTCTCCCACCTTACTGACGTAATTAACTAGTGACCTAAAGAAAGTGATTAATTGATCTTCCGTCATGATGCTTGATCTCAAAAGAATCGAATCACTAAATCTCTAACGAACCTCTAACGAGTGTAGCTGTGTCTTTACTCTTCTCCTGACACCTGCAAACACAAATGGAAAAGTCATAAAGAAAACAGTCCATGGCTGTTAGAACCTTCTCATTTTACCTTCAAACTGGTGTTTAACCAACAATGAGCTAAAAATCCAACCCCATCACACAATCCAAGCGCAGAGTCAGTCGATACCAATGGCCTGCTTGCTGACCGCTCAATCACAGCACAGTGACCAGCACCACCCTGTACAGGACACATACGGGTATTTGAACCACATAAAACACAACTAGGAAGCAATTAGGTGTGGCAATTTTACACGTTTGTTGTGCTGAATTCCAAAAGTGACAGCGCCCCCTGCAGGGTGGGGTTGACTACTTCAGGCTGAGTCACCGCCCCTTGGCACTAGCCCAGCACTAGGCTCCAGGGACACCAGTGTCCTTCGTGACACTAATCGTCCAGTCATGACACTATTGGTCCAGTGCTGATTAGTAATGATGCTAATAGTCCACTACCGGTCCAGTCACCGTCCAGTAATGAGACCGCTGGTCCAGTCATGGTCCAGTAACGACACTACCGGTCCAGTCATGGAGCAGTACTGGCGCTGTCCACTGCTCCACTGTGGTGCTCCCTGGAGTCTCCTGTCCAGTGACCCTGCAGGAGCTGGGCTGCAGCCTGTTAGCACACACAGCAGGAACCCACAAACACACTGGAGGACAGGCTGGGGCCACAAGAAATCGGGGACCCTGGAGAGCTCAAGGGACAGACAGACAGCCGATCCCTCCACCCCCACTGAACCCCGACCTCACCCTCCCAGGACTGAAGGGAACCTCCTCCCAGACTCGTCTCCCAGTCCCCAGGACCCCAGCACCGGCCCCCCTCCCTTCAGCACCGCTGCGCCCAGCCCTGGTCACCCGGTCCAGCCTGCTGTCCAGCAGGAGAGAGTGAGGAGGCCCTGGTCACTCGGTCCAGCCTGCTGTCCAGCAGGAGAGAGTGAGGAGGCCCTGGTCACTCGGTCCAGCCTGCTGTCCAGCAGGAGAGAGTGAGGAGGCCCTGGGCACTCAGTCCAGCCTGATGTCCAGCAGTCCAGGGAGAGAGTGAGGAGGCAGGGCTCTGGGGTGCCATAGTGACCTAATGTTACCATGGTTACTAATGAACTATGTCACCATCTGACTCTCCCTCCAGTTCAATAAACCTGTGCTGTTGTGTCAGATAACCTGGGCGTCTCTGCTGCCTCTTTTCTGTTCTTCCCAAACCCTGCAGCATTTCTGATTTCATCAATTGAGATGTTTTTCCTGGAGTCAAAAAAACATTTCCCAAACATACAGCTGATACAGACTGAGACCTCACGCTGAAGCAAAGGGACATACCGCAACTACACACTCAACAGCACACACTGACACACGAACGCATACACGTCCTCTTTTCTGAATGATAGACACTGATACACACTGACACACAAAAACACACACTGATACACAAATGCGCACACTGATAGATACTGACACCCTCACACAGATTGACAATGGAGTGGATCAGACTGCTGCACACTGGGAGTCTGACTGACAGCACTGTAAACCCTGGAGTGGATCAGACTGCTGCGCACTGGGAGTCTGACTGACAGCACTGTCACACCTGGAGAGGATCAGACTGCTGCACACTGGGAGTCTGACTGACAGCACTGTAAACCCTGGAGTGGATCAGACTGCTGCACACTGGGAGTCTGACTGACAGCACTGTAAACCCTGGAGTGGATCAGACTGCTGCACACTGGGAGTCTGACTGACAGCACTGTCACACCTGGAGTGGATCAGACTGCTGCACACTGGGAGTCTGACTGACAGCACTGTAAACCCTGGAGTGGATCAGACTGCTGCACACTGGGAGTCTGACTGACAGCACTGTAAACCCTGGAGTGGATCAGACTGCTGCACACTGGGAGTCTGATTGAGATCAGATTAAATCCTGGAGAGGAACAGACTGACTGTCAGAGCCTCTGTGACGGGTTTGGGTGATACAGTCTCTCTGCTGTTTTACAGCTCAGCTTTATCGCTGTTCCAGGATTCTTATTTCAATAACGTTTCATAAAAATAAACTTTCTATTTTCTTACAATTGCGCCGTGCGATGTACGTGATGCTTTTAAAAGTGCTACCTGTGTCTCCAGAGCGCAAACGAAGCTCTTGTGCTGCAGATGGAAATGTCCGTCTCCACACGCCCTCCCAGAGCGCACGTCTCCGGGTCTCCACTTACACGGTTCGGTTTTTTATACTTCACCGGTAGAATTCCCCTCGTGCACTTTTGAATGTGCGTGCCCACGGTATTTTAGTGTGCGCCACATCGTTTCCATCTGCGGCTCGTCTTGACACAAGGACAAAACGAAAGAGCACACTCGCTGCTGAACCGAAGACCGAATTCCTGTGCTTCCAGCCAGGGGAGAAGGAAGCTGGATCATTATATAACACTTTATACAGCAATGCGATTTAACTT
Organism: Lepisosteus oculatus; assembly: GCF_040954835.1. Classification (NCBI taxonomy): domain Eukaryota; kingdom Metazoa; phylum Chordata; class Actinopteri; order Semionotiformes; family Lepisosteidae; genus Lepisosteus; species Lepisosteus oculatus. The sequence continues at coordinate 39,559,837 of NC_090707.1, forward strand.
CCATTTGACACCCCTCTCCCCCTCCTGACTGAGCCCGACTTCTGAATGTTCAGACACGTTCACCCTGTACTAAACACAAATGCTACACGCTGAACAAGGGGACAGTAAAAAGGCATTCATAGTCTCTCTAAACCAGGGCTCTCCGGTAACAGCAACACATTTAGCAATAATAAATGCAAACAAAAGAGACTATCAGAGTAAGAGTGGGAAATGATTTTATTACAATTCCCTGGCGCCACAGCTGTTCTAGATAAGGCAGGTGAATGCAGCCAGTCCAGCGGACAGCTGAGTGAACACATAGCAACGTTTTTACAGCCCAAATCCTGTTCTCCTCTCACTGGAGTCTCTCAAGGCTTCTCCCCGGAACCTCAGCTCCACACACTGCAAAACAGCACAACGGCACTGTGAGGCACTCTGGACTCCACTGGCACAATCAGTGAAAAACCAACAAGCTCCCAGTGGGAGACTCCACTGTACTGTGAGTATAGAGCCTGGAGAAGAGGCAGCAGCTCAGTGATGCAGCAGTAACACTCCCAGTGGGAGACTCCACACCCACAGCTCAGCTCTGTACTGTGAGTATAGAGCCTGGAGAAGAGGCAGCAGCTCAGTGATACAGCAGTAACACTCCCAGTGGGAGACTCCACACCCACAGCTCAGCTCTGTACTGTGAGTATAGAGCCCGGAGAAGAGGCAGCAGCTCAGTGATGCAGCAGTAACACTCACAGTGTGTTGGTGCGGAAAAGGTGCTCATCCCTGCTGTTGCTCCTCCTGACAGGCAGATCCGGGTTCTCTTCCTCTTTCTCCTGCGGCTTCAGTGCCTTCATCATCCTCCTGATCATCTCCACTGCGGCGCCTCATCCTCTCCACCTCCTGATGAACCTCCTCATTCAGGAAGACCTCTCCGCTGTTCTCCGCCAGCAGCTGCTCGATCTTCTCCAGCAGCTCAGTGACCTGAGTGCTGTCCTGCCTGTTCTGGTTGTTGAGAACATGATACCTGTTCCCACATTTCTGCAGGAGCCACTGCAGGTCCTGCCCTCCGGTCTGGATGTGCTGCTCCAGGGCTGTGTCTCCCAGCCTGTCCCCCCAGGTGAACAGCAGCAGCGTGTGTCTCCACGCTGTCTTGCCCAGGAGCTCCAGGTGCTCCTTCGCTGAGGTCCTGTCGGTGACCGAGCCGAGAGGAGTGACCAGGAGGATGGCGTGGGGTCCCGGGGGACAGAGAGACGCACTGCGCACGACCTCCTGTCCAACCTGCTGTTGCACCTCCTCTACAATATACCAGCCTGGGGTGTCGACCACAGTGACCTGCCGCCCTGCCACCTCCCCCTGTCTCCTCACGCTCTGCTCCGTTCCTCTGCAGCTCACAAACTCCTTCCTGCCCAGGATGGTGTTTCCTGCTGAGCTCTTCCCAGCTACTCTCTCCCCCAGCAGCACGATCCTCAGCTCCGAGAGCCGCTGGGCCTCGTGGGAAACAGCCCGTCCCTCCTCTGTCCCTGCAGCCTGGACTCCCGCACCTGTCCGGGAGAAAGAGCACCGCTTATTCCCCAGGGGTTCGGACAGACGCCCCAGCTGGCAGGGTGATATCAGGGCGACCTGTTCAGGGAAGAGGTACACTGGACCCCAGTGCCCCCAGTGGGCTGTGTGGGCTGGAGCTCCTCCTGAAACAGAGGGTCCAGACTGCCCGCTTGGTCTCAGCTCAGCGCCTCCCTGTGTCCCGAGCCCCGCTGAGCTCAGTCAGCAGAGGCCGCCGGTCCTCACAGCCCCTGAAACTCACCCGGAGACACAGGCCCCCGTCCCCCAGGGGCGGACCGCAGAGCTCCCTCTCCCTGGCGTCACTCGCTCCGGTCCCGTCGGAGAGCCGGACGGGAGGAGCAGCTCGAGATGACGCAGACTCACCCGCAGGAAGCCCCTCTCCTGGGAGGGCTTCCATCGTCTGCCTCTTCCCTCTCTCTTCCTCCAGCGCCTCTCCTTCCTCTGCTGGCGTCTCTTCCATCACCCAGCACTCCCTGTCTTCTCTCCATTCCTGCTTTATTACCAACACAGGCCTGCGCATCCCCTGCCTCCAAACAGCCTGCGTCCCGCGGGAATGGCCCGCCGTCTCCCTGGGCACGCACAGCGCGCGGCCCCCCTCCGCCAGCTCCGGAGCCGTCTTCCTGTCGGGGTGACAGAACGAGCCCCCGCTCTCCGCCAGCAGCTGCTCGATCTTCTCCAGCAGCTCAGTGACCTGAGTGCTGTCCTGCCTGTTCTGGTTGTTGAGAACATGATACCTGTTCCCACATTTCTGCAGGAGCCACTGCAGGTCCTGCCCTCCGGTCTGGATGTGCTGCTCCAGGGCTGTGTCTCCCAGCCTGTCCCCCCAGGTGAACAGCAGCAGCGTGTGTCTCCACGCTGTCTCGCCCAGGAGCTCCAGGTGCTCCTTCGCTGAGGTCCTGTCAGTGACCGAGCCGAGAGGAGTGACCAGGAGGATGGCGTGGGGTCCCGGGGGACAGAGAGACGCACTGCGCACGACCTCCTGTCCAACCTGCTGTTGCACCTCCTCTACAATATACCAGCCTGGGGTGTCGACCACAGTGACCTGCCGCCCTGCCACCTCCCCCTGTCTCCTCACGCTCTGCTCCGTTCCTCTGCAGCTCACAAACTCCTTCCTGCCCAGGATGGTGTTTCCTGCTGAGCTCTTCCCAGCTACTCTCTCCCCCAGCAGCACGATCCTCAGCTCCGAGAGCCGCTGGGCCTCGTGGGAAACAGCCCGTCCCTCCTCTGTCCCTGCAGCCTGGACTCCCGCACCTGTCCGGGAGAAAGAGCACAGCTTATTCCCCAGGGGTTCGGACAGACGCCCCAGTGAGAGCAGCTGTCCTGGGTACGGAGCCCCAGCAGAGCTGGCAGGGTGACACTGGGGTGTCTGGTTCAGTGGCAAGGGTACACCCACCCAGTGAGTGCTCTGTGCCCCCGTCCCTGCAGGTCTGGGCTCCACTGACCTTCCCCGGAGGCAGTGGGATCACCTCGGGCCCCCCCACACTGGGCAGGGGGCCGCCGTCAGGCCGGGGGTCAGACCCTGACCTCACCCACCGCAGGAGCCTGCACCCCCGCAGGAGACAGGTTGTGGCTCTCCTCAGTGCGGCGGGTTACCCCAATAAAGCTCACTGCTGGAACTGCAGCTCTTCTCCGCCTTGATCAGGGGTGACAGAGTCCCTGTCACCCAAGCTGGTGAGATACTGTGGACAGCAGTGCTTCACCCTGGGCCTTGGACACTTGGACGCTTGGACACTTGGACTTTATGTGGCTGTATTGTCATACAACACGTTTCCTTGTCCCACCTGTACTCGCTCTGTGCTCCAGAACGCACAACATTTCTCTCTTGTGACTCAAGAGTCCACTGCTCTCAGCTACAAACCAGCTCTCTGGGCGTGAAACAACAGCCCTCGACTCGGGGCAGCGAGGAGCAGGGGCTGCAGTCAGGACCAGGAGGAAGTGTCGGGGCTCAGCAGAGCCCAGTGCGTGAGGTTCTGTCATGCTAACATGATTCACGCCAGACTGAGCTTGAATACAGGCCCAGAGAGCCCTAAAGGCATCAGTATAGAGCACAAATCACACAGCTGTCAGCCCATTACAATATTCACACCCAGAGCAGCTCCTGGCTCCGGATGCCTTCATCCCAGGTCTTGAATTCAGACAAACACTGAGACGTGTTTTGATCAGGATACTGTTAGAAGTCCTGTGCAGAATAGATTCTCAACAGGAACAGGGACTGAAAAGAGACTCACTACAGTTTTCACAGTGAATTTTCAGTTTCATTCATTCAGTTTGATTAACACAGAGCTGTGTTTCTATCCCAGAAATTTCGAAAGTGATCCAGAGGTGCTGTCCTGTGCACAGTATAGGGAGACAGTCACACAGCAGAGAGACTCACCAGGGTCCAGTGTAGAGAGAGACAGTCACACAGCACAGAGACTCACCAGGGTCTAGTGTAGAGAGAGACAGTCACACAGCAGAGAGACTCACCAGGGTCCAGTGTAGAGAGAGACAGTCACACAGCAGAGACTCACCAGGGTCCAGTGTAGAGAGAGACAGTCACACAGCAGAGAGACTCACCAGGGTCCAGTGTAGAGAGAGAGTCACACAGCACAGAGACTCACCAGGGTCCAGTGTAGAGAGAGACAGTCACACAGCAGAGAGACTCACCAGGGTCCAGTGTAGAGAGAGACACTCACACAGCAGAGAGACTCACCAGGGTCCAGGACTGTAGAGGACTTGTCCATCTGTCAGGATGCTGTGAATATAGCTCAGACCCTAGTCTTGTTGTGATCCAGGTGAGTCTCTACAGGTGAACCTGTTTCTCTGCCCCACAAGAGAAATGTAAGGCATCGCAGTCAGACAGCAGCTGCTGGTGCCCAGACTTGTTCAGAGGACACCACCCTGCCTTCTCCTCCCTCCAAACTGTCAATATCGGGAGTGAAGGGAACATCTCATTGAAAAAGACACACCTGCTGCAGTCTGAGCTTGTGAATGGACTCATCTTAAATAAAAACACCCCTCACAAGATATAGAAACCATTATAACCCACAGTGGGAGACTCCACACCCACAGCTCAGCTCTGTACTGTGAGTATAGAGCCTGGAGAAGAGGCAGCAGCTCAGTGATGCAGCAGTAACACTCTCAGTGGGAGACCCCACACCCACAGCTCAGCTCTGTACTGTGCGTATAGAGCCTGGAGAAGAGGCAGCAGCTCAGTGATACAGCAGTAACACTCCCAGTGGGAGACTCCACACCCACAGCTCAGCTCTGTACTGTGAGTATAGAGCCTGGAGAACAGGCAGCAGCTCAGTGATACAGCAGTAACACTCCCAGTGTCACACCTCAGCATGTCTATGAAACAACCACAGGGACCCAAACAAGTTGCATCAGTTGTATTGAAACTCATCTGGCTGGAAACTGTACTTTTATTCCCAAAGGCAAATTGCACAGGAGGGAGGGCCATCTCCCTGCAAACAAGCTTGGACCTGCAGCCCTGTGGGAGCCTGGTATGAGCCTGCAGAGACTGACAGGGGACAGGCCCAAACCCCCAGCCCCGAGACTGACAGGGGACAGAGATCACAGGTCTCCCATAAAACACCTCTGAACACAACTGGCGGTCACAGGTCACGCCAACAAAAACAGAAAGAACCAGGAACCAGGTGAAGATCCACTAACACACAGCACAGCTTCACTAAAAGAGTTTTAATTAAAAAACAACGAATAGAGACTTTTTAAGAACAGAATTAAAACAGAGGCTCTTCTTCCAGAGGCCCCAGTGGATTCTGGGTACTCCCGCCATGTGCCCGTCTTGCCAACTCCTTCCTTCGCGACCCAGATCGAGTCCACTCAGGCCTGCTGGGTACCGCGGCTGCCGTCACAGTCCGGGCATGACATAGGCGATGTTGTCCAGAGTGTTGGACTGAGAGAGACAGAGAGAGTGAAAACACTGTCCGACACAGAGAGCAACACCCCAGCAGAGCAAGATGGACAGAGAGAGAGCCTGAGGAACAGTGAGCCTGTCTCCCAATCATGCCCCATCTGTCTACAGTAGATGTCAATATTTTATGATATGTCTTTGTTGTAAATGTCTGTAATATTTCTGTAGATTTTATTTTTCTTTCATTTTTTGTTTTGATTCATGTTAATTTTATTATTTTTATTTGCTTTGGCAACACTGATTGTACCCATCGGTCATGCTAATAAAGCACCTTGCAATGAATTGAATTGAGAGAGCTCAGAGCTCAGAGAGACAGAGACACAAGAGATCAGAGCTCAGGGAGACAGAGACACAGAGAGATCAGAGCTCAGAGAGATCAGAGCTCAGTGAGATCAGAGCTCAGAGAGATCAGAGCTCAGAGAGACAGAGACAGCTCTCAGATAGAGACAATCAGACAGCTCAGAGCTCAGAGAGACGGAGAGACAGCCGTCAGGCAGAGCGCAGCCCGAGGAGAGGAAGAAGGACAGACAGCTGGGTTAGGGAACTCACCAGGACGTGTCGAGGGCAGGAGTTGAGCTCCGGGACCTGGGCAGTGAGACAGGTGAGCGGCCCCAGAGCACAGAGGATAGAGTCCAGGAGGACAGACAGGCTGCCGGACACAGCCACCATGCCCTGGAAACATAAAAATATAATAATACCTCACTTAGCACCACTCACAGCTATAGAGACACACAGACACTGAACATACAGCTGTGGACAGTGTTGAGGACAGTGCTGTGGACAGAGATGTTTGCAGTGCTGTGGATACAGTTGAGGACAGTGCAGTGGACAGAGCTGAGGACAGTGCAGTGGACAGTGCAGTGGACAGAGCTTAGGACAGTGCAGTGGACAGAGCTGAGAACAGTGCAGTGGACAGTGCAGTGGAAAGAGCTGAGGACAGTGCAGTGGACAGAGCTGAGGACAGAGCTGTGCTACACTCGCACTGTACTGAAGAGCTGTTGTGAGGGGGCTCTGACCTCGGTCTCCTGCAGCCGGTGTCCAATCAGGCTGAGCGATTCTCCCAGGAGCTGCAGGTGGGCAGCAGCGTCGATGGGGTCGACCTCTGGAGCACGAGCTGGAGACAGAGGCACAGCCACGGACCCCGAGGGAGACTTCCGGCAGGGAGAGGACACACTCCGCACTGACCCTGAGAGAGAGGGGTTAATACACACACTCCTCCTGCACACTACTGTACACTGAGAGAGAGGGGGGTTAATACACACACTCCTCCTGCACACTGCACTGAGAGAGAGAGAGGGGTTAATACACACACTCCTCCTGCACACTACTGTACACTGACACTGCACTGAGAGAGAGAGAGGGGTTAATACACACACTCCTCCTGCACACTACTGTACACTGACACTGCACTGAGAGAGAGAGGGGTTAATACACACACTCCTCCTGCACACTACTGTACACTGACACTGCACTGAGAGAGAGAGAGGGGTTAATACACACACTCCTCCTGCACACTACTGTACACTGACACTGCACTGAGAAAGACAGAGGGGTTAATACACACACTCCTCCTGCACACTACTGTACACTGACACTGCACTGAGAGAGAGAGAGGGGTTAATACACACACTCCTCCTGCACACTACTGTACACTGAGAGAGAGGGGGGTTAATACACACACTCCTCCTGCACACTACTGTACACTGACACTGCACTGAGAGAGAGGGGGGTTAATACACACACTCCTGTACACTACTGTACACTGACACTGCACTGAGAGAGAGGGGTTAATACACACACTCCTCCTGCACACTACTGTACACTGACACTGCACTGAGAGAGGGGTTAATACACACACTCCTCCTGCACACTACTGTACACTGACACTGCACTGAGAGAGAGAGGGGTTAATACACACACTCCTCCTGCACACTACTGTACACTGACACTGCACTGAGAGAGAGAGAGGGGTTAATACACACACTCCTCCTGCACACTACTGTACACTGACACTGCACTGAGAGAGAGGGGTTAATACACACACTCCTCCTGAACACCACTGTACACTGACACTGCACTGAGAGAGAGGGGTTAATACACACACTCCTCCTGCACACTACTGTACACTGAGAGAGAGGGGTTAATACACACACTCCTCCTGAACACCACTGTACACTGACACTGCACTGGTAACAGGTGACGCCTGCAGGTACAGGTGTGGTCTCTGTACCTTTGCTCTTGCCCGGCTCACTGGAGGAGCTCTTCCGCTTCACTGTTGTGGCCTCAGCCTTGTTCTGCTTGTGCTGCAGATACTGAGCCTTCTGTCGCCACACCTACTGACACAGAGAGAGACAGGTGAGCAGCGCTGCAGCCGCAGAGAGATACATGAAGTGAGGACAGACAGACAAGGAGCTCACCAGTTTGTCTTTCTCCGGCAGCTGTTTCCACACCTCCGCCAGCTTCCGGCTCAGCTCTCCGAACACTGCAGGCAGAATAAAACTCCCCAGTCACACAGCCTCACACAGACAGAATAAAACTCCCCCAGTCACACACAGCCTCACACAGACAGAATAAAACTCCCCCAGTCACACAGCCTCACACAGACAGAATAAAACTCCCCCAGTCACACACAGCCTCACACAGACAGAATAAAACTCCCCCAGTCACACACAGCCTCACACAGACAGAATAAAACTCCCCCAGTCACACAGCCTCACACAGACAGAATAAAACTCCCCCAGTCACACAGCCTCACACAGACAGAATAAAACTCCCCCAGTCACACACAGCCTCACACAGACAGAATAAAACTCCCCCAGTCACACACAGCCTCACACAGACGCACTGACCCAGGCCCGGATGTGTAACACCAGAACAGCACACAGTCTCACTGAGGACACACAGACGCACTGACCCAGGCCCGGATGCTCTGAGGTGATGTTGACCCGATACTCCTTACAGAACACCTGGTACGCCGTCATGTTCTTCTTCTTGGGCTGCAGAGGGAGAGCAGACAAGGAGAGGAGTGCGTGACAGCCCGAACCCGGGACTTGTGGCCCGGCAGCCTGTCAGAACACTGTGCTCTTTCCACACGAATCCCCTGGAACAGCGCCGTCAGAGTACCGGAGCGGAGTTCTGGACCGGGTCAAGACCTCCCCAGACCCAGTTCTCCAGTCCTGTCCACTGAGATCCTGCGGAGTACTGGAGCGGAGTTCTGGACCAGGTCAAGACCTCCCCAGATCCAGTTTTCCAGTCCTGTCCACTGAGACCCTGCGGAGTCCCGGAGCGGAGTTCTGGACCGGGTCAAGACCACCCCAGACCCAGTTATCTAGTCCTGTCCACTGAGACCCTGCGGAGTACTGGAGCGGAGTTCTGGACCAGGTCAAGACCTCCCCAGATCCAGTTCTCCAGTCCTGTCCACTGAGACCCTGTGGAGTCCCGGAGCGGAGCTGTGGGCCGAGATGGTTCTGACTGTAAGCAGCTGGGGGTCGGACACCCGACCGCTGGGCCAGCCTCGGGCTGCTGCAGTGTCCCGGGCCGGACTGCAGGGAGGAGTTTTCCCAGGATGTTTACACAATAACAACAACAATCAGAGCCCACCTTCTCCTTCTCCGCCTTCTCCCGGTCTCGCTCCTCCTTCCTCTTCTTCTTCTCGCTCTGCGATTCGCTGCCGGAGTGGTGATGCACCACGGCAGGCGGGCTCATCGCGAAGGCCCCGCCCCCCGAGGCCACACCCCCGTAGGCCCCGCCCGCGGGGGCCGGCCCTGAGCTGTGGTTGGCCGAGCTGTGCGTGTGGGCATGGCCCCGTGCCAGGTCAGCGGGGGTCAGCAGGACAGTGGTGGACCCTGTGGGAGACAGCAGCCCAGCTGTTGCTCAGCGTTCCACTGTGTCTCAGGTTGACCCTGCCAGCGTTTTAGTCACCCACAGCAGGTCTCACACTCGGATATAATCCTCCAGTGACCTGGCCCAGTCTCTCCTAGTGAGCCCCAGTCTCCCCCCGTCTCTCCCAGTGAGCCCCAGTCTCCATCAGTCTCTCCTAGTGAGCCCCAGTCTCCCCCCGTCTCTCCCAGTGAGCCCCAGTCTCCATCAGTTTCTCCTAGTGAGCCCCAGTCTCCATCAGTCTCTCTCAGTGAGCCCCAGTCTCCCCCCGTCTCTCCCAGTGAGCCCCAGTCTCCCCCAGTCTCTCCCAGTGAGCCCCAGTCTCCATCAGTCTCTCCCAGTGAGCCCCAGTCTCCCCCCGTCTCTCCCAGTGAGCCCAAGTCTCCCCCAGTCTCTCCCAGTAAGCCCCAGTCTCCTCCACAGAGCCCAAGTCTCCCCCAGTCTCTCCCAGTGAGCCCCAGTCTCCCCCAGTCTCCCCAGTCGGACCTGCAGCCCCGGCGCTCGGCCCCCCCTCTGCGCTCCTCTTGCTGGACTTGCTGTGCTTCTTGTCGCCACGGTGACGCTCTCGCTCCCTCTCCTTCTTCTTCTTGCTCTTCTTCGACTTCTTCTTCTTCTTCTGCACCTCGCGGTACGAGTCGTCAATCACCAGCTCCCCCGCCTCCAGCTCCGCCCCCGAGGAGGAGGAGTCCGCCCCCCGCAGGGGCCCCCCACACAGCCCTGGGGCCAGACGCCCTGAGAGAGAGAGGGGTTAATACACACACTCCTCCTGCACACTACTGTACACTGACACTGCACTGAGAGAGAGAGGGGTTAATACACACACTCCTCCTGCACACTACTGTACACTGACACTGCACTGAGAGAGAGAGGGGTTAATACACACACTCCTCCTGCACACCACTGTACACTGACACTGCACTGAGAGAGAGAGGGGTTAATACACACACTCCTCCTGCACACTACTGTACACTGACACTGCACTGAGAGAGAGGGAGGGGTTAATACACACACTCCTCCTGCACACTACTGTACACTGACACTGCACTGAGAGAGAGAGGGGTTAATACACACACTCCTCCTGCACACTACTGTACACTGACACTGCACTGAGAGAGAGAGGGGTTAATACACACACTCCTCCTGCACACTACTGTACACTGACACTGCACTGAGAGAGAGAGGGGTTAATACACACACTCCTCCTGCACACTACTGTACACTGACACTGCACTGAGAGAGAGAGGGGTTAATACACACACTCCTCCTGCACACTACTGTACACTGACACTGCACTGAGAGAGAGAGGGGTTAATACACACACTCCTCCTGCACACTACTGTACACTGACACTGCACTGAGAGAGAGAGGGGTTAATACACACACTCCTCCTGCACACTACTGTACACTGACACTGCACTGAGAGAGAGAGGGGTTAATACACACACTCCTCCTGCACACTACTGTACACTGACACTGCACTGAGAGAGAGAGGGGTTAATACACACACTCCTCCTGCACACTACTGTACACTGACACTGCACTGAGAGAGAGAGGGGTTAATACACACTACTGTACACTGAGTGAGACAGCTGAGAAAGGGGAGCAGTGTGAGAGAGAAAGGGGGACACGTGGGACTCCCCACCTTCCACCTCCACCTCCTTGACCACGATGGGCAGCGGGTCCTTGGGGTGCAGCTTCTTCCGGGGCGCCTTGGAGAGCAAGACCGCGCCCCCCGGCTTGCGACTGGCCTTCTTCAGCGGCACCCCCGAGGGCAGGGGCGAGGAAGAGGAGGACAGCGGCGAGGGGTAGCTGAACCCCTCGCCCCCCCCGCCCGACTCCCCCTTTTCCTTGGGGGACAGGATGAGCTTCATCTTGAGCCCGTCGGCCTCGCGCAGGGTGAGGGGGGGCTCGGGGGCGCCGGGGCCCAGCAGGGCCGACTTGTGCTTCTTGGAGGAGGAGGAGGGGGGGGGGCGGTGTGGGTGGGAGCCGGGGTGCGGCCGCCCCCCCTCGCCCCCCGACCGCCGCCGGTCCTTGTTGGAGTGGTGGTGGGGCGCGGGCCCCGGGTTCGAGGGCTGGGCGCCGGTGGCCAGCGGGGAGGTGATGGCCTGCAGGAGCCCCATCGCCGTGTCCGTGGGGTGGGGGGGCAGTGGGGGGACGCGCTCCAGCTTCCGCTTCTTCTTGGGCGGGAGGCCGCCCGGCGAGGGGGGGTCTGCAGAGGACAGAGAGGTCAGTACTGAGGCCGGGCCGGGCCGCGAGCCAGAACCGAGCCCGATACCGCACACACTGAGCCCGACACCCCACACACAGGGCTGGAGCAGTGTGGGACGACTGACACTAACAGCACGGTAAGACCCGGAGCGGATCGCACTGCTGTGGAACAGGAGTCTGATTGAGTACACGGTAAGACCCGGAGCGGATCGCGCTGCTGTGGAACAGGAGTCTGATTGAGTACACGGTAAGACCCGGAGCGGATCGCGCTGCTGTGGGACAGGAGTCTGATTGAGTACACGGTAAGACCCGGAGCGGATCGCGCTGCTGTGGGACAGGAGTCTGACTGAGTACACGGTAAGACCCGGAGCGGATCGCCCTGCTGTGGAACAGGAGTCTGATTGAGTACACGGTAAGACCCGGAGCGGATCGCGCTGCTGTGGGACAGGAGTCTGACTGAGTACACGGTAAGACCCGGAGCGGATCGCGCTGCTGTGGAACAGGAGTCTGATTGAGTACACGGTAAGACCCGGAGCGGATGGCGCTGCTGTGGAACAGGAGTCTGATTGAGTACACGGTAAGACCCGGAGCGGATCGCGCTGCTGTGGAACAGGAGTCTGATTGAGTACACGGTAAGACCCGGAGCGGATCGCGCTGCTGTGGAACAGGAGTCTGACTGAGTACACGGTAAGACCCGGAGCGGATCGCGCTGCTGTGGGACAGGAGTCTGATTGAGTACACGGTAAGACCCGGAGCGGATGGCGCTGCTGTGGAACAGGAGTCTGATTGAGTACACGGTAAGACCCGGAGCGGATCGCGCTGCTGTGGAACAGGAGTCTGATTGAGTACACGGTAAGACCCGGAGCGGATCGCGCTGCTGTGGAACAGGAGTCTGATTGAGTCCACGGTAAGACCCGGAGCGGATGGCGCTGCTGTGGAACAGGAGTCTGATTGAGTACACGGTAAGACCCGGAGCGGATCGTACACGGTAAGACCCGGAGCGGATCGCACTGCTGTGGGACAGGAGTCTGACTGAGTACACGGTAAGACCCGGAGCGGATCAGATTGTCATCCTCTTACCTCTGTAGTAGTACTCCTCACTTGAGTGCTTCTTCTTCTTCCTGTGCGGGTCTCCCCCCAGCAGGTACAGCTCCGAGTCCTGACAGGGAGAGAGGGAAGAGGGAATTACAGGAAATCCCGCATCCACTGAACGAGAGGAGAGGAGGGCAGACATACAGGGGTTATTAGGTCACACACACAGCTACACAGGAGCAGTGGCAGTCATTTCTAACGAGGGCAGTGTGCAGCTAAAATGCAGCCATGTTCACTAAGGGCAAAGGCAGTGCGGTACCTTGGGCCGTTTCTTGGAGGACTTGCGGACTTGAGCAGCGATCTCCTCCTCCTCCCGCAGCAGGTCCTTGTAGGAGCGTTTCTTCTCCCTCTGACTGCGGCCAGCAACCAGCCCCATCTCCTCCACACCCCCCTCCAGCACTGACACCTCTGACCCGGAGAGAGAGGTTAATACACACACTCCTGTACACTACAAAGGAACAAGTAATAGGTTTATTCCATGCTGAAAAACACCTGAAGAAGGCTCCACGGCCGAAACGTTGTGTTCTCTTTCTTCTTTTTTTCAGCATGGAATAAACCTATTACTTGTTCCTTTGCAGCCTACGCATGCTGACGCAGCTACCCACCTGAACTACTCCTGTACACTACTGTACACTGACACTGCACTGAGAGAGAGAGGGGTTAATACACACACTCCTCCTGCACACTACTGTACACTGACACTGCACTGAGAGAGAGGGGTTAATACACACACTCCTCCTGCACACTACTGTACACTGACACTGCACTGAGAGAGAGGGGTTAATACACACACTCCTCCTGCACACTACTGTACACTGACACTGCACTGAGAGAGAGAGGGGTTAATACACACACTCCTCCTGCACACTACTGTACACTGACACTGAGAGAGAGGGGTTAATACACACACTCCTCCTGCACACTACTGTACACTGACACTGCACTGAGAGAGAGGGGTTAATACACACACTCCTCCTGCACACTACTGTACACTGACACTGCACGGAGAGAGAGAGGGGTTAATACACACACTCTTCCTGCACACTACTGTACACTGACACTGCACGGAGAGAGAGAGGGGTTAATACACACACTCCTACTGGTACACGTCACAGAAATGAATTCAGAGAGACAGTTACCCAGCACTCCCTTCTTCTTGATCTCCTCGTATGACATGACTCCGAGCACCTGTCTGTCTGACCGTCACTCAGTGTCCACAAGGTCACAAGACCCTCCCTCTGTCCGGCACCGTCTGTGGGCTGGAAACACACTGGAGTCAGTGAGACAGCAGGATCCAGCAGCCTGTCTCTCTCTCTGCTGTCAGCACTGACAGACACACGGACACGCTGGAGTCAGTGAGACAGAAGGATACAGCTACAGATCTACTATCCTCATGTCAGTAAGATGACTACAGCGGGGAGGGCAAGGACTTATAACAAGAGGCACTTCTTCACACAAAGGGTGGTGGGGGTGTGGAACAAGCTGCCCAGCAGTGCTGTCAGGAGACAGCTGGCAGGCCCACATGCCTGATCAATAACCTGTGTTTTTGTTCCTGGAGCTGGGCAGCTGATGCCTGCTCTCCAGAGAGCAGTGAGGGGAGAAGCCGGGCTCACCGGCTCACCGGTCTGGTCAGAGGGCTCGGCCCGGTTCCGGCCAAGGCCGCTGACGAAGTCAACCCTGCCAGAGGGAGACGGGTCTCTACAAGGAGAGGGGTTGGGGAGGGCGTCTGGGTGAAGCCCCGACTCTCTGGGATTGTTCGGGAAAGGGTCGGGAAGGATTCCGGGATTGAGAAGAGTCCGGGGCGGGCTGAGCAGAGGGAGAAGCTCCGCAGAGCACGAATATCGCCGGCAACGCAGGCTGCTGCCCTAATCATCGCTATTAAAGCTTTTTTAATGGATTGACAGCTTATTCACACGTATTTCGCATGTAAAGGTTGGTGCGTGAGACAAGGGAACAAGCACGATATTGCAGCCTCTCACCAGCTCACCCGGACCGGCACACGGCATCGCGATCCAACCGGATTAGCCATGCCAGCCATTCCCTGTGAAACGCACCACGGTCCGGTCCAGGTCCCGATACAGAACCAGCCGCTTCCGACCCGGTGCGCCGGACCGGGATCACGATCCGCGGCCGCTGGACTGCTCTTCGCGATAAAATCGTCTCCCACTCTCACCGTTCCTCTTTCCCGCCTGAGCTCTTCAAAAACACCCACACACACACAAGAAACACACCCCCTCTCCCCTTCGCCGCATCAATCACCCAGCACTCCCCCCGGACCCCACCCCGGTTGCAGCACCGGCCGTGACCGGGTGCGAGCGCACCCTCCCGGGAGGACTTCCTACTCGAGCCCGAGGCTGCGGGCCCGCAGCAGGCCCGCTGGCTCCGACCGCCCGAGTGAACTCCAGCCAGCGCCGGCTGGGGGTCCTCGCAGGAGAGTCACCTTGCGAGGAGGGGTCGGGAGAGGGGAGGAATACACAGCGTCGCCCGGTACCTTCGCAAAGATCCGTGAAATGGCTACTCCGCTGACTCGGTCGCCGCCATCTTTTTCTTTCCAAAACAACAACAGAGAAGAGGGCGGGGAGGAGAGGAGACGGACGGGCGGGCGGAGCCCTGCTGCCGCTCCGCTCGGAGACGAGCCCGGGCCCGGCCGCTCTCACAGGCTGACCCGGTTCGGACGCGCACAGCCGGCGAGGGCTAATTTGTGCACGTCACTAGAGTGGGCTCCGTCCGTGCGGCAGAACCGGGACCCGTCGGAACCGGCCTCAGCGCCAGTAACAGCAGGGGGCAGCAGGGAGCGGGGTGTCTGTCACCTTTCGGTGCAGGGGTACCCCGGGACCCCAAACCTGCCGAGCTGAGCTCTTAGTCATGTGATCGAGCCCCTGAACTGCAGGTTCATCAGAACCTAGACACTGACACAGACATCAGACTGGAGACGGGAGAGAGGAGACACAGACCCCAGACAGGACAAGAGAGAGGAGACATAGACCTCACACAGGTCAGGAGAGAGAAGAGACAGATCCCAGACAGGACAGGAGAGACACAGACCACACACAGAACTCACACAGGACAGGAGAGAAACAGACCCCAGACAGGACAGGAGAGATAGGAGACACAGACCTCACACAGGACAGGAGAGAGAGGAGACAGACTCCACAGAGGAGTTCACACAGTCACCATGTTTCTGGGACATGAGAGAACATGCAGGCTTCACACAGATGGCTCTACAGGCTTGATAGAGGCCATGTAGTGTGTAACTGCCCAACCCCCACACAAGCACAAGCAGAGAGCCAGACTGACACCAGCTGTGATTCTTTATTGTCACTCTGGCCCAGCGGAGAGCCTGGGTACATTACAACTACAACACAGCCTTCACAGACAGGTCTGCAGACCCCAGAGGCACACAGACGCAGTAGGAGTGGAGCCACTGATCACGGGGGGCACTACAGCACTTAACTGTGTCCTGCACAGATCCCCAGTCATGTTCCTGGAGAGCAGCGCTGCTCCTCTGCTTGTAGGGGGCGCCCTGATCCCCAGGGGACACTCTGATCAGTGTGTATTCATCAGAGTGCTGCAGGAGTACCTCGCAGAGAGTGTGCAGGTGTGAGTGTGCGAGTGTGTAGGTACAGTGTACAGGTGTGCGAGCCTGCACGTGCTGGTGAGAGTGTGCTGGTGTGAGTGTGCGAGCGTGCACGTGCTGGTGTGAGTGTGCCAGTGCGCACGTGCTGGTGTGAGTGTGCCAGTGAGCATGTGCTGGTGTGAGTGTGCGAGCGTGCACGTGCTGGTGCGAGCGTGCACATGCTGGTGTGAGTGTGCTGGTGTGAGTGTGCGAGCGTACACATGCTGGTGTGAGTGTGCCAGTGAGCACGTGCTGGTGAGAGTGTGCTGGTGTGAGTGTGCGAGCGTGCACATGCTGGTGCGAGTGTGCTGGTGTGAGTGTGCGAGCGTGCACGTGCTGGTGCGAGCGTGCACGTGCTGGTGTGAGTGTGCCAGTGAGCATGTGCTGGTGTGAGTGTGCGAGTGCTGGTGTGGCCTCCAGAGGGCCTGAGGTCTCCCTGGGAGACAGTCCAGTCTCTCTCAGCACGGAGCAGCAGGGGGCGCTGTGTGCAAGATGATCTACCTCTCGCTCAGGCTCTGCATCTGTAGGCTGAGCGACGTGAAGCTGGCCAGCAGGTCCGTCACCTCGTCCACCTGCAGCACACAGAAAGACAGGGGCATCACGACCCCAGCACCCCTCCTATCTCCACTGTAAGAACTGACCCTCACCCCCCCCCACCACACACAGATCAGACACCCCCTCACCCCCCCCACCACACACAGGCTGCCTGTGTCCAGTGTCTCTGGCCAGGCTGTGGTCACTGAGCCTGTCCTCTCTGGACAGCCGGGTCTGCCTGTGTCCAGTGTCTCTGGCCAGGCTGTGGTCACTGAGCCTGTCCTCTCTGGACAGCCAGGTCAGTCTGTGTCCAGTGTCTCTGGCCAGGCTGTGTCACTGAGCCTGTCCTCTCTGGACAGCCAGGTCTGTCTGTGTCCAGTGTCTCTGGCCAGGCTGTGGTCACTGAGCCTGTCCTCTCTGGACAGCCAGGTCAGTCTGTGTCCAGTGTCTCTGGCCAGGCTGTGGTCACTGAGCCTGTCCTCTCTGGACAGCCGGGTCAGTCTGTGTCCAGTGTCTCTGGCCAGGCTGTGGTCACTGAGCCTGTCCTCTCTGGACAGCCAGGTCTGCCTGTGTCCAGTGTCTCTGGCCAGGCTGTGGTCACTGAGCCTGTCCTCTCTGGACAGCCGGGTCTGCCTGTGTCCAGTGTCTCTGGCCAGGCTGTGGTCACCGAACCTGTCCTCTGGACAGCCAGGTCAGTCTGTGTCCAGTGTCTCTGGCCAGGCTGTGGTCACTGAGCCTGTCCTCTCTGGACAGCCGGGTCAGTCTGTGTCCAGTGTCTCTGGCCAGGCTGTGGTCACTGAGCCTGTCCTCTCTGGACAGCCAGGTCTGCCTGTGTCCAGTGTCTCTGGCCAGGCTGTGTCACTGAACCTGTCCTCTCTGGACAGCCAGGTCAGTCTGTGTCCAGTGTCTCTGGCCAGGCTGTGGTCACTGAGCCTGTCCTCTCTGGACAGCCAGGTCAGTCTGTGTCCAGTGTCTCTGGCCAGGCTGTGGTCACTGAGCCTGTCCTCTCTGGACAGCCAGGTCTGCCTGTGTCCAGTGTCTCTGGCCAGGCTGTGGTCACTGAGCCTGTCCTCTCTGGACAGCCGGGTCTGCCTGTGTCCAGTGTCTCTGGCCAGGCTGTGGTCACCGAACCTGTCCTCTGGACAGCCAGGTCAGTCTGTGTCCAGTGTCTCTGGCCAGGCTGTGGTCACTGAGCCTGTCCTCTCTGGACAGCCAGGTCTGCCTGTGTCCAGTGTCTCTGGCCAGGCTGTGGTCACTGAGCCTGTCCTCTCTGGACAGCCGGGTCTGCCTGTGTCCAGTGTCTCTGGCCAGGCTGTGGTCACTGAGCCTGTCCTCTCTGGACAGCCGGGTCAGTCTGTGTCCAGTGTCTCTGGCCAGGCTGTGGTCACTGAGCCTGTCCTCTCTGGACAGCCAGGTCTGCCTGTGTCCAGTGTCTCTGGCCAGGCTGTGTCACTGAACCTGTCCTCTCTGGACAGCCAGGTCAGTCTGTGTCCAGTGTCTCTGGCCAGGCTGTGGTCACTGAGCCTGTCCTCTCTGGACAGCCAGGTCAGTCTGTGTCCAGTGTCTCTGGCCAGGCTGTGGTCACTGAGCCTGTCCTCTCTGGACAGCCAGGTCTGCCTGTGTCCAGTGTCTCTGGCCAGGCTGTGTCACTGAACCTGTCCTCTCTGGACAGCCAGGTCAGTCTGTGTCCAGTGTCTCTGGCCAGGCTGTGGTCACCGAGCCTGTCCTCTCTGGACAGCCAGGTCAGTCTGTGTCCAGTGTCTCTGGCCAGGCTGTGGTCACTGAGCCTGTCCTCTCTGGACAGCCAGGTCTGCCTGTGTCCAGTGTCTCTGGCCAGGCTGTGGTCACTGAGCCTGTCCTCTCTGGACAGCCGGGTCTGCCTGTGTCCAGTGTCTCTGGCCAGGCTGTGGTCACCGAACCTGTCCTCTGGACAGCCAGGTCAGTCTGTGTCCAGTGTCTCTGGCCAGGCTGTGGTCACTGAGCCTGTCCTCTCTGGACAGCCGGGTCAGTCTGTGTCCAGTGTCTCTGGCCAGGCTGTGGTCACTGAGCCTGTCCTCTCTGGACAGCCAGGTCTGCCTGTGTCCAGTGTCTCTGGCCAGGCTGTGTCACTGAACCTGTCCTCTCTGGACAGCCAGGTCAGTCTGTGTCCAGTGTCTCTGGCCAGGCTGTGGTCACTGAGCCTGTCCTCTCTGGACAGCCAGGTCAGTCTGTGTCCAGTGTCTCTGGCCAGGCTGTGGTCACTGAGCCTGTCCTCTCTGGACAGCCAGGTCTGCCTGTGTCCAGTGTCTCTGGCCAGGCTGTGGTCACTGAGCCTGTCCTCTCTGGACAGCCGGGTCTGCCTGTGTCCAGTGTCTCTGGCCAGGCTGTGGTCACCGAACCTGTCCTCTGGACAGCCAGGTCAGTCTGTGTCCAATGTCTCTGGCCAGGCTGTGGTCACTGAGCCTGTCCTCTCTGGACAGCCAGGTCTGCCTGTGTCCAGTGTCTCTGGCCAGGCTGTGGTCACTGAGCCTGTCCTCTCTGGACAGCCGGGTCTGCCTGTGTCCAGTGTCTCTGGCCAGGCTGTGGTCACTGAGCCTGTCCTCTCTGGACAGCCAGGTCAGTCTGTGTCCAGTGTCTCTGGCCAGGCTGTGGTCACTGAGCCTGTCCTCTCTGGACAGCCAGGTCAGTCTGTGTCCAGTGTCTCTGGCCAGGCTGTGTCAGGGTGTCCAGGCCTGCCTGCTCTCACCTGTGCCTTGGTGCTGGTGTTCTGCAGCTGTGTACAGATGTGCTCCAGCCTCTGTCTCTGCTCATGCTGTCCCACGCGGTTCAGGTACTCTCGCAACATCTGGATAATCTGCCACCCACACAGCGAGAGTCAGTCACTCACCTGGGTCCCTCAGCCAACTGACCATGTGCACGTGTGTCAGTGTCCAGGTGTGTGACTGTACAGGTGTGTCAGTGTCCAGGTATGAGTCAGTGTCCAGGTGTATTGGTGTCCACGTGTATGTTGGTGTCCAGGAGTGCGTCAGTGTCCAGGTGTACTGGTGTTCAGGTGTGTCGGTGTCCAGGTGTGTCAGTTACCTGAGTGACCTCCCCGCGCAGCGTCTCCAGGGTGTGCGACTCCCCCTCCTGCAGGATGTTCAGTTTGGACTTGGCCAGGTGCAGTGGAGTTCTCCCAGCGCGGTCCAGTGCATCCACACGCGCGCCTGAACACACCCAGCCCCACTGGTCAGCACCCAGCAGCCCAGGGACTCGGACCCAGTGTCTCCCAGTCTGTCCCCCAGTCCCCTCTCCAGACTCCCCCAGTCCCTCCCAGTCTCTCCACCAGTCAGTCTCCCCCAGTCCCCAGCCTCTCACCTCCTCTCAGCAGTGTGGTGATCACAGGCACGTGGTTCGTACAGGCAGCTGCAGACAGACAGACCAGTTAGCCTCTCTCAGCTGTCAACCCCCCCCCCCCCCCTCGCCGGTGGTCCAGTCCATCTCCCCCCTCACCCAGGTGCAGTGGTGTGTTCCCCAGCCCGTCTCTCTGGTTGGGGTCAGCTCCGGAGCTCAGGAGCAGCTGCACTGTCGGGGGAGACAGAGAGGCAGCAGACGTTAGCGAACGGCCGGCTCCCGCTCAGACCCCCCGCTGGGCCTCCCCCTCAGACCCCCCGCTGCACCTCCCACTGCGCCTCCCCCTCGGACCCCCCGCTGCGCCTCCCGCTGGGCCTCCCCCTCGGACCCCCCAATGCGCCTCCCGCTGCGCCTCCCCCTCGGACCCCCCGCTGCGCCTCCCCCTCAGACGCCCCGCTGCGCCTCCCGCTGGGCCTCCCCCTCGGACCCCCCAATGCGCCTCCCGCTGCGCCTCCCCCTCGGACCCCCCGCTGCGCCTCCCCCTCAGACCCCCCGCTGCGCCTCCCGCTGCGCCTCCCCCTCAGACCCCCCTCAGACCCCCCGCTGCGCCTCCCCCTCGGACCCCCCTCAGACCCCCCGCTGCGCCTCCCCCTCGGACCCCCCTCAGACCCCCCGCTGCGCCTCCCGCTGGGCCTCCCCCTCGGACCCCCCAATGCGCCTCCCGCTGCGCCTCCCCCTCGGACCCCCCGCTGCGCCTCCCCCTCAGACCCCCCGCTGCGCCTCCCGCTGCGCCTCCCCCTCAGACCCCCCTCAGACCCCCCGCTGCGCCTCCCCCTCGGACCCCCCTCAGACCCCCCGCTGCGCCTCCCCCTCGGACCCCCCTCAGACCCCCCGCTGGGCCTCCCCCTCGGACCCCCCGCTGCGCCTCCCGCTGCGCCTCCCCCTCAGACCCCCCGCTGCGCCTCCCGCTGCGCCTCCCCCTCAGACCCCCCTCAGACCCCCCGCTGCGCCTCCCCCTCGGACCCCCCGCTGCGCCTCCCGCTGCGCCTCCCCCTCAGACCCCCCGCTGCGCCTCCCGCTGGGCCTCCCCCTCAGACCCCCCGCTGCGCCTCCCGCTGCGCCTCCCCCTCAGACCCCCCGCTGCGCCTCCCCCTCGGACCCCCCGCTGCGCCTCCCGCTGCGCCTCCCCCTCAGACCCCCCGCTGCGCCTCCCCCTCAGACCCCCCGCTGCGCCTCCCCCTCGGACCCCCCTCAGACCCCCCGCTGCGCCTCCCCCTCAGACCCCCTGCTGCGCCTCCCCCTCAGACCCCCCTCAGACCCCCCGCTGCGCCTCCCCCTCGGACCCCCCGCTGCGCCTCCCCCTCGGACCCCCCGCTGCGCCTCCCGCTGCGCCTCCCCCTCAGACCCCCCGCTGCGCCTCCCCCTCAGACCCCCTGCTGCGCCTCCCGCTGCGCCTCCCCCTCAGACCCCCCGCTGCGCCTCCCCCTTGGACCCCCCGCTGCGCCTCCCCCTCAGACCCCCCGCTGCGCCTCCCCCTCAGACCCCCTGCTGCGCCTCCCGCTGCGCCTCCCCCTCAGACCCCCCGCTGCGCCTCCCCCTCAGACCCCCCACTGCGCCTCCCCCTCAGACCCCCCGCTGCGCCTCCCGCTGCGCCTCCCCCTCAGACCCCCCACTGCGCCTCCCGCTGCGCCTCCCCCTCAGACCCCCCACTGCGCCTCCCCCTCAGACCCCCCGCTGCGCCTCCCGCTGCGCCTCCCCCTCAGACCCCCCGCTGCGCCTCCCACTGCGCCTCCCCCTCAGACCCCCCACTGCGCCTCCCCCTCAGACGCCCCGCTGCGCCTCCCGCTGCGCCTCCCCCTCAGACCCCCCGCTGCGCCTCCCGCTGCGCCTCCCCCTCAGACCCCCCACTGCGCCTCCCCCTCAGACGCCCCGCTGCGCCTCCCGCTGCGCCTCCCCCTCAGACCCCCCACTGCGCCTCCCCCTCAGACGCCCCGCTGCGCCTCCCGCTGCGCCTCCCCCTCAGACCCCCCACTGCGCCTCCCCCTCAGACCCCCCGCTGCGCCTCCCGCTGCGCCTCCCCCTCAGACCCCCCGCTGCGCCTCCCGCTGCGCCTCCCCCTCAGACCCCCCACTGCGCCTCCCCCTCAGACGCCCCGCTGCGCCTCCCGCTGCGCCTCCCCCTCAAACCCCCCACTGCGCCTCCCCCTCAGACCCCCCACTGCGCCTCCCCCTCAGACGCCCCGCTGCGCCTCCCGCTGCGCCTCCCCCTCAGACCCCCCGCTGCGCCTCCCGCTGCGCCTCCCCCTCGGACCCCCCACTGCGCCTCCCCCTCAGACGCCCCGCTGCGCCTCCCGCTGCGCCTCCCCCTCAGACCCCCCACTGCGCCTCCCCCTCAGACGCCCCGCTGCGCCTCCCGCTGCGCCTCCCCCTCAGACCCCCCACTGCGCCTCCCCCTCAGACGCCCCGCTGCGCCTCCCGCTGCGCCTCCCCCTCAGACCCCCCAGACCCCCCACTGCGCCTCCCCCTCAGACCCCCCGCTGCGCCTCCCGCTGCGCCTCCCCCTCAGACGCCCCGCTGCGCCTCCCCCTCGCTCACCGATGCCCTCGTTGCCGTTGCAGGAGGCGAAGTGCAGGGCGGTGCGGCCCTTGTCGTCCGCGGCGCAGGGGTCAGCGTCATCCTCCAGGAGGCGCCGCACTGCCGGCACACAGGCCCGCACGGAGAAAACATTACTACACACACACAGCACTACACAACACAGATCTACACTGTACACAACACACAACACACCACACAACACAGAGCTCCACAACCACAACACAGCACACTGCTGTACACACAGAACTACACTACACTGCAGACGGATACTAAGACTACAACACAGCACACAGGCCCACATGGAGAAAACATTACTACACAACACAGCACACACACATTACTACACAACACAGCACACAGGCCTGCACGGAGAAACATTAATACACAGCACACACACAGTACTACACAAAACAGCACACAACACACAGCACACAGACCCACATGGAGAAAACATTACAACACAGCAAACACACAGTACTACACAACACACCACACAAGACAGTACTACACAGCATACCACACACACAGTACTACACAACACAGATCTATACTGTACACAACACACAACACAGCACTACTACTACATAGCACTACACAACCACAACACAGTGTACAGTGGTGAGGTTGGGGTGGGGTACAGTGGTGAGGTCAGGGGTCAGGGGGTGAGGTTGGGGTGGGGTACAGTGGTGAGGTCAGGGGTCAGGGGGTGAGGTTTGGGTGGGGTACAGTGGTGAGGTCAGGGGTCAAGGGTGAGGTTTGGGTGGGGTACAGTGGTGAGGTCAGGGGTCAGGGGGTGAGCTTACCTGTGTCAATGTCATTGCTATTGGCTGCCTCTCTCAGCCTCTTCCCAGCTGAACACAGAGAGAGAGAATCAGAGGACACACTAACAGTACCCACACACAACCGACGCTCCTGACACAACCAACACTCCTGAATCCCCTGACACTAACACAACCGACACTCCTGACACAACCAACACTCCTGAATCCCCTGACACTAACACAACCGACACTCCTGACACAACCGACACTCCTGAATCCCCTGACACTAACACAACCGACACTCCTGACACAACCAACACTCCTGAATCCCGACTTTCACAACCGACAGCCCTGACACTAACACAACGGACAGTACTGACACAACAGAACGACACTCCTGACACTCACACAACCAACACAAGCGACTCTCCTGACACAACTGACACTACACAAGCTCTGCTGGGCACCCGACTTGACAGCGCTGACTCCACCAGCAGGGGGCGCTCTGCACTGTCCCGTAAGGTGACCAGGTGGGACACGACCCGTTACTCGGGCTGGTCTCTCGGTCACTCCTCCCTGGGCCTGAGAGCAGGGACTGACCCGCACGGCGGTCGGCCTGCGTCCCCGCGGGGAAAGGCGCTATACAGGCGGTGTGGGCCGCGCTGCTCTACGCTGCGGACAGCCCGCTAGGCGATACGAGCCAGAACCGGTACCGTGCGTCTCTCTCCCCAGCGGCGCGGCGCGCTGCGCTCTCCCGTGGCGCCTCAGGCGGCAGACTCCCAGCTTCCCGGGCCGGCGGGGGCTGCAGGGCTCGGGCTCGGCCCGGTTCGGATCCCAGAGCACGTGCAGGTACCGGAGTCCCGGGTCTGCGGCCGCACCGGCCCCGCCGAGCCGCACCCCGTCCCCCAGTCCGGCGAACCCGAACCCGGCCGCCTCCGCTCCGGACTCCCGATGCGGAGCCTCCGGCGGGACCACGTCCTCTCCATCCGAACTGGACCGCTCTTCGTCCGAAGCCACCACCGGGCTCCAGCCCTCCATTCCGAACCTTCTTGTGCGTGTTGTATTGCAAACTCTTGGTTTATTTACAAAAACACCGTGTCTGAAATCAGAACGCCATATCAGTCACTGCAAAGCATAACAAAACCACCAAGTTTGAAACTGCAGCCCCTGAGTCCACCATTTTGGCTCCGTACCCCTACTCTACAGAACGTGGAGAACTCTATTGTGCAGAGCCAAGATGGCACCTGTTTCACCGCTGTGGCGCTGTTTCATGTACGCATGCGTGTGAGGAAAGTGCGCCCACCCATTGTTTCTATTCCCGGAAGTGACTTGATTGATTCCTGTGAAGACCAATCAGAGAACGTCATTTGCACCCGCTCCGCCAATGAACACACTGGAGAGGTGGGACGTGGGGGGACTTTATTATTAATTCTTATTATTATTATAATAATTGCTTATACTTATATAGCACTTTTCTGGACACTCCACTCAAAGCGCTTTACTGGTAATGGGGATCCCCTCCACCACGGCAGCCATAGTGCACCAGATCACTCACCACACACCAGCTCTCAGTGGGGAGGAGAGCAGAGTAATGAAGCCAGTTCATAGAGGAGGATTATTAGGAGGCCATGATTGGTAAGGGCCAATGGGAAATTTGGCCAGGACATCGGGGTTACACCCCTACTCTTTTTGAGAAACACCCTGGGATTTTTAATGACAACAGAGAGTCAGGACCTTGGTTCTACGTCTCATCCGAAGGACAGCGCCTGTTTACAGTATAGTGTCCCCGTCACTATACTGGGCCATTAGGACCCACACGGACCCCAGGGTGAGCGCCCCCTGCTGGCCCCACTGACACCTCTTCCAGCAG
This sequence comes from Lepisosteus oculatus, assembly GCF_040954835.1. NCBI lineage: Eukaryota > Metazoa > Chordata > Actinopteri > Semionotiformes > Lepisosteidae > Lepisosteus > Lepisosteus oculatus. Next base: position 39,585,149 of record NC_090707.1, read on the forward strand.
CAACCTTAGTTTTTCCCAGGAGGTCTCCCATCCAGGTACTGGCCAGGCTCACACCTGCTGAGCTCCAGTGGGCTGCCAGTGGTGAGCTGCAGGGTGACGTGGCTGCTGGCTTAAGCCGACGAGGACCAGTACAAGTAATTAGCTCTGTGAATTTAGTGCTGCGTTTGTGTTGTTTTCGGACCCGAGATACTGCGCCGTCTGCCGAGCTCATGCGTGTTACTGGTGCAAGACTAACAGTTCTGCAATCGTGTTCCTCTGTTTGCCCAGGTGGGGGGCGGCGCTGGAGTTTGCATGTAATACCAGCATTTTATGTGCGTCTGTGTGAACAGGAAGATTAAATTTCTCTCTAATATCCAACCCTTATCAGACGAGCTGATAAGGTGTAGGGTGTAGCCTGAAAAAGCGAACTTTAGCAAACAATCGTATATTCTAACAAGCACGTCTTAAAACTTCACAGCGGTGTCCTGTTTTAAAAATCAGAAGTGATCAATTTCTCACCGTCTCCTTCTTCAATAAACACGCGCACCAAGGGCCTTGTAAAGATTCGACCCGCCAGTCAAGCCACGTGTGCAAAAAGGCTTGAATTTGCAACTTTACGAACAACAAGACAGCTGTTGCTCTTTTTGTGCAAAGAACACTCGTCAACGTGAAGAATAACCAGGATGTTGTTAAGTGGCACTGTGTACAAGGGCGACACGGATAAGGTATTAGATCACTTTATTGACAATATACAATTTCTTGTAAGTGTGCTCAAGTGCGCTTTATCAGGCTACGGCCGCAGCGCTTCTGATAATATGGAAGCCCGTTTCCGCCAGGGAGTAAAAACAACGCGCTATGGTACCTCGCAATTGTGACTTTGTATCTCAGAATTACGACTTCGAAATGCCCACATTTCATTGTCTGTCCTTTCGCTGTTGTAACGGATTCGGGTTCAAGGGCTTGTGCCCTCGCCGCTCCCACCCTAGTTCGTGCCTCACTGCATGGGCTCGAACCCAGGTCTTGCCAGCTGAGCTAAAGAAGGTCATTTGTTTGCTTTAGCTAATTAATCCCAGGAGCTCAGCCAGCTGTGTCTGGAGAGAAGCCAGGGTATGGGCTGCACCTACGTGCTGAGCAGCTTGTTCCCCCCTCCCACCCCTCTCTGTGTACAGTAGAGCCTCCTGTCCTGGCTGCAGGAGCTTATCCAACTGTGTCTGGAGAGAATATGTTCCCCTCTCCCACCACTCTCTGTGTACAGTAGGGCCTCCTGTCCTGACTGGAGGAGCTCATCCAGCTGTGTCTGGATAGAAGCCAGGGTATCGGCTTCAACAACATGGCTGGGCAGCTTGTTCCCCCCTCCAACCCCTCTCTGTGTACAGTAGAGCCTCCTGTCCTGGCTGCAGGAGTTCACCCAGTTGTGTCTCCCACCCCTCTCTGTGTACAGTAGAGCCTCCTCCTCTCAGTTTTTCCTGCTCTTCCTCCAGTTGTTACTTGTGCCCGCTGTATCGGTGTATGTGTGTTCATTTTGAGAAATCGTGGGACCCAGTTCCTCCAGCCTGCCCGTCTCTGCTCGCTGTTCTCTTTACACTCGGCTTGTACACGATGTTCCCAGTGCACACTGGACAGCTCCAAAGGCAGCACCTCCGGAGCTCAGTTGCAGGGGGTTCATGTTCCGCCCTGATATTCTCTGTGCGTTTAGCGAGTGTGCTCTGCTTCTGTCTTCAGTACCAGCGGGGCGGGGTCACTCCGGGGTTAACAGGTTTAAAGCCCCGGGCCGGTGTTCTTGTCGGGAATCTGCTCCTGATCTATAGGCTGTGGGCTGCTGCCCACCGCGAGGTGGCGCACACTGCTGCCACTCTCCACTCGCTGTCCCGCGTTCTCGTCTCCAACAGCTGATGCTGTGGTGTGTTACGTGGGGAATCGCGCAGGCAAGGATTTCACTGGGCTCCGGTCGGCGTGACGATAAACACGAAGCCTGAAATGTCGGTCTGTCCTGAGTGTTGTGTTTCAGCCACCCAGCCACGCGGCACCAGCCCCCACGTCCCGGGAAGGAGGGCCAGCTGTGGTGGGCTTCTCTGTGCGCCCCTCGGACAGAGGCTCCCCAAACCGTAACGAGCTCAGCAGAAAGACGAGAGATGAGCTCAGACCACCAGGTATATTCCCATTTCTCTCTTTGAGAATATTCAGATTTGAAGTAAATACTCTTACATTCATATTGTTGAAATAACTACGTGCAGTAATTTAATATTTTACAGTAATGTCCATTTCGTTGATTAAAGAAGTCTGTCAGTATATGTACGAGATGATACATATACTGTATATATATAGTTCAGGTGGGTAGCTGCGTCAAAAAAGACCCTACCACTGACTACCAAAAGGAAGTGGTATCCACCATTTCCCTTCTTATCAGCAGTAACGAGCTCCCCCAGGAGGCGAACCGGCTCATCATGGAACATCCACAGGTATCTCAATTTTACCTCCTCCCCAAAATCCACAAACCGGACACCCCTGGACGCCCCATCGTATCAGCATGTAACTGTCCAACTACTTACATCTCAGCCTTTCTCGACAGCCTCATGAGACCGCTGGTTGAAGATCTTCCCTCATACATCAAAGACACCAACCACGCGCTCCAACTTTTCAATGATTTCCAATTTCAGGGTACCGAATGCCACATTTTTACCATGGACATCACATCTCTGTACACCGTCATTCCCCATAATGACGGCCTTACAGCACTCAAGCACACGCTGGACAAACGCACAGTGCTTGATCCACCCACCCACACCCTGGTACGCCTTGCAGAATTGGTCCTCACACTGAACGCATTCTCTTTCAATAATCTTTTTTACCAACAGGTCAGTGGAGTTGCCATGGGCACCAGAATGGGACCCAGCTATGCCAACATTTTTGTCGGCTGGGTAGAAGAACGCTTCTTCGCCTCCTACACTGGCTATGTCCCTGACCTCTACAAACGATATATTGATGATTGCGTCGGTGCCGCCACATGCTCCAACGATCAGCTCGAGTTCTTCCTGCACCATTTCACCAACTTCCACCCGTCCCTCAAATATACAGTTCACATATCTTCCACCACTCTTCCGTTTCTAGACATCCACTTGTCTATCAACTACCCCCGACTTTCCACTTCAGTTTATTACAAACCCACGGATTCACACAGCTACCTCCTGTACAGCTCATTTCACCCCAACCACACTAAAAACTCTCTTCCTTTTTCACAGTTCCTTAGGTTACGAAGACTATGCAGCGACGACATCGACTTCGAGAACCAAGCCCTCGAAATGTACTCATTTTTTATCAACAGAGGATACCCCAGCAGTGTGATTGACAGGGCCCTTGCCCGAGCCAAAAACACCCCCCGGACCATCAACCCGATCAGGAACTCCCGCCGTAACAACCGCATTCCCTTGGTGCTTCCTTACCACCCTAACACACTTCCTATCCCCAGGACCATTAACCAGAATTTTTCCATCCTACAGGATGATCCCTCCATTGGGGCCCTCTTTTCTGATCGCCCTATCATCTCATATCGCCGACCACCTAATCTGCGTAACCTCCTTGTTCACAGCTCCCTTGACCGCCCTCAACAACCATCCACACCAGGCACTTTCCCTTGCAACAGAGCTCGCTGTATCACCTGCAAGTACACAGCCACCACCACACTCATTCAAGGCCCCTCAGGACAATTCCGGATCACCCAGACAGCATCTTGTACCTCCAGCAACCTTATTTACTGTATCTCTTGCAGTAAATGCCCAGCCATCTACATTGGTGAAACAGGAAGGAGACTCGGAGACCGCTTCAGAGAACACGTCAGGGCTGTGAAGATTAAAGATCTCTCCAAGCCCATTGTTTCTCATTTCACCTCTGACGGCCACGACCACACTAATCTCTCCGTCTGTGTTCTCAAAGACGGTTTTCCGAACTCATACATCAGAAAGACCACCGAAACTAAAATTATTCTGCAGTTAGGATCACACATTCTCCCTTCCCTTAACGACAGATTACTGTTCTTTTAAATTTTCTCCATTCATTGGAAGTTTCATTTCACACCTCTCTGCACCCATTCTGACTTCACACCTCTTGATTGGCCTCTCTTTCTGTCCCCTGCTCCCGCCTCTCACTCCTCCTCCCTCCCAACCTTTGTTCTCCAGCTACTTTACCTTTGCCTACTGCCCTGTCTCTCTCACACCTGAAGAAGGCTCCACGGCCGAAACGTTGTGTTCTCTTTCTTCTTTTTTTCAGCATGGAATAAACCTATTACTTGTTCCTGTATATATATATTCGTGTTTATGCTGCTCCGCTTGTATATCGCATGAACAATAAAAGATGTTCATCACGCTTATAAGAATATGTCTTGTTTGGTGTCTGACACCGCCAGGCAGGCTTGAAAGTCACCTTTATCAGTCACGTCACACGCCCACTTTCACAACCCGCGTCCGCACAGACACGCCGGTGGAACGGGTCAGACAGACGCTCCTCTCCCTCAGGGGACTGGAGCCAGTCGGGCCGGTGGGAGGCTGGAGTCTGAGCAGAGTCTCCAGCCCGGACACGTCGCAGAGGCGAGACGGATCCTGGCTGTGCGTTGGCCGGGGGTGTCGGTTTACAGGGCTCGACAGAGAAACGCTGGGGTTGCGTTGTGAACAGCAGCTCTCTGCACAGAGGGTGGCGGGAGGGTGGAACAAGCTGTGCAGACACGGCTCCTCCGGGAAACAGCTGGATGTTCATGAGTGGGAATTACCGCACACGCGCCAGACCCGCCGATCGCATTCCTGCCCCGGAGTCGATTACGCGCCAGCTCTCCAGTAATTAACGGGCGATTGAAAACGCTGCGCTGCAAACATGTTCACCTGAACAGTGAAAGTAAATCATCAGCTCTGAGCATCTCCCGACGGCTTTTCCGCCTCCCACCAGCGAGCTGGGACTGCGGCGGGACCCAGCCGGAACCCCCACTGCGCGCGCCAGGGCCACCGCGAGGACACATCCGCGAGCCAGGTGCCGAGTCTCGAGCGCGACTATAAGTGACATCACCTGATTCGCGCGAGCGCAGCTTCCCCGTGTCCTAAACCGCCCACTTCAGCGTTCCCGGATCCGAAATCTAGCGCCACTCTTCGGCTTTGCGCCTGGGACCGGCGACACCAGCAGCCTGTTCTGGCAGAATCCGTGTACAGCTCGGGACCGAGGGAGCCGGCAAAAAAGGGAACCGGGCCGAGACTTTGAGGAAACGGCCGAGCCTGCAGCGGCTGGAGGCACTCCTGCGTCGAGCCAGGAGTGAGATCACACGAGCAGCAGACTCGCTCTGGGATCACCTGTCGCGGGGAGAAAGGGAGCATATCCAGGTGAGTAACGTGTACAAGGTGAGCGTTGTCACCCCCGAGAGCTGCTGCACAAGGTGAGCGTTGTCTGCTCGGAGAGCTCTGGCATCCAGGACTCCTGTACGGGGCTGTGTGTTGGAGTTTGTGTACAGAGCCGTGTGTTGGGGCTCCTGTTCGGGGCCGTGTGTTGGGGCTCCTGTACGGCGCCGTGTGTTGGAGTTTGTGTACGGCGCCGTGTGTTGGGATTTGTGTACAGAGCCGTGTGTTGGGGCTCCTGTTCGGCGCCGTGTGTTGGGGCTCCTGTTCGGGGCCGTGTGTTGGGGTTTTAGCTCCCCGACGCCCCACAGAGAGGTGTAGGAGATACTTTCTGCCTGCAGCCATCCGAGTGCTGAAGAGCTCTCCAGCATGAAGACTCTGTTATCTTGGGCTTCTACGGTTTTTACTGGGCTTTTTTAAGAGTAGTGCACTGCATAGTCAGACCAGCTGTGTCAATGTACTAAGTTATATGTCTGTTTTGATATCATTGGCAAGTCTGTGTAGCTTTTTTTCATCTTTTATACCTATGAATTGTGTGGGCAGGTTAATTAAAAAAGTGTATTTAATCTCATCATATATGCATCACGTATACATGTATGAAGACACTGTGCACACAGTGTATCAGGAAATTCTGGTCAAGCAGGTTTTCAGAGACCGGTAGTGTCTTCCTGGGCTGTGATGGTGATCTAGAGTACAGGCCGTCCCTCGGGTCTGACACCAGCGGAACAGGGCGTTTCTCTCCATGACCCATAGGAAGGTTCCACCAGCATCCATTCTTGTATTGTCACATCGGCCCCCAGGGCCCCTGAGGGCCTCCGACGGTCGACAATCTTGCTTTCCCACCGACAGCAGACTCCTGCAGGTGCGTGTGACACAACTCCAAGACCAGTCTAACGAGCTGAACAAGCAGCAGCTGTACTGGAGTTCACAAAGCCTACAATCTCGTCATATTGTGAAGGTGGTGTACTTTGAGATTTTCATACAAGACCTTGAGAAAGTTCATCGCTTACGAATAATTCTCGGTTTCAGAGAGTAGGCATTCAAGGTGATCGAACAAGTAAAGGTCAAGGGTTTTCTTCTCTTTCCAGCTTGGGATAACCCTCTACTTGTTCCTTTGCAGCCTGCGCATGCTGACGCAGCTCCCACCAGAGCTCTTCAAGGTCAGCTGCGTGTGTGAAAGAAGAGAAGTCACCTGCAGCTCACGTCTAGCGGAAGGTGTGCATGTAGCAAACACAAGGGATGAGATATGACACAGGGACCCTGAGCCTGAAGATGCTGCCTTTCTGTCAGTCCTGCAGGTTTACTATTATTGTGAGTTTTCTTGGACATGAATTCACATTGCTGCCTCGTGGCGCTGGGGCCCTGGGTTCGAGTCTGCATCTGGGGTTCTGTCTGTGTGGAGTTTGCATGTTCTCCTCGTGTTCGTGTGGGTTTCCTCCAGGTGGCCCAGTTTCCTCCCACAGGCCAGAGACTTGCTGGTGGGGTAACTGGCTTCTGGGAGACCTGGCCCTGGGATGGGATAGACTCCAGCTCCCCTGCAGCCCTGAACTGGATGAGCCGTTAGAAGACAGAGGGATGAAGCCGGGTATACACGAGCTGAGACACCTCTCTGGAGACCGGCTGCCATAGTCCAAACTGGCAGCACCTGTGATTATCGGCAGCCGCTCGCTGAGTCCAGACGTCTGTCCAGACCAACATGGCCACCCCACTGCCCCCTCGTGGGCAATACCTGCCTGTACAGCAAACCGCTGCGAGCTTAATGATGTTTTTATCATGACAGTAGCCTTCCAAGGCTCTCATGAATTCTTACAATCCCCCTTCCTCCCAGACATTAGAGGACAGACTTCATAACGTGCTGACATGGCCGCAAATCAGGTACTTTACCTCAGGTGTCTTTGAAAGCAAGGACTGAATGAAGATGATAGTAAAAAGCCAGTGGCCCAATTACATGCATCAATTAGCACCAGTGATTAAGGGCCCGCGGCCCAGCTGGAACTAGAATCAGCAGACAGGAGTCCTTCTGGACCAATATTGAGAACCTCTGCAATGATACCAGAGTTTCTCACAATTTTCTAAAAACCTCCACCGATCTCTCCTCCTCCCAGACATCACACAGCTCCTGGCTGAGCCCTGTGTAGCCATCGGCGCCAGCCTGGGCCGGGACAGTCCTGGGCAGAGGCAGTGTGCTTCTGTGTGGACCAGCTCTGCAGAATCTCTCTCTCGGGAGCCACTGAGCCGTCTGATCCACAAGGAGGCAGAAACCATCACGTCCCACCCCTGCTGCAGGTCTGCTCGGCGCGGAGGTGAGCCAGTACATTCTCATATTTCCTCCTGTGTGAAACCTGTTTCCCCAGTAGACTCCCAACCTAGCAGGTTTAATTACGCAATATCCCTGAGGCACAACAGATTGCTCAGATATCATTCAATATCTGAAAATAAAGGAGAATAATTATAGGAGAAAGCTTAAAGTTTAAAATGTTGAGACACATATTTCAGTCAGAAAATGGACATCTTATTCTTCAGGATTCAGATCATTTCACTTTGTTGTAAATCTTGATGGGTTTTTCCAAGCACATTAGAATTAATTTACTTGCAGTGCCAGCTTCAGAACCACCGTTACTGACCACAATGTAGCAGGATAGTTTAGCTCAGTATAGGCCACAGGGCCAGGAATCTCCACAGACACACGCACTGTCCTCATTGAGTCTCCTTCTTCTTTCTTCAACAGGACAGACCATGTCATCCCTCTCTGCTCTCGGAGGTGTACGCACCATTTTGATCAGCACCCTCTTCCTGGGCTGTGTTGTATTTTTTGTACTCCTGTATATAAAACCGTCTCGTAGCTGGTTCTCTCATCACACTGCCTCACTACCCTTAGAGAAGACCCTCGTCTCTTCTGACAGAGACCAAAATGACACTGTTGTCCTCATCTGGCTCTGGCCATTTGGAAACCACTTTTCTTTAGAGTCCTGTAGCTCCACTTTCCGCATCGAGGGATGTCGATTAACAGCGGACAGGAACCTCTACAACATTGCGGATGCAGTTCTTCTCCACCACAGAGACATCAGAGCGGATCTGTCCAACCTGCCTCCTGCACACAGGCCCCCCTTCCAGAAGTGGGTCTGGATGAACTTGGAGTCACCAGCCAACTCGCCAAAAATACCCGGTCTCTCAAAACTCTTCAACCTGACCTTAAATTACCGACGGGACTCTGACATCGACGTTCCTTATGTGTCCCTCATTTCCAGAAGGGAACTTCCGAAATTTGAACTGCCAAAGAAGGACAAGCTGGTCTGCTGGATCGTTAGCAACTGGAGTCCTGGACACGCCAGGTCACAGTACTACGATGAGCTACGCAAACACATTGAAATCCACACCTACGGTGAAGCATTTGGGAAATACATCAGTGGTGAGAACCTTCTGCCCACAATAGCCAGCTGTAAGTTTTACCTCTCCTTTGAAAACTCAGCCTACCAAGACTACATCACAGAAAAGCTGTACAATCCACTGTCAGTGGGCTCAGTCCCGATTGTCCTGGGACCCTCTAGAGGAAACTACGAGAGCTACATCCCTGCAGGTGCCTTTATTCATGTGGACGATTTCCCTTCAGCAAAAGAGCTGGCTGAATATCTACAGGTGCTAGACAAGAGTGAGGAGAAGTACCTGCAGTACTTCTCCTGGCATGAGCACTTCACTGTGAAGAAGCCTTACTTCTGGTTAGAACATGTCTGTCGGACCTGCGATTATGTTAAAAGACACAGGGAGTACCAGACTGTCCCAGATATTGAGAAATGGTTTTGGGGTTAAAATTCCACATTGAGATCACAGCTCTTCTGTCTTTTGAGAGTTTCAGTTGCTCTGTTATGAGGGCTGCTGCTCTTGTCAAGGTCTTGAGGGCTATAGACAGAAATGAATAATTGTTGAGTGACTTCACAGTTCTGTAACCCACCTCAGTATGCGTTTGCTGTTCACACAGTACCTCCCACGAGTAACAGGAAAGCTAAGTCAAGGTTGCTGTAAGAAATTCGGATTTGCAATAAAAAGATTCTTATGAAGAAAAATAATGTCACCTTTCATTTCTGGGTATTTCTGTGCGTATATGTTGTACAACCTTGGAATAATAGCGCCTTTTGTGTTCAATCTCCCATATCAGGTGAGCATTAGTATTGGAACAAATGAACTTAAAGAACATTAAACTTCGGCTCCTCGGCCCATTGACATCACCGAACCCTTGGCCCGTTCTGTTGAGATGCTTTGCTCAGCCTCTACTGCAGCCATTTTCAGCGGCTGTTTGTTTTGGGGAGTTTCTGACTTTAGTCTGAGTCTCAGATCAGATTTCTGACTTCTGTCGAATCTCATCTGAATCTCTCAAGCATATTCCCTACAAAACCAAGAATTCAGTGTCTTAAATGTATTCTGAGATGTATTATTCCAAACATTAGAAAGTTATTCTGCTTGTAGTCAAGTTCCCATTTGGACAGAACTTTAAGTTCTCCTGCTGTTAACCCATCTTCCAGCACATGACCTTGTTCACCTAACACATTCTTAACATTCAATGCATTGCACATTTCTGCTATAAACGAAATCAAACAATGAATTTTACCAAAGGTTTTCTTGATTCCTTGAATCTTCGTAAAAATAACTTTGTAATTTGCAGATCGTTAAAAAACCGAGAATCTGGGGGAGGTTCATATTCTAGATGAATTTTTAAACGATCACCTAATGATACCTAATCAGCCCTCTGTCTGTCCAAACCTTAGTGTCATTTTAATGTTGGTTTAAAGTCTGGGTCTGCTTTAATTTCCCTTAAATATATTGAATCCTGTTTTATCTGCTTCCCTGCTTGTCTTTTATCTGCAGAAGAATCGGGATCTGTGGGATTTGAATCAGAGACTCCCACTGTTAAAAGTGTATCAGACCAACCTTAAACCTTGTAATCCATAAATCTGTAAAAGTGTAAATCTATAAAAGCATGAAGTAATTCTTCTCCTAAGAGGATCATTAAGGGAAGAAGATGTAGATGCAGCATCATCACTCAAATGTCAAAGCTACAAACCACTTCCTCATGCCAGACAGTAGCACAGTCTTCATTTCCAACACAGAGTATCCCTTCTGTCTGGTATCGTGCTCTGTTGCTTCAAAATGCACATTTATGGTGTGCACCCTGCAATTCTTATTAAATGAGCATCTCTCTTCTAGACCAACTGCACCACGAGTGCTGGTAAGATGTTCATTTGAAAGCAAAGGCAAATCTCATGTTGAAAAGCAGAAAGAAGAAACATGAAGTTTCGGCGTTGAGTCTGAAGCGTGGAATTAACCTCTACTATCAGGAAAAAGACTTCTCCACAGCCAAGCTGCAGTCACTTCAGCACCCACCTAATGGTCTGTGTTAAATGTCAGGTTACACAGACAGTTTTCCACTGTGTTTGGCACACATAATGAATTTCTGATTTCATTTTTTTATTCAATTTTTATTGCACTGTTATGATGTAACTTTATTCTGTAACTTTTCCCCGGTGAGCTCGCAGAAAAGACATTTCATTGCCAGCAATTACTGCTGCAAGCTGTATTGTTGTGCATTTGATAAACAAGCTGTGGTTCACTGACACCTGCTCCCTTGCAGCAGATTCAGGCTGCAAGGCCCCCCACTCAAACCTGATATTGATCAACTGCAACAGCATGTCAACGTTTCCCACGACGCACGGTGAACTCAACACTTGGAGCAGTGCCAAGTTGTTTTCACACGCGGATCTAAATTCAGATACAAGACACGCTTTTAATTTGAAACCCCCAAGTTGAGAGAGAAAATGTGAAAATAATGCAACATAATGGTCAACATCCACACACACTGGATCCCTGTGCTAGAGAGAACTCTGTGTAGAGCTGTGTAGAAGCATTCTCAATGGGCAGGGACAGACACCAAACAATGTGTGCAGCCCTGCCTAGAGAGCAGAGGTTCACTGATCACATCCAGTCAGCCCTGGCTACCCACAGAGTAGAGGGAGTGTTAAATATGTGTTGTTGTCATTTAACATTAGTCCTAGCCTGAATCTGCAAACCCTGCACTGGGCAGACAGAGGAGCTGCACCTTCTGCATTCCACACAGGCCCAGAATACCTTCCTCCTCCATCATCTTCCTCCTTCAGTCACTCTCCTGCCCACCACTGCAGTGTGTTACTGATGTTCCCTTCAGTCACTCTCCTGCCCAACACTTCCAATTCCTGGAAGCTCAAGTGAGGAAGGCAAGACCATGTAGAATCATAATGGAATTATTTCAATAAAAATGAGAGAATCCCGGAGTCCAAGCCCTGTTCCTCAACTGTAGACAACTGAAAATGTAAAATTATGCGAATTATAAAATATCTTGCTATAGTTATTTTTACTACATGACAGAACCCACACTGTTGCGTATCAGTAGAATCACTGGTGTCAATAATATTCTGCGTGTTCCTTTTTGCACTCTGTCAGCTGTTTTGCAGATGAATCCAGCCTCCAGTTTGCATGTTGCTTTGCATGATTGCTGGCGATGTGCGTCCTTTCTGCTCTGCGTTCCCTGATTCGGATCAGATCCAGTGCCATCTCCACACAAGCCCCAGACCACTGCAGGTCTTGTCAGGAATCCCTAATGAAGAGGTAGGTGGATCCTGTACAGACGCAGGAGCAGGTAGATGACAAGGCAGGCGGATCATCCAGTGTGAAAGGCGAGGCCGTGGTCCAAAGGACAAAGGTGATTCAGAAGTCAGGAAGTACGACTGAAGCAAAGAACCCGAAGCAAGAGGTGTGGTCAGGGTTGAGCGGAGTAAGCTACTGTAGGTCGAGCTCCAGAAAGTACACCGGCGACAAACGATCCGAGACGAGAGGCGAGGTCCAAAGGCGAAAGGCTAAAGGGGAATCCAGAATCCAGAACAACACGATACCGAGCAGCCAGACGCGGGTGTGAACGGCTAAAATACTGCAGCCGGCCGCAGGGCAGGGCGCCTGGTGCCGAGTTCACACGTGCGGCAGCGCTCGTAACTATCGCCCCCCTGCTGGCACTGGCTAGCTCTCCTGGGGGCTGTCTGGGCAGGGCGGCGTCGTGACAGGTATGTTTTCTACATTTCTTGAACTATGGCTCTCTCAGTGTCAGTGATCCTCTTGCTGGTGTGAGGGGAGTGATACATGACTTCCCACATGTAAAGCCAAGCGCTTCACAGCCCCTCAGAGAAGTCTCTCATGTTTAGCGAAGCAGGAAACACGGATCAGTCCCTCCTGCTGCCGGTGCCTTTCCACAGGTGTGTCCTGGGAGGGTGAGCTGCTGTAATCTGGATAACAAATACTGCTGATAATGACAATGGGTGTGTCAGTCACACCTGATCCTACCAGCCTGAAATATGACCCGTTTCCCCCTGCACACCTGTTGTCTGAAAAGTTTTCTACAGAAGAAACCGTTCCTGTTTGACCAGGTCTGCTCTCTTGGATTTCCTGATTGAAAAGTCCTGCAGCTCTGCGGGTGTCCTGAGCTCCAGCGATTACCTTTGTAGCAGCACGCTGCAGACTCTCAGCTACCTCACCGGTCAACATGCAGACCGCGGTTTTTGAAAATAAAATATCTCTACCACAGATTGTCTGAGTTGGCAAAACCCCCAGTTTTTCAAGGGCTCGCCCCTCAGACTCCCTCCTGCTGGTAACTGCCCAGCGGGTTGTGGCCTCAGACCGAGCAGCCAGACGGGGGAGTGGTGCAGCCCTTCTGCACTCTGGAGATGCAAGAGGGGCAGAAGCAGCCTTGAATGCAGCCCAAGTCTCTCCCCAACCACTCGAGAGCTGCTGAAAAGCTCGTTGAGACATTTCTCCCGTGTCAGACAACTCTTGGTTCATCCTGTTCTTCGAGGTGAGGCATTGAGCTTATTATTCTGAGCTATTAAATCCTCACTGTGGCAGTACTTCTCACGTCCTCGCGCTCACAGCTAGGAAGTGATCACTAGTACAGAAAGCAAGAGCTTCATCAGCCACTGGGAAAGCAGTCTCACACACAGTGCTGGGGTCACAGTGTTTATATGGTAATACAAAGTCACTGGCTTCTTGCTCTGATTAACAGCGACGATCTGCTGTGGTGCTCTCCTTGTAGGGTTTGCACAAGTGAAGCTGCGATTAAGGCAATCCGGGAATACCACCCCAGTGAGTGGCTGCCCAGCAGGCTCAACTTGTTTAGGCGTGTACAGTGTATAGAGTTACACCAGTCAGGTGTTTCTCACACCGGCTGAATCTTTCTCCGGCTCGAGTCCTTGGACAGCACCGCTGCCACCACAGGTAAAGACCATACTGACCTCTTTCGTCAACACCTCTCACATCACAGGTAGATACGCTAGTGTAGCCAGTCTGCTGTCACGTGTGTATTAATGTTGTCACAGGTGTATTCATGCGATCTCACAGGGTCACGGACTGTCATGCATTTTGAATGAGGGCTGTCTCAGCGAGGGCAATTGACTAGAAAACGTGCCTGATGCCACCGCCGTTAGGAAAGTCTGCTGTCGGATGTTTATTAATCTGTTTATTCTCACACATTTCATGTAGTGTGGAGATCTGAGCACAGCAACTGAAAGCAGGGGTTCAAGATCAACGCCTGATTGAAAGATATTATATGTGAATTTCAAACGTGAAAATTCCTAAGTTACTCTTTTCTGTTCTGAAAGGCTAAGGTGTGGTGTTGCACAATACAATAGTGTGGACAAAACAATAGGTTGCAGAAAACGTCTGCAAACGTCTATAGTCCCTGTAGACCTGGAACACTAATGTATTAATTGTTTTGAGGGCTGTGTTCTTTTAACAAAGTGTCTCGAGGACTGATATATTAAACAAAAGGCAGCCTCAAATTCGTCAAACTGAATATAGATGGATTCACTCTTCAAGAAGTGCGCTTCATCCAGGATAAAGCTAAGTGGATACAGCAGACCAGAAATGCCTGCTGTACTGGTTTGCTGTCTTTCAAGTCCTTTAAACTGGCTCCACTGATGTGCGTAGGATTCCAGGACTGTGCTGCAGTCAGCTGTGTGTTTTTGTGTGGTTCTCCGATGAGTGGACCTGTGGTTCTGCTGGCTGTGGTGTGTTTGTCCTGTCAGCGGTTCTGCAGTTCTGTTTTCAGTGGAATTCCAGAAACAGGAAGCTGTTCTGCAGGACCTGTTATTCTGATGATAAAGGAAGTAGTGGGACCCACAGGGGGCGACCGCAGGCTCAGATCCGGGAGGAGGGTCCAGCCTTGTGCCAGGTGTGTGTGCTGCTGACAGCAGGCCCGCAGGACAGCGAGTGACATCCTGTGAGAAGGATAAGTTCAGTGCAGTGGTGGTGTCGAAGAATTGCCACACCACGTCACAGTAAGGGAACGTCCAGGGGGAAGCACAGTACAGGACGGTATAATCTGACGAAATCTGCTTGGACAACAGGAAGTGGGCTAACGGCTGCCTGCACGGGGCTTAGGCGATGGAGGTTGACCAATGAAAGTTTCCGTTTTGTAACATGCGCTCAGGAAGGACAAAGGAGACGTTACAACCGCCATCCTGAGGCAACACTGTGGCCAGATCTCCTTCATCACGGACCAGGACCCCAGTTGTCCCATTATCCCTTTGCCCTCGCAGTGCAAACCGCAACGAGCCGTCTCTCTCTTCAAACTCACAGGTCCTACTCTTACGGGCTGCACTTCCAATCTCAGGCCAGCTGGTCCTGCTACTGCTGCCACCTTCTCGCTGGCTTATGCTCTGTCTTTGGCATCCCAGGGGCTTCACACACGTCAAGCCTCAACAATGCAGTCAAAAGGACTTGTTCTTAGTTCAGAGTTCAAAATATTCATAAGTATCAAACACAATGTAACAGAAGAGTCAATATATCCATATATATGCAGTGCCATCAAAACTTATCAGAGTCTTTCTATGATGCCCCTTTTAATTTACCCAGATCCTGAATGCTTAAACCGAAACCTTCTGAGAGTAAGGTAGAGTAAAGAAACGGCGAATGGCGATAAAACTAAAGAAGAAAAAAATATGTTGATTGTAAAAGAATTTGGTTGCAATAACTTAATATCTGGTGGAAGGAACAGCTTCCTTAAGTCTTTGTGGGTGAGTTTCAACCAACCCTCACTCCAGTTTGGTGCACTTTAGTCAGTTCTGTTTGAGCAGATTGCTGCTTGGGGTTCACTTGTGGACAGAAGTGTTTCCACAGACTCTGGATAGGATTCAAGTCAGGATTTTGACAGGGATGTTCAAGTACATTTACTTTCTTATTCTTAAGCAACTCAGGGCATACCGTAGGCCTTGCACTTTTGACATTGTCCTGTCACAAGGTGAATTTTTGACTCAGTTTTAGGTCTTAAGCAGGTTTTGCTGTATGATTTGCCAGTAGTTTGCTCCATCTGTGTTCCTATCTGTCTTGACAGACTTTCCAGTACCTTCTAATGAGAAGCAGTATTTTAATATAATACTACTCCAACACGCGTGACTGAGTAAAGATCTTTGCAATTTTTTATATCCTTTTCCTGATCTGTGCCTTCATACAACTGCTAGCCAGAGCTGATTTGAAAGCTGCTTGGTGTTCACGGTTGAATCGTGTTTGACATTTAAACCAGACTGTGGGAACTTAGAGGGACAGGTGTTTATTTCATAAAACATTATTTTTTTAATGAAATTATGTGAATCACTATTATAGCACACACGGGCCATTCAAGCTGTTGTGTGAAGTGTGAAGTTAATACTGCACATCTAAATTAATTTAGGTTTGGCACAGTAAGGGCTTGAATACTTGCAATCATGACTTCCTATTTTTCTTTCATATGATCTATTTACTTCCTACTTCTTTTGCTCTGAATGTGTAGAGAGTATTATGTAGTTAATATCAATTACTAGAACAATCCATGACTGCATGCTCTAAAGTCGTCTCTGAATTATTTTCCAAAACACTGTGGGTCACATAGCAAAGAATCTCCAAAGACACACGCATTGTCCTCATTGAGTCTCCTTCTTCTTTCTTCAACAGGACAGACCATGTCATCCCTCTCTGCTCTCGGAGGTGTACGCACCATTTTGATCAGCACCCTCTTCCTGGTCTGTGTTGTAATTTTTATAATCCTGTATATAAAACCGTCTCATAAGTGGTTACCTCATCACACTGCCTCACCACCCTTAGAGAAGACCCTCGTCTCTTCTGACAGAGACCAAAATGACACTGTTGTCCTCATCTGGCTCTGGCCATTTGGAGACCACTTTTCTTTAGAGTCCTGTAGCTCCACTTTCCACATCGAGGGATGTCGATTAACAGCGGACAGGAACCTCTACAACATTGCGGATGCAGTTCTTCTCCACCACAGAGACATCAGAGCGGATCTGTCCAACCTGCCTCCTGCACACAGGCCCCCCTTCCAGAAGTGGGTCTGGATGAACTTGGAGTCACCAGCTCACTCACCAAAAAAACCTGGTCTCGCAAAATTGCTTAATGTGACCTTAAATTACCGACGGGACTCTGACATCATGGTGCCTTATGGCTCCCTTGTTTCCAGAAGAGAACCTCTGAAATTTGAACTGCCAAAGAAGGACAAGCTGGTCTGCTGGATCGTTAGCAACTGGAGTCCTGGACATGCCAGGTCACGGTACTACAATGAACTACGCAAACACATTGAAATCCACACCTACGGTCGGGCATTTGGGAAATACATCAGTGGTGAGAACCTTCTGCCCACAATAGCCAGCTGTAAGTTTTACCTCTCCTTTGAAAACTCAGTCTACCAAGACTACATCACAGAAAAGCTGTACAATCCACTGTCAGTGGGCTCAGTCCCGATTGTCCTGGGACCCTCTAGAGGAAACTACGAGAGCTACATCCCTGCAGATGCCTTTATTCATGTGGAGGATTTCCCTTCAGCAAAAGAGCTGGCTGAATATCTACAGGTGCTAGACAAGAGTGAGGAGAAGTACCTGCAGTACTTCTCCTGGCATGAGCACTTCACTGTGAAGCTGTGTTCCTTCTGGTTAGAACATGCCTGTCGGACCTGTGGTTATGTTAGAAGACACAGGGAGTACCAGACTGTTCCCAATTTTGAGAAATGGTTTTGGGGTTAAAATTCTACATTGAGATCACAGCTCTTCTGTCTCGCGAGAGTTTCAGTTTCTCTGTTTTGTTATAGAGCCTGATTAGCACGGTGTACAATCACTCACACAGATGAATAGATCTCAAGCTTTAAAGGAATGACACAAAAGGTGAATATTGAACAGGAACATCTGGGGATCCTGTGGTTAAGGCAGGAGACAAAAGCTTCATCCTTCTTTCACTATTGTGTACATTTCCCACTGAGCTTAACGTTGTGGTTTGAAGGAGGAGTCCACCAACCCATCTTAATATGATGTCAGCAAATCTGTGTACATCAGGCTCATTCTCGTGACTCCTGTCTATGAACCACCTTCCCAGAGCCCACCTGACTGATACATGTTCAACAACAAACTATCAACCTTAAGCAATTTAAACTTCCTTAAGAAAAATAAATACTCTTGCTCTTTTTTGAAAATAGAATTGACATTTGTCTCAAAATTTAACTTGCGGTCTAGAAGGGTCCCTTATTACTTATATTTATGCTGATGCAGGTTAAAGTGGGGATGGAGGGTTCTTCCTGAAATCAATTGCCATGTCTTTGGCCTCAGAGACATTCAGCTTCTAAGAGTTTGATTCACACCAAGTGGCAAACTCATGTACTGTACGGCTGACCCATGACCCCACTCATCTGCCTGCAGCAAGCTGGCCGCTGCCAGCAAATTCAATTATGTCTTGAGTGCAGCCAACCTTTGCCACCATGTAAATATTTTACATTCCTACTTTCATGCAATATCCTGCACTTTCTCTACATTAAGAGTTATGTAGAGACAGATCGGGAATCCCCTGAGAAAAAGGAGGACTGGATGTATTTTGATTGTCAGAAAGCTTTTAATAAAGTTCATTATGAAAAATATACTGCACTGAGTACACATAGTGTGTAATTAGTGAAGTGCCACAGGGACTGCTCTATCCAGTTGATTTCAATGCTCTACATTCTGATATGGTGAGTAAACTAGTCAAATTTGCAGGCGACAAGAAAATATTAAGATTAGCAAACATCAAAAGGAAATTCAAAATTTCAAATTTCACAGAATACTCAGTACAAATTTTAGGCCAAGTCAGAAACTTGTCTTCTCTTACATGACTTCCCACATGTAAAGCCAAGCGCTTCACAGCCCCTCAGAGAAGTCTCTCATGTTTAGCGAAGCAGGAAACACGGATCAGTCCCTCCTGCTGCCGGTGCCTTTCCACAGGTGTGTCCTGGGAGGGTGAGCTGCTGTGATCTGGATAACAAATACTGCTGATAATGACAATGGGTGTATCAGTCACACCTGATCCTACCAGCCTGAAATATGACCCGTTTCCCCCTGCACACCTTTTGTCTGAAGTTGTTATAAAGAACAAACCATTCCTGGTTGACCAGGTCTGCTCTCCTGCTTTCACATTTTTTGAAATTCCTGCAGCTCTGTTCACACAACAGTACAGAGCTCCAGGAATTGTGGGCGAACTGTCAAATAACCTTTGTATCAGCAAATTGTGAACTCTAAGCTACCTTACATCTTTAGTTTCCAACAGCAGTTTTGAAAATTCCAGGTCTCTCCTACAAAACATGCAATAAGACCGGGCAATAAACCCACATTTTCCGGGGGGGCCCAATAATTTAGCTATTTTTCACAGAAAATTGAAGCAGTCCCCACCTCTGCGTTGAACAGGAAGAGACAGATATACTGTACAATTTGTTAACATGCACTTTAAAGGCGTCTCGGAGAATTTCAGGCTCTCCCAGGCTGCCATCATCACTGCCATAATGCAGCAGAACCCCACAAGTCTGTTTCTGACACTGCATCAACCGCCTCACTGAAGGGCAACATCCTTACCTCTGGCACCTGGAAACCTGTCTTGGCACCTGAAAGCTGGTACAACATGCTAAGAAGTCTTATCGCAGTATTCAACACCAGCAGGCTGAACCCTACTGATTTATTTACAGGGGTATTGTCATCGTGGTGTGTGACCGGATCATGTTACTTTCTGGGAGACAAGTCAGGCTCTGCAGGAACCGTGACCCTGAGGTCCCCTCCTGCGGGGACCCCCATCTGTCCTGTCTGTCCTATCTTCTACAGCCTGGCTGCAGACAGAGGGGCAGGACCAGGGACACGTGTTCAAGATCAGCCATTTGAGCACAAAGTTCCTGGTGTCGGATTAAATTAGACTGACCTTCTTGGGAAAGTGTTTCACAGGAGAGCAAGCACTCCTACACAGTGCTGGGGTCATGGTGAGTATGATGATACAATATAATTTTATTGGTATGTTAACATTTTCATTTATGACTTCCATAGTGTCACGGATGTCGGAAGGGACAAACCGTGGGGAGGCAGGAAAGCGAAAAAGACCCTATGCGAGGTGGCAGATGGGGAGTTAGCCCGGGCTCGACAGTGAAAGAGTTCTGGAGTGCCGTATTGAAACCACTGCCCTCAGGTAGCGGACATGGGGCGACCTGGTGCTAGGCGGGTCTCAGGGCAGCCGAACGTCAATGCCGAGCGAGGCAGAATAAGTGACCCGGAAATATATAGCCCAAGGAAAGAGGGAAACCGGAAGAACAGCAAAGCAGGAAACTAGGGACAGGACAGAGTAAGATCCCCCTCTGGCTGCAGAGGGCGTGACACATAGCATCTTTAAAAGCAATTTTATCCTATATTTTCTGTGCTTTCTGTGCTCAGCCTCTGCTTGGTGTTGTCAGATTGCGCCTCAACCATGACACACAGACAGACTCCATGCCATTTTCCACATCTAAGTGGTCAGAGTCGAACAGGCAGGTGAAATCGCAAGGTGGCGCGAGTTTGCTGTCATACACTGTAGAGATGATCCCAAACACAGCAAGTCCTGAACCTGGTAAAAATAGGACTGAACTAAACCAGACCCACAGAGCACGTCTGCTTCAGGGAATCTAGCACAGATGAAGTCCAGAGTTTCCTGGAGATGACTGACCACTTCAGTAAATTCATTGCCCAGAGTTCAGACTCACTGTGATGGTTGTGTGAAGAGAGGTGGACAAGGATCCACTCTCAGGAACAGGGCTGCCAGAGGTTTGAAAAGAGTCATTCCCAAACCCGCAGTTCTGCGACTCCATTATCCAGAAGATGATGGAATAAGAATCCCAGCAGACGCTTTGCAGTTGGGCTTAGTTTCAGTACTTTACGAGAGTCTGAAGATGTCTGACAACCTGTAACATATGCCCACAGAGGTTACAAAAGCAGACGCTGTCAGGTGACTGCAGCATGTGAGCTGTGCCTCTTCTATAGATCCAGACAAAAAGCGCAGAATTCGAACAGATAGTTGTGTTTGCAAGCAGACCGAGTCAAAGAGTGACACAGAGCACTCTGCTCATCAACCCCCACCTGCAAGTCACCTGCACATTCCAGGATCTGAGAGAGATTCACCCCCCAGAGTCACGCACACCTGCCTGAACACTATTTAACACAATACGACAATAGGATACACTAGGGGCCACACTCAAGAGTGCTCTTTTGAAGTGTCCAGGTGTATGAATGTAAGTCAGTTTGGGTAAAGCTCAGCTCGGTAAATTCACAGGAACAGGATCTACAGAGGCTCCATCATAAACTCTTTCTCTGGAGCTCAATGCTGTGGACTGTGAAGCTTCCTGCTGCATGTCCTACCATGCTGTGTGCACAAGCGAGCTGCAGCTCTATGTGTGGAAACTGGTCCCGAAAATATGCAAGTGGAAGAAAACCATGTGGCCCACAGCACCGCCCACGCCTGCTCTCGCCTTAACTCATCAGTTGCCCAATGCAGGAGTGTCACCCCAAGCCCACCCCGACACATCACAGCCGTCTCATCAACAGCACATCTACAGTTTCACCCACTTGGACCTCATGTAAAAACTCAAGTATTTTGGCTATAATTAATTACCCAGCTGTGCCCCGTGTATTTAAACAAAGACGAATCAGTCAAAAACATCCCACATTACAAATCAGTCAAAATATTCTGTTTACAATAAATTGAGGTAAAAGCACCACAATGCAATGAATGTGTTTAAAACGTCGTCTTGTGCAGTTCTGAAGGTCATGTGTAGCTATTTACAGTCTACAAAATCGGTTGCCTCTGTAAAATAAGATTCACCCCCGGCCAGTCCCGCGGGCGCGGAGGAGGCTGACCGGTCCGGCGAGTTCAGGCGCCGCCATTTTCCCAACCGCCTCTCGGTTTCCAGGGCAACAGCGGTTCAAACTAGGAGAAAGGTGTTCGCCTCCCGGGGAGGAGTGTCCGGGCGCTCATCTTGTCTGCCCATCTGAACACACCACAACATACCCCAGCTCTTTACAGACACGCCCTGACGTGTTACACCTCACCAAGAATGACAGACACCCAAGAATAAAGGTCATGGGGCGACAGTGTGGCTTAACCGGCTCGGCTGAGGGCCGGGGACAGAGACCAGGGCACCCCTGCAGGGCTGGAGGTGGGAAGAGACGAGGGGGAGGGAGGGAATCTCGTAGGTATTTGTAGCGTTTGGGAGAGGAACGGATTGTCAGGAGCGATTGCCGATTGCGGACAGCTGAGTCCGATTGAGCTCGGTCGTTGTCATCCCTTCCGAAGATTTGTCAGAAACTCCACACGCCGACCGTGCTGTAGGTGAGCTGACTTGCAGTTTTAGGCAGTGGAATCGGCTCCAGGGCAAACCCGTTCTTGTCTGAGGATATGTGCGAGTGGCCCCGGGGTTGCAACAGGCACCGACACGTCATTACGAAATAATCTGCTACCTTGTGGTTATGAGGTAATTTGCTGTCTCGTCATTACGCTTCCGCAGAGACGCCATCAGGCCCCGTTGCCTTTATTGCACACGAGTGTGGTCTTCTGCGGTCTGAGCTCCATCCTGTGAACTCTGCATCTCAAAAGGGGAGCTGCTCTCCGCCTCCTTGTTCCCACCGGTGTGAGGTTTTAAGAAACCAGGACAAAATATGTAAACCACATTCAAATGCGTACACACAATCTGCCTCTGGGGTGAATAATGAGCTGAAGAAAGGACTTTTCTGGTCTATACAGCAGCGGTTTGGATACGATTCCCGCTGACAGGCGCCCAAGGAACAGACTATATTGGCCTTGCGGTTGTACTGTTTCTTCAAGTCTCTTTCCAAACCGGCTTACTGTTCTGACATGTTGCTGAAATTCCGCAAATAGCAATAAGAATTTCTTAAAGCTGCTTTGTACCTAACATATATATATATAATTTATAAGGCTTTTCTTTAGCCCGACAGCGAAGTCTTCCTCCTGCAGGTGAGAGTGATATTATATACTGCAGTTTAAATAAAGAAACCGCAGAAGTCTCTTTGAAAATACACTGGCCTGCGCAAGACCTTGAAATGCAAGTTTACTGTAGCCAGCCTCAAAATGTGCAATAGAAAGTGTGACAGTGGGGCCCAAAGACGAACAGCAGGGCGGTTAAAAGCAGCGTGAGCAGGATCTACTGAAGAAGATCCCCAGACTGACTGGTTATTTCACGTTTGTGAGCCGGACCGCGGTCCTGAGCTCACGGCTAACGGTGCAGCCAGTGCTACAGCAACCGAGGTGGCAACGTCAGCTGCAGCTCCAGTAGCTCTGGCCCGGGCGCGGTCTGCAGCCACGCCGCTCCCGCGACGGGGTCAGAGGCAGAGCCGTCCGAAACGCCACCGCCGTCCGCCGCCATGTCCGAGCCGCCGCCGTGCTGGTGCACCTGCTGCCGCGGAGCCAACAGAGGGCGCAACAGCAGCTCCCGCTTCCTACAGCTCGGCCCCAGCCTGCTGGGGTGAAATAGGGGAACGGAGGCGGCCATACTGAGCTAAACTGGGCCCGAAATCGTGAGGAAACCAAGACGCGGATGTTGCAGCATCGGAAAGACCACATAGACACCAAAAGAGGTATTTCTCTAAAACCCTCTTCAAAAGACAACTCGGAAATGGCGAGTGTGTGTCAAGAGGGTGGCTGCTGTCTTCCCCCTCGAAGGGTGCAGTGTTTTGTTTCGCATGTGAGTTATTCGGGGGCGGTGATGACCAGTCCGGACTGGCCGCAGGCTCTAGTGACCTGGTCAACACCGCCGCACGCCTGGCTGGACACGAGGTGTCGGAGAGCCGTGGAAAGGCTGTGCTCGTGTAACGTTATGCGCTGCGCTGATCGTGGTCTTATCGATTCAGAACTAACAAGACAGTGAATATGAGTATTGGACCGATGTCTTAAAAATGGTGGTTGGTGGGGTGAAGTTTTTAGCAGAGCGTGGGCTGCCTTGTAGGGGCGCCCCGACAACGGGAGCTTCACGGGTGTCCCCGAAGTTATCAGCGGGTTTTGATCCCTTCTTGAAAGCTCATATAGAAAAACATCTGCTCGTCGATGCAGTGTATTGAGTGATTTGAGTCTGTTGACTGCAGGGACTTGCACGCGTGGGGGGTGTCCCGCAGCTCTTGAAATGAGGCGCTCGGACAGGGAGCTCTCTGGTCTCCGCGGTGCTGATCCTGCTGCTGCTGCTGTGTCGTCGGTTTCAAAGCAAGCGTGCGCGCGATTTCTGTTGCCAGCTCGCAGGTTGGCCGTGAATCTGATTGGTTGGTTGCACTGCTGTACTTGCATTAGAGGCTGTTGGAGTGTGTGTGTGAGTGTGTGTCTGTTCCCTGCGAGTGTCGCCTGACATTCCGCTTGAACCGGCGGTAGCAGCTCTTGCCCTGAACGCGTCTCTGAATTATTACAGTATTTTCTCTCCCTTTTTTTCTGCTTATGCAGGGGGGCTACACAACGTCTAGCCTAGAGGCCTCTGATCGCCTTAATCCGCCACTACTCGTGTTAGTATCTAACTGAATGTCCCTGGCGATGTGATATACTTTTTAATTTAAGAACGGTATTTACGCTAAAATATACCAGATAACTACAAATCCATTACTCAACTGCATTTAGTCCTGAGAGGTCTTGAACAGGTATATTGCGTTATGGCTTCATTTATTCAAATTGCTTAATGAAACGGATTCACGCGGAGACCCTCAGACGAAAAAGCGAACACATCGCTATTTGGAGTTTGCGTGTAGGCTACATCAGTGTCTGCAGTACTATAAATGTAAGTCCCATGCACTTTCTGGAGCTTCATTTGTCGCACTTGATATAGATCGTGTGTTTCGTGCGTTAGAGGAGTAAGGTACAGCTATGTCGGGCAGTGATTAAATAAGGCACACTCCTTACAGTGGCGTTAGCAGAACATTACAAAACACTCCAGCTGGTGTCCGATAGCGGTAGCGGTTTTCTTTCTTTTCTTCACTTTTCTAAAAGGGTGAACTTGTGAGTCTTGTGTAGCAGGTCTTTCAGGGCCAGCCCCTCTGTCCTGGAGTCTCAGGGTCTGCTCCTCCCACACAGCCTCCTGCTCCGACTCCGCTCGGCTGCGTCACCCGCGTCATTGCTGGAGCACGACCACGGGCAAGATTTCTGAAGAGCTGCTACGAAACGGTTTTAAAAAGCCGACGGTAAGAGTTTTTCTTTAACATACTTTTACATTAGCCTACAGACCTTATTCTCAGTACTCCCAAATCCCCCATATCCCTGTTTTCCCCTGGGAGACACAAGAGTCCCACCCACCACAATCCAAATACAACAGATCTATTAAATAACACCCAGATGTGAGGGACACATGAAAGACTTAGACACCATTTAAGTGTGACCTGTTCTTTCTTCAGCAGATCATGTCATCAAGTCCTGCCCACAAAGTTATGTTCATCATCATAGTATCAAGTTTCATCATTGTAATTTTCTATAGTTATTTTTCACGAAGCTGGTGTAACTGTGATAACGGGTACCCTCATCACACTGCATCGCCTCCAACACCGACAGACCGAGACAGGAAGGCAGAGAGCCAGGAGCCGCATGGAGATGTGGACACTGTCATCCTGGTCCGGCTTTCACCATTCAGAGACCCTGTTCCCTCAGAGTCCTGTAGCTCCACTTTCCACATCGAGGGATGTCGATTAACAGCGGACAGGAACCTCTACAACATTGCGGATGCAGTTCTTCTCCACCACAGAGACATCAGAGCGGATCTGTCCAACCTGCCTCCTGCACACAGGCCCCCCTTCCAGAAGTGGGTCTGGATGAACTGGATGAGTCACCAGATAATACTAAAAAAAACCCTGGTTTCGCACAACTCTTCATTACAGACAGGACTCTCATATTGTGGTGCCTTCTGGGTCCCTCGTTCCCAGCAAGACACATACAGAATTTAATCCACCAAAGAAGGACAAGCTGGTCTGCTGGATCGTTAGCAACTGGAGTCCTGGACACGCCAGGTCACGGTACTACGATGAGCTACGCAAACACATTGAAATCCACACCTACGGTGAAGCATTTGGGAAATACATCAGTGGTGAGAACCTTCTGCCCACAATAGCCAGCTGTAAGTTTTACCTCTCCTTTGAAAACTCAGCCTACCAAGACTACATCACAGAAAAGCTGTACAATCCACTGTCAGTGGGCTCAGTCCCGATTGTCCTGGGACCCTCTAGAGGAAACTACGAGAGCTACATCCCTGCAGGTGCCTTTATTCATGTGGACGATTTCCCTTCAGCAAAAGAGCTGGCTGAATATCTACAGGTGCTAGACAAGAGTGAGGAGAAGTACCTGCAGTACTTCTCCTGGCATGAGCACTTCACTGTGAAGAAGCCTTACTTCTGGTTAGAACATGCCTGTCGGACCTGCGATTATGTTAAAAGACACAGGGAGTACCAGACTGTCCCAGATATTGAGAAATGGTTTTGGGGTTAAAATTCCACAGTTTCGTAGCCTCCACTGTAGTTTTTTTGTTTTTCATAACCAAATCAAATCTTCAGTATTCTTTTTGAAGTTGCTGCCTTCAATCACTAAAGCAGTTAGGATCCTCTAAAGCAAGGCTCTATTAATGCAAGGAATCATGCAACTCACCACTGGCAGCCCACTGAAGCTCAGCAGGTGTGAGCCTGGCCAGTACCTGGATGGGAGACTCCTGGGAAAAACTAAGGTTGCTGCTGGAAGAGGTGTGAGTGGGGCCAGCAGGGGGCGCTCACCCTGCGGTCCATGTGGGTCCTAATGCCCCAGTATAGTGACGGGGACACTATACTGTAAACAGGCGCCGTCCTTCGGATGAGACGTAAAACCGAGGTCCTGACTCTCTGTGGTCATTAAAAATTCCAGGGCGTTTCTCAAAAAGAGTAGGGGTGTAACCCCGGCATCCTGGCCAAATTTCCCATTGGCCCTTACCATCATGGCCTCCTAATAATCCTCCTCTATGAACTGGCTTCATCACTCTGCTCTCCTCCCCACTGAGAGCTGGTGTGTGGTGAGTGATCTGGCGCACTATGGCTGCCGTCACATCTTCCTGGTGGGGCTGCACACTGGTGGTGGTGGAGGGGATCCCCATTACCAGCTCATCTGGTTCTGGTACAGATAGCAGCTGGCTCACAGCGTCATATCATGTTTAACCCCAGCCCACACAAAATAAGAGAGTGAAGTCTTAGTGCTTTATTTGAAAAAGAGGGTAAAAAAGATGCACTGTATAAAAATAAAGACAGAGGAAAATTAAATCCAGTTCACCAATGCTATCAGTTTCTCTGTTTACTGTCGCTACACTGCCAACACAACACACACATTGTCTCTATTCACTGCACACACACAACACAATCACAGTGTCTCTGTTCCCTATGGGGACACGCACACATCACAATCACAGTGTCTCTGACACCCACACACATGTCACAATTTGAATTTCCAGAGCTGTTTGGACTGTCCCTCTGAAGACATTTGTTACATCTGTTCTTCACTGAGACCCCACTGCCTTGAAAAACTAAAGCTTTTTTCCATAATCTTTGTATTAAAAAAAAGCCAAGGAAAAATAAAGTCCTGTGAATACTGTGGGGACAGCATTACTGAACAAAAACTGCAAAGGCTGGATTGATCAAACCAGGAACAGCACAGGGTGTCTGACAGCTCAGCCAGGAGGCGGTGCAGGTGCTACAGAACTGTTTACACTGCTGGCCCGTGGCCTCACTTCCTGCCACCTCACTTCCTGCCTGTTCATGCCTACGTGACAACATGCCAGCAGGACAGCTCCGGTAACAATGCCTCCTTCCGCCCCGGAGCAGAGCCCACTGCTGTGAGGCGCAGAGAGAGGGATGGGACAGAACCGCAGGGCAGAGTCTGCCAGCGTGCAGCAGTGACCACAGACACACGTACACACTCGAGCAATCACACATAATGTAACACACTCGCGCGCACACACACAGAAATCACTGACCACAAGAAACTTCTCTGTGTCTTGTCAATAAATCGTTAACACACCCACTCAAACTCAGGGTTTTCCTGATTCCCTTGTGAACCTGCTGTAGTTCAAAGTGATAAATGTCTTCTGAGGCTCGATATTTGACAGTTCACGCGTTGAAGCTTCTGTGGTCACAGCAGGTGACGGCTCTGACTGTTCAGGTATCAGCAGTGCATTCTGGGATATCCGGAGGGCCAGGCAGAGGTCAGAGTTCACGCTGAGTCAGGTGACCAGAGAGGGGCATGTCCTTAACTGTGACTCCTGGCCTCCCACTGGCCAGCTGTGGGCGGTAATCCTCCATTAGCCCTGCCTCAACTGCGTGTCGGCGCAGCCACTCAGTACCCACAAGACCCTGCTTCTTCAGGTAACCCTGGCGACAGGACAGTGGTGGCTTTCGATGGGTCAGAGTGAAGCGGAAACAGGACTCTGGAACAGCAGAGAGAAAGAGGAGTCAGGCATCGCTACTGGGAGCCCCGGAGTCTGGGAGCAGCAGCTCTCCCTGAGCCAGGAGCCACACGGCGACGTACCTGCGTAGAAGGTGCGCAGGTCAGAGGTCAGGCAGTGCTCCAGAAAGCGACGCAGCGGTTGGCTGTGAGATACAGGCCCCTCCCACTCTGTCAGAAAGTCCTCAACCATGTGATGCACTGCCTGAGGGCGGGGCAAGGGCCAGCCGCGGGGGCGGAGCCTCATCTCCTGTTCTGAGAGTAGAGGATTAATTCACTTTTACTGCACACTGCTGCACTGACACAATGGTGTAATACAGACTAAAAACACAGTAACACTAATACTGCTACATTAATAATACCGCTAAGACTAATACACACTACTGTACACTTCCACTGCACTGAGAGAGAGAGGGGTTAATACACAACCTCCTCCTGCACACTACTGTACACTGACACTGCACTGAGAGAGAGAGAGGGGTTAATACACACACTCCTCCTGCACACTACTGTACACTGACACTGCACTGAGAGAGAGAGAGGGGTTAATACACACACTCCTCCTGCACACTACTGTACACTGACACTGCACTGAGAGAGAGGGGGGTTAATACACACACTCCTCCTGCACACTACTGTACACTGACACTGCACTGAGAGAGAGAGAGGGGTTAATACACACACTCCTCCTGCACACTACTGTACACTGACACTGCACTGAGAGAGAGGGGTTAATACACACACTCCTCCTGCACACTACTGTACACTGACACTGCTGTGTAATGAGAAGTAGTTTCTTCTACACTCTACTATACTGTAGGATTCAGGCGGTTCTCTGTACTGACCTGTAGGCAGTCTGCTGAAGTAGTAAAGAACAGGATGCAGGAAGTTAGATCTCCAGGCGTGGACCCAGTCTGTAACAGAGCGGTTCTGGCCCAGCGTGTCTGTCAGGTTCTGTCCATACTGAAGCACCAGGACCAGGAGGCCAGGCTGGCCCACAGATCGACCCGACAGAACCTCCAGCTGAGGGAGAGACTGCAGGGGAAACTCCTCCAAATACTGAAACCAAGAGCCATCGCTGAGAGAGAGAGGGGGGTTAATACACACACTCCTCCTGCACACTACTGTACACTGACACTGCACTGAGAGAGAGAGGGGTTAATACACACACTCCTCCTGCACACTACTGTACACTGACACTGCACTGAGAGAGAGGGGTTAATACACACACTCCTCCTGCACACTACTGTACACTGACACTGCACTGAGAGAGAGGGGTTAATACACACACTCCTGCACACTACTGTACACTGACACTGCACTGAGAGAGAGAGAGGGGTTAATACACGCACTCCTCCTGCACACTACTGTACACTGACACTGCACTGAGAGAGAGAGGGGTTAATATACACACTCCTCCTGCACACTACTGTACACTGACACTGCACTGAGAGAGAGAGGGGTTAATACACACACTCCTCCTGCACACTACTGTACACTGACACTGCAATGAGAGAGAGGGGTTAATACACACACTCCTCCTGCACACTACTGTACACTGATACTGCACTGAGAGAGCGAGGGGTTAATACACACACTCCTCCTGAACACTACTGTACACTGACACTGCACTGAGAGAGAGAGGGGTTAATACACACACTCCTCCTGCACACTACTGTACACTGACACTGCACTGAGAGAGAGAGGGGTTAATACACACACTCCTCCTGCACACTACTGTACACTGACACTGCACTGAGAGAGAGGGGTTAATACACACACTACTGTACACTGACACTGCACTGAGAGAGAGGGGTTAATACACACACTACTGTACACTGACACTGCACTGAGAGAGAGAGGATAAAACACTCTTCACTGACCTACTGTACATATTGCAAAGGCAGTGACTCAGCCTGGACTCACCCCTGCAGCAGAATGACATCCCCCAGAACCCCAAACATCTGGTAGGGCCCCGAAGCCTCATTGACTCTGCGCAGGATGGAGCTCAGCAGCTGACTGGCTGGCAGAGTCGTCACCGGCCAGGGGGCTGAGTGATAGCGCTGCTCCAGCACATGGTGCACAGCTCGCACTGGGAGAAGAGCAGAGCGGGTCACACTCACGAGGACACCAGCACCGCAGGGGGTGACCGACACTCACGAGGACACCAGCACCGCAGGGGGTGACCGACACTCACGAGGGCACCAGCACCGCAGGGGGTGACCGACACTAACGAGGGCAGAGAGTGACCGACACTAACGAGGGCAGAGAGTGACCGACAGTATCGAGGGCACCAGCACAGCAGGGAGTGACCGACAGTATCGAGGGCACCAGCACCGCAGGGGGTGACCGACACTCACGAGGGCACCAGCACCGCAGGGAATGACCGACAGTATCGAGGGCACCAGCACAGCAGGGAGTGACCGACAGTATCGAGGGCACCAGCACCGCAGGGAGTGACCGACAGTATCGAGGGCACCGGGCAGGGAGTGCCGACGCCCTCAGACTGCCCCTGCCCCCCAGCGTGACGCCTTACCTGTGTAGCGGAAGCCGTGGACGAACCCCCCCGCGGACTGGCGGTAGTCGCGGGAGTGCGCGGCCGCCCCGATGACGAAGAGCCCAGGCGAGCGCACAGACTCGTACCACCCCGATACCGCAGGGAACTTCCCCCGGCCCACTGGGGCTACAGGGGGCGCCACTGAGCTGAACACAGAGAGAGAGAGCGTCAGCGGGTACACACACTCACACACACACACACACTCACACACTGAGACACACACTCACACACTGAGAGACACACACACACTCACACACTGAGAGACACACACACACTGAGAGACACACTGAGAGACAAATACACACACTCACACACTGAGAGACAGATACACACACTCACACACACTGAGAGACACACTGAGAGACAAATACACACACTCACACACATTGAGAGACAGATACACACACTGAGAGACACACTGAGAGACAGATACACACACTCACACACTGAGACACACACTCACACACAGACTCACACAGTGACACAGATACAAAGTGTCAGTGCACACACACACACATTACTGTCGGGGTCACCCCGAGCCAGCAGGGGGCAGTGCGCTGTCGGGGTCACCCCGAGCCAGCAGGGGGCAGTGCGCTGTCGGGGTCACCCTGAGCTGTGTGCAGCCCCCCGTGTACCCCCACCTGTCGAAGATGGAGAAGTTGAACTTGAACCCCAGGCAGCGAAGGATGCGATCGTAGGGCCGGCGCAGAGAGAAGTTGTCATGGTAATGTCCTGGAATGGAGGACCCCAGCTTCGCCTCCGTGCTGTTGCCATGGTGATGGAGAAGCTCCGCAAGGGTGAGGTAGAGCCGACCCTGACCGTCCCGGACCACAGCCAGCTGCTCCAGAGCGCCCTCTACCAGCCCATCCAGGGACTTCAACTGGTAGGTGTCCAACAACTCATTATTGACAGCCCTGACAAAGAGAGAGGGGTTAATACACACACTCCTCCTGCACACTCCTGTACACTGACACTGCACTGAGAGAGAGAGGGGTTAATACACACACTCCTCCTGCACACTACTGTACACTGACACTGCACTGAGAGAGAGGGGTTAATACACACACTCCTCCTGCACACTACTGTACACTGACACTGCACTGAGAGAGAGAGGGGTTAATACACACACTCCTCCTGCACACTCCTGTACACTGACACTGCACTGAGAGAGAGAGGGGTTAATACACACACTCCTCCTGCACACTACTGTACACTGACACTGCACCGAGAGAGAGAGGGGTTAATACACACACTCCTCCTGCACACTACTGTACACTGAGAGAGAGGGGGGTTAATACACACACTCCTCCTGCACACTACTGTACACTGACACTGCACTGAGAGAGAGAGGGGTTAATACACACACTCCTCCTGCACACTCCTGTACACTGACACTGCACTGAGAGAGAGAGGGGTTAATACACACACTCCTCCTGCACACTACTGTACACTGACACTGCACCGAGAGAGAGAGGGGTTAATACACACACTCCTCCTGCACACTGCTGTACACTGACACTGCACTGAGAGAGAGAGGGGTTAATACACACACTACTGTACACTGACACTGCACTGAGAGAGAGGGGTTAATACACACACTCCTCCTGCACACTACTGTACACTGACACTGGAAAGTTCATGCAGGATCAGGGATTCAGTGTCTTTTGATCAGCTGATTACCGAAGGTCTCCAACGTAGTGTGTCTGCCAGGCCAGTCGGACCGGGCTCGGGCTGTACAGGTGCACGCGGGCTGTGTCGGGCAGGATGTGGGCGGCCGTCTCGAAGGCAGAGTTTCCCTTCCCCAGGATCAGAACCGCCTGGCCCAAGAACTGGTTCCGGTCCACTGGCATGGACTCGTACCCCTCCACCATCTCCCAGCCTGGGAACCGCACCTCCTGCGGGACCCAGAGTCCGGTGGCCACCAGCACCACTCTGGAACAGAACCGCCACTGAACAGGTGGGTCCCCACTCGCCCCCAGTTCCTCCAGTCCCCTCAACACTACCAACACCCCCAGTTCCTCCCAGCCCCCCCAGAGTGGACAAGCCCTGCTCTTCCTCTGCCTCACCTGCAGGAGTAGTCCTGCCCCTCCTGGTCGCTCAGGGTGAAGGTGGCGCCCCCTCTGGCCGCCCGGTGCACGCGGGCGATGTCGGTGCCGTAGCGCACGCGGAGGCGCAGCTCGCCGGCGAAGGCGGCCAGGTACTCCTGCAGGCTGCTGGCGGGCGGGTAGAGCTCGGCGCTGACCCGGGTGAACAGCAGGCCGGCCTGGTCGCTCAGCAGCGAGTTCCAGTCGTGCCGCAGGTTGAACTCGCGGTTCTGGCGGCCCGTGAAGCGCTTGTTGATGCTGATGAGGCGCCGGTGCCGGGGGTATCTGTGGAGAGAGCAGGGGCAGCGTGACCCCGAGCCCGCCAGGTCGGGCCGGCACCGCGGGACCTGGGCCGGACGGGCTGGCTCACATGCTGAAGAAGCTGCCGGGCTGCTGGTTCCGCTCCAGGATGATGTAATCCCTGCCACTCCGCTCCAGGAAGTAGCCCATCTGCAGCCCTGCCGGCCCCGCCCCCAGCACGCAGTAGTCATGGCGATGTGGGCGGGGACTGTCCGCCAGGCCGCAGTGACACAGAGCGGCCAGCAGGGGCAGCAAAGGGAGCAGCACCGAGGACATCTGAGCACTGAGAGGCAGACACAGCACATCGGGATAGATCAAGCATTCTGACCAGTATACTGTCCAGTACACACACACACACTGCACTGGGACTGACCACCACACTATCCAGTACACACACACTGTCCTGTACACACACACTGCACTGAGACTGACCAGTACACTGTCCAGTACACACACACACAGTGCACTGAGACTGGCCAGCACACACACACAGTGCACTGAGACTGACCACTACACTATCCAGCACACACACACTGTCCTGTACACACACTGCACTGCGACTGACCAGTACAGACACACTGTCCAGTACACACTCACACAGCACTGAGACTGACCACTGACCAGCACACACACTGCACTGAGACTGACCAGCACACTGTCCAGTAAACACACACACACACACTGCACTGAGACTGACCAGCACACTGTCCAGTAAACACACACACACTGCACTGAGACTGACCAGCACAGCGGAGGTCCTGTACCTGCAGTCGTTTGCTACAGCAGAGAAGATTTCACGCCGCCCTGATGATCAGTCAGGTTTCCGGCTGCAGCCCAGCCCGCTGTCCGCCAGATCCGGGGTCGATCCGGGTCGGAACCGGCCCCACCGCGGCCACGCGAATCCCGGGCCTCGGGCTGGACTGCTGGACTGCTGCACCCCGGCTCCAGCTCCGAGATCCGGCTGTGAGCGAGCAGCAGTGCGCGTCCGGCTCAATCCCGCCCGAAAACTGCAGACCGAACCTCCTGTCCCACTTCACAGCCCACCAGACCCCAGACAGACCCGCCGCACAGCCGTCACGTCACGGCCTCCCCACGCAACAGCGCTCGGCGTGAAGTCATGCGTAACCACGCCCCGCAACAACGTCACAGCTAGTTGGGGATGATGACGCTGAAACACGCCTCCCCTGCCTGGAGCCGAGCGGAGGGAAGCCGTGGGTGAGCGAACAGGCGGTCCCGACTCGGTACCGGTACCAGAGCAGAGGCGCAGAGCCTGCAGGAGTGTGATCAGGCACCGGCGCTGAGGACTCGGACCCGATCAGTATTCTGCTGTATCTCGAGTACCCGATCACTGGCCTCCTTACCGAGCGCAATGTCTGACTAACCAGACCGCCGCACAGCACAGCACAGCACTCACACCCCCACACACACACACACTCACACACACACACTCACACACACACACTCACACCCACACCCCCACACACACACACACTCACACCCCCACACCCACACCCCCCCCACACACACTCACACACACAC